>NW_025814850.1:1200000-1715970 GCF_022079265.1 Lynx rufus | reverse complement strand
TTTAGCTCAGGCTGTCTCTCTCTGAGACACTTCTGTCAATTCCTGGTGAGTTTCAACAGTCACACGGGCGATTCCTTTCGAACACCCCGCCTGGCCTCTCAGTTTCTCCACCGCGGCTAAATCTATCCCCCCTCGTCGGCCCGCTAGATTTTGTCATTCCCAATTGCTCTAACCGTGGTCCCCATCCAGCATCACATTCTCCCATCGCCTTCTACCCTTCCTCTGCCCTTTGACACCTGACACTTCTCTGTTCCTTCACACCTACACCCCACCCCTACCCCGGGATCCCTCAATGTCCTTGCCTCCCTATTGACCTGGATTCATTTCCTTTGCACATACCCTCAGGTCCTTGACACGTTCTTGGTGCCACCTGTGCCACTGACTGTAGCCGGCGGAAAACCATAGCACCGGGCCGATCTGGCTCATCTAAACTCTCAGTGTGCCGGGGAGAAAACTAGATAGACTCAACACGTTTGTTACCCAGGCTCCAAGAGGCCCTTTCAGGAGAAGGAAAAATCAAAGCATTGGGGGAGGGGGCACCTGGGTGGCTCAGTCGGTTAAGCGTCTGACTTCGGCTCAGGTCATGATCTCTTGGTTTGTGAGTTCGAGGCCCCGCGTCGGGCTCTGTGCTGACAGCTCAGAGCTGGAGCCCGCTTCAGATTCTCTGTCTCTTTCTCTCTCTCTCTCTCTCTCTCTCTCTCTCTGCCCTTCCCCCACTTGTGCCCTGTCTCTATCAGAAGTAAATAAATGTAAAAATTTTTTAAAAAGCACTGTGGGAAACTGCTTTATTTAAATTGACACGAGTTTAATTAAACACAACAAAACTCACATTCTTATACTTCATACTTTCCAGGTTTTGAAGGTCTAAATATCCGAATCCGGCGACATCCTCCAAATGCAACGGACTGCTCATTGGCTGTCCCTACCCAGCCTGTGAAATATTGCTTCTCCAGTATTTCCAATACATCTCCAACAGGTTCGGCCTTATCACTACTTCTGGTTCTTCTTGTGTTATGCCAGAATTCGTGATCCCCAAGGACCGCCAGGGAGCCGAGTCCGATGTAAAAGCAAAAGAGCCTTTATTCGAGCTAGCTCGAGCTCAATCCCCTACCTGCACCGACGCAGCGGTGAGATACCAGGGAGAGAGAGCGAGTTTCAAAAGGACAAAGGTTTTATTGGGGCCTAGGGGCAGTTGGTGAGGTAATGGCTATGGCCTCAGCCGATTGGCTGGGGAAGGGTCCGAGTCTGTTAGCAGGTGAGGGGGGGTTACTCAAGGGGAGGAGGTGTGGTCAAGGTGAAGGACACAGAACAAGATGGAGTTGGCCGGCGTAGGCCCGCCCTTTCACTTGCACCGTCAAAACACAACAGTCGAAGGTTTTTTTCATTTTTATTTTTTATGTTTTAACCCTCGGTGGCTTGCAATTCTGTTGACCTGCAAAGTCTGGTGTTTGAGAAAACTCATCTAAGATATTGTCATTTGAAGACGTGGCGGTCGGAGATTTCACTCATGTTGATCCCTTTCACCCTCCTCATTAGAGACCAGTCCTTTGCTTTCATCTTCTGGTTCGTCTAGTCAGAGTCTAATCATTCATCTAATCGTGTCAGAGTTCTCTTCTTTGCCATATTATGGGTGGAAAGGTGAAAATTTCCAAATTCTCGATGACATTCAACAAAAGCAAAATTCAGACTGCCAGGATAGTGTCTCCCATCTGCTTGTGTACCCTCTGGAAAGATGATTCGTTACTTTTGTTTTAATTGCAACAAGGCAGGGAGAAAACCGAGGGATGGTGGGTGCCACTCTGGTGAGGTGTTTCACTGCCGCCTCACCGCTCTGAGGGATTCCATTTACTTAGCCTTGTAGATTTCTCCGTCCTAGTTGGGGATCGAGGAATAACTTCAGGCAAAAATACCCCAGGATGATGAAATAGCACATTGTTTCGTTGTTTTGAGATTACAGGGAGAATAAGATTGCTAAGACCCCGCGATGTGTCTTCGGTTTGGAGACAGAGAGAAAAGCAGCCGCAGAAGCTGGCCTGACACTCACAGCTAGGCTGTGGGGGTCTCCCGTGGAACGTAAACAGTTTCACACAACAGTGGCGGCAATCTGAAAATAAAACAGCCGTTATTTTACCAGCAAAAAAGCCCTATTTTACTAGCTATTCGGAATAGCAGAGGAATTGCGATTACGGACCTGCAGGCTATGGTGAACTGCAGACAAGTCCGAAGAGGCAAAAGGAAGGTCAGCCTTTGTTTACGTTTTAGGAGGAAGCTGGGGAGGCTTGTTTTGAGCAACAGTTCCCTGGAGAAGAACAGGAGTTTGAGGTCCTGGCGGCTTCTCATTAGCTGCAAGCGGGGGTTAGTGCCTTGTTGGCTGGGGTGCAACAAGGGCTCTTCCTTCTTTTCTTAAAGGCAGGAGATAAGCTTCCTATGTGAAAAGGGTCTCCCTTGTCAGAATAAATTTTGTCTTCCTTCTTCCCGCTAAGGTTAGGCAGGCTGCAAGGAGTGGTACATGCTTGAGAGCTCCCCTTTCCAGTGCTTCCCGACTCCATTTTAACTGAGCTCTCCTGTATTTATTTTCTTTCTGTCTTTTTTTTTTTTTAACGTTTATTTATTTATTTTGAGATAGAGACAGACCATGAATGGGGAGGGTCAGAAAGAGAGGGAGACACACAATCTGAAACAGGCCCCAGGCTCTGAGCTGTCAGCACAGAGCCTGACGCGGGGCTGGAACTCACAGAACGTGAGATCATGACCTGAGCCGAAGTCGGGACGCCCAACCGACTGAGCCACCCAGGCGCCCCTCCTTTATTTATTTTCAACATCAACAGATTAAGGTCACTCTGTGACCCGTGATGAATCAAGACAGAAACAAGGCCACTCCGTAGTCGCCTCCGAACTGAGACAAGAAAAAAGAAGAATATCGTCCAAACAACAAAACTGACCAAACACCCCCTATCCTAGCTAATATGAGTAACTGCTGCTACTTTCCCAGTCGCAGTTTTGGCCTCGCTCTATTCTTCCTTTCTTCTAGGTAAAGATGTATTCAGCTACCCAATCACTGAGTTACCCCCACTGCCTGAGGTCATCTGTAGGAGAGTGTGTGCGCGCGCGGCGTGTGTGTGGTGTGTGTGTGTGTTGTCTGGAGGGGGCGAATCTTTGTCCCTCTCCCCTTCAAGGTTCTTGGGGTGGTGGGAAGGGGAGGATGGCTGGGGCTTTGTAGCAAAAGACGCATTAAAAAGAGAAAAAGAAACAGAAGTGTATTAGTGTACGTATCTCATATATATACACAGGAGAAAGTCAAGGATGGAATAACCCAATGGGGTGGCTGGAACTTGGGCTTACATAGCCGCTTAAAACAAAACAAACAGGGGCGCCTGCGTGACTCAGTCGGTTGTCTGACCCATGATTCTGCTCAGGTCATGGTCTCATGGTTCATGAGATCGAGCCTGGAGTCGGCTCTGCACTGGCCGACAGCACAGAGCCTCCTGGGGATTTTCTCTCTCTCTCTCTCTCTCTCTCTGTCTCTCTCTCCCCCTCCTTCGCCCCGCCTCCTGCGTGTGTGTGCTCTCTCTCTCCGTGTCTCTCTCTCTCTCTCTCTCTCTGAAAATAAAATATACAAATAAAGAATCTTTGAAAACAAAACAAACAGAAACAAAAAAATAATAAATTTTCAGAAAAGTGACAAAAAGTAAAAGGCTTTGAGTTTCTAGGCTGGCCAACTGTGGGATGGTAACTATATGGGGAAATAGTGGAAGATAAGGGCTGGGCAGTAAAATTTGTTAGGTAGAGTCTCTGGTGCCAGTCTCTGGGCTGATAAGGATCCAGGGTTGTCCGTAATTAACTCCTGTATACCTTTATGTCCTGATTTTAGGCAAATCGGGGGAGGGAAGAGTTTTTTCCTCCTGTTTGAGCTCAAAATAATCCTTACGCCAAAGTGGCATATTGGCATATTGGCGGGCGGCGGGGGAGGGGGGCAATTCCGCCACCCTTCGCATCCCATTCAAAGGAAGGCCTCGCTCACCTTAAACCTTCCCCAAGCCCCCTAATGCAAGCCTACATCCTGTATATAATGAGCCATTGCTGACACCCTCTCACTGAGGCGCCCCGCCGGTTCCTTCTCACTTTGCAGCAAGCGGTAACCCAACCCTTTTCATTACAGGTGTGCTCCTGGTGGTCTTTGGCTGGATGGCGTTGACAAGTTATTAAGAGGGTCCACCGATGGACCCATATGGGAACTGCGACATGGAATGCGTTTTATTCTAACAAGCAAAGTTCCCCCCCCCCCCGTTGGAAGACCTATAAACGAGAATACAAGTCATGAAATACCACTATTTACAAATAGAACTGCTCAAAAAGAGAAACTAGAAAAAAAAAGAGAAAAGGTTGTTGATCTCATAACTCCCAGAGCAAGACAGCATAGTAAAAGGGTAGAGGGATGGATATATATGTATCTGCATCTGTGTCGGTGTATGTACAGTACACAACAGATCCATGATGTTATGTGGTGGGTGCTCACGGTAGAAATCTTTCAACGTTGCTGTACGTGCGAAAAGAAATTTAAGAAGAAAAAAATGCTGCCAAGAAAAACCTCACAGAGCTATTTGTCTCGTTCTGGGCTTTCTCCAAGGAAATGAGACTTGAGGCAGCTTTCCCGCTACAGGCGCGTTTCCCTTTCAAGGCGAGAGAGAGAGAGAGAGAGAGAGAGAGAGAGAGAGAGAGAGCGCGCGAGCGCGAGCGCGAGCCGGCGCTGACGGCAGGAAACCAGGAAACGGCGCGTGTGTGGGCGGGACATGCAAATTAAAGTGGCTGTTTCTCTCGCGAGCTATGGGAGCAAAACAATAAAAAGCGTGAAAGCCCCCGAACAAGTTAAGCGATCTGATAAACTGAGTATGTCTTAGGAGTTGTGACGATGACACACCTGTCCAGTCTAAGGAAAGAGGGTGAGCCTTCGTTTGAGGGTGACTTTTCTCACCGTGATCCAAAGGAGGAGTGAGAGGGAGGGTGCCGATGCGCTGGGGGAGACGTGGTTATCGCTTCTCGGCCTTTTGGCTAAGATCAAGTGTAGTATCTGTTCTTATCAGTTTAATATCTGATACGTCCTCTATCCGAGGACAATATATTAAATGGATTTTTGGAGCCGGGAGATGGAATAGGAGCTTGCTCCGTCCACTCCGCGCATCGACCTGGTATTGCAGTACTTCCAGGAACGGTGCACCTCCCCTTGGGAGGAAACACTCGAGTGTCTCAAAAGTCAGTTTCTGCGGTCTTTTTACTGTTCTGGGTGTAGCTACCTGCTTCTATCCGCTACTTTCACTTTTCTTCGCAGTAGTTTGTTATCGTGCGGTGTAGCGTGTCGAGGTTCTTAAAGGTGGTTTTGTTGAGGGGAGAGCAGAGGTGTCCTAGTAAGTTCCTCTTCTATCTTCAACCGCCTTTTTTTCTTTATATTACTTTGTTTCTGAGCTTTACCTAAGCATTATGCCACCTTGAGGACTTGTGTGCTTAAGCTGGCTGACCTTCCAACTTTTGTGGTGTTTTGACTCAAGTGAACTTCTCTTATTCATAAAGTGGAGGAATTTTATGAGAATTGCAATGAATTTCTACAAGTTGCTCTAAACATTGAGATTTCCTCCTTCTCTCTCATGTCTATCTTCTAATGGTGGGTGCGCTCACAATTCGTTGAGGCGTGGGTGGAGAGAATTGACTCCCAAGCCGAATTCCCTGAGCCAAAAGTTAGATGCACTTTAACCGAGGGGGTCCCTCTACATTGTTAAATTCCCCTCAAAGCCCCTCCCTATATGCCAAAGGAAATTTGAAGGTTCCACCCGAGAGGACCATAAGGAAACCTCAGCAAGAATTGCAAGGTCAAGAAAGTCCGAAAGAGCAGAACCTCTTGGGAGGAAGTCTTCCTCTGAAAGAATAGGAACAGGAAAGTGACAGAAAGTGACAGAAGGTAGATGTTGTGTGAGTCAGAAATGATAGCAACAAGGCCAATTGGGATTAAAAAAACGAACCAGAGATGCCGCCCGCACCATTTCGTACACCTGTATCCACTGCAAAGAGACGCAAATCGGAGTTAACTACCCATTTCAAGCAGCACAAAAGAAAAAAAAAAAGATTAATGGTGAATGGCATGTAGAGTATAGAAGGGGAGTAAGATCTTACTAGGACACCTCTGCTCTCCCCTCAACAAAACCACCTTTAAGAACCTCGACACGCTACACCGCACGATAACAAACTACTGCGAAGAAAAGTGAAAGTAGCGGATAGAAGCAGGTAGCTACACCCAGAACAGTAAAAAGACCGCAGAAACTGACTTTTGAGACACTCGAGTGTTTCCTCCCAAGGGGAGGTGCACCGTTCCTGGAAGTACTGCAATACCAGGTCGATGCGCGGAGTGGACGGAGCAAGCTCCTATTCCATCTCCCGGCTCCAAAAATCCATTTAATATATTGTCCTCGGATAGAGGACGTATCAGATATTAAACTGATAAGAACAGATACTACACTTGATCTTAGCCAAAAGGCCGAGAAGCGATAACCACGTCTCCCCCAGCGCATCGGCACCCTCCCTCTCACTCCTCCTTTGGATCACGGTGAGAAAAGTCACCCTCAAACGAAGGCTCACCCTCTTTCCTTAGACTGGACAGTGTGTCATCGTCACAACTCCTAAGACATACTCAGTTTATCAGATCGCTTAACTTGTTCGGGGCTTTCACGCTTTTTATTGTTTTGCTCCCATAGCTCGCGAGAGAAACAGCCACTTTAATTTGCATGTCCCGCCCACACACGCGCCGTTTCCTGGTTTCCTGCCGTCAGCGCCGGCTCGCGCTCGCGCTCGCGCGCTCTCTCTCTCTCTCTCTCTCTCTCTCTCTCTCTCTCTCGCCTTGAAAGGGAAACGCGCCTGTAGCGGGAAAGCTGCCTCAAGTCTCATTTCCTTGGAGAAAGCCCAGAACGAGACAAATAGCTCTGTGAGGTTTTTCTTGGCAGCATTTTTTTCTTCTTAAATTTCTTTTCGCACGTACAGCAACGTTGAAAGATTTCTACCGTGAGCACCCACCACATAACATCATGGATCTGTTGTGTACTGTACATACACCGACACAGATGCAGATACATATATATCCATCCCTCTACCCTTTTACTAAGCTGTCTTGCTCTGGGAGTTATGAGATCAACAACCTTTTCTCTTTTTTTTTCTAGTTTCTCTTTTGAGCAGTTCTATTTGTAAATAGTGGTATTTCATGACTTGTATTCTCGTTTATAGGTCTTCCAACGGGGGGGGGGGGAACTTTGCTTGTTAGAATAAAACGCATTCCATGTCGCAGTTCCCATATGGGTCCATCGGTGGACCCTCTTAATAACTTGTCAACGCCATCCAGCCAAAGACCACCAGGAGCACACCTGTAATGAAAAGGGTTGGGTTACCGCTTGCTGCAAAGTGAGAAGGAACCGGCGGGGCGCCTCAGTGAGAGGGTGTCAGCAATGGCTCATTATATACAGGATGTAGGCTTGCATTAGGGGGCTTGGGGAAGGTTTAAGTGAGCGAGGCCTTCCTTTGAATGGGATGCGAAGGGTGGCGGAATTGCCCCCCTCCCCCGCCGCCCGCCAATATGCCAATATGCCACTTTGGCGTAAGGATTATTTTGAGCTCAAACAGGAGGAAAAAACTCTTCCCTCCCCCGATTTGCCTAAAATCAGGACATAAAGGTATACAGGAGTTAATTACGGACAACCCTGGATCCTTATCAGCCCAGAGACTGGCACCAGAGACTCTACCTAACAAATTTTACTGCCCAGCCCTTATCTTCCACTATTTCCCCATATAGTTACCATCCCACAGTTGGCCAGCCTAGAAACTCAAAGCCCTTTTACTTTTTGTCACTTTTCTGAAAATTTATTATTTTTTTGTTTCTGTTTGTTTTGTTTTCAAAGATTCTTTATTTGTATATTTTATTTTCAGAGAGAGAGAGAGAGAGAGAGACACGGAGAGAGAGAGCACACACACGCAGGAGGCGGGGCGAAGGAGGGGGAGAGAGAGACAGAGAGAGAGAGAGAGAGAGAGAGAAAATCCCCAGGAGGCTCTGTGCTGTCGGCCAGTGCAGAGCCCGACTCCAGGCTCGATCTCATGAACCATGAGACCATGACCTGAGCAGAAATCATGGGTCAGACAACCGACTGAGTCACGCAGGCGCCCCTGTTTGTTTTGTTTTAAGCGGCTATGTAAGCCCAAGTTCCAGCCACCCCATTGGGTTATTCATCCTTGACTTTCTCCTGTGTATATATATGAGATACGTACACTAATACACTTCTGTTTCTTTTTCTCTTTTTAATGCGTCTTTTGCTACAAAGCCCCAGCCATCCTCCCCTTCCCACCACCCCCAAGAACCTTGAAGGGGAGAGGGACAAAGATTCGCCCCCTCCAGACAACACACACACACACACACACACGCGCGCGCGCGCACACACTCTCCTACAGATGACCTCAGGCAGTGGGGGTAACTCAGTGATTGGGTAGCTGAATACATCTTACCTAGAAGAAAGGAAGAATAGAGCGAGGCCAAAACTGCGACTGGGAAAGTAGCAGCAGTTACTCATATTAGCTAGGATAGGGGGTGTTTGGTCAGTTTTGTTGTTTGGACGATATTCTTCTTTTTTCTTGTCTCAGTTCGGAGGCGACTACGGAGTGGCCTTGTTTCTGTCTTGATTCATCACGGGTCACAGAGTGACCTTAATCTGTTGATGTTGAAAATAAATAAAGGAGGGGCGCCTGGGTGGCTCAGTCGGTTGGGCGTCCGACTTCGGCTCAGGTCATGATCTCACGTTCTGTGAGTTCCAGCCCCGCGTCAGGCTCTGTGCTGACAGCTCAGAGCCTGGGGCCTGTTTCAGATTGTGTGTCTCCCTCTCTTTCTGACCCTCCCCCATTCATGGTCTGTCTCTATCTCAAAAATAAATAAATAAACGTTAAAAAAAAAAAAAAGACAGAAAGAAAATAAATACAGGAGAGCTCAGTTAAAATGGAGTCGGGAAGCACTGGAAAGGGGAGCTCTCAAGCATGTACCACTCCTTGCAGCCTGCCTAACCTTAGCGGGAAGAAGGAAGACAAAAATTTATTCTGACAAGGGAGACCCTTTTCACATAGGAAGCTTATCTCCTGCCTTTAAGAAAAAGAAGGAAGAGCCCTTGTTGCACCCCAGCCAACAAGGCACTAACCCCCGCTTGCAGCTAATGAGAAGCCGCCAGGACCTCAAACTCCTGTTCTTCTCCAGGGAACTGTTGCTCAAAACAAGCCTCCCCAGCTTCCTCCTAAAACGTAAACAAAGGCTGACCTTCCTTTTGCCTCTTCGGACTTGTCTGCAGTTCACCATAGCCTGCAGGTCCGTAATCGCAATTCCTCTGCTATTCCCGAATAGCTAGTAAAATAGGGCTTTTTTGCTGGTAAAATAACGGCTGTTTTATTTTTCAGATTGCCGCCACTGTTGTGTGAAACTGTTTACGTTCCACGGGAGACCCCCACAGCCTAGCTGTGAGTGTCAGGCCAGCTTCTGCGGCTGCTTTTCTCTCTGTCTCCAAACCGAAGACACATCGCGGGGTCTTAGCAATCTTATTCTCCCTGTAATCTCAAAACAACGAAACAATGTGCTATTTCATCATCCTGGGGGTATTTTTGCCTGAAGTTATTCCTCGATCCCCAACTAGGACGGAGAAATCTACAAGGCTAAGGAAATGGAATCCCTCAGAGCGGTGAGGCGGCAGTGAAACACCTCACCAGAGTGGCACCCACCATCCCTCGGTTTTCTCCCTGCCTTGTTGCAATTAAAAACAAAGTAACGAATCATCTTTCCAGAGGGTACACAAGCAGATGGGAGACACTATCCTGGCAGTCTGAATTTTGCTTTTGTTGAATGTCATCGAGAATTTGGAAATTTTCACCTTTCCACCCATAATATGGGCAAAGAAGAGAACTCTGACACGATTAGATGAATGATTAGACTCTGACTAGACGAACCAGAAGATGAAAGCAAAGGACTGGTCTCTAATGAGGAGGGTGAAAGGGATCAACATGAGTGAAATCTCCGACCGCACGTCTTCAAATGACAATATCTTAGATGAGTTTTCTCAAACACCAGACTTTGCAGGTCAACAGAATTGCAAGCCACCGAGGGTTAAAAACATAAAAAATAAAAATGAAAAAAACCTTCGACTGTTGTGTTTTGACGGTGCAAGTGAAAGGGCGGGCCTACGCCGGCCAACTCCATCTTGTTCTGTGTCCTTCACCTTGACCACACCTCCTCCCCTTGAGTAACCCCCCCCTCACCTGCCTAACAGGACTCGGACCCTTCCCCAGCCAATCGGCTGAGGCCATAGCCATTACCTCACCAACTGCCCCTAGGCCCCAATAAAACCTTTGTCCTTTTGAAACTCGCTCTCTCTCCCTGGTATCTCACCGCTGCGTCGGTGCAGGTAGGGGATTGAGCTCGAGCTAGCTCGAATAAAGGCTCTTTTGCTTTTACATCGGACTCGGCTCCCTGGCGGTCCTTGGGGATCACGAATTCTGGGCATAACACAAGAAGAACCAGAAGTAGTGATAAGGCCGAACCTGTTGGAGATGTATTGGAAATACTGGAGAAGCAATATTTCACAGGCTGGGTAGGGACAGCCAATGAGCAGTCCGTTGCATTTGGAGGATGTCGCCGGATTCGGATATTTAGACCTTCAAAACCTGGAAAGTATGAAGTATAAGAATGTGAGTTTTGTTGTGTTTAATTAAACTCGTGTCAATTTTAAATAAAGCAGTTTCCCACAGTGCTTTTTAAAAAATTTTTACATTTATTTACTTCTGATAGAGACAGGGCACAAGTGGGGGAAGGGCAGAGAGAGAGAGAGAGAGAGAGAGAGAGAGAAAGAGACAGAGAATCTGAAGCGGGCTCCAGCTCTGAGCTGTCAGCACAGAGCCCGACGCGGGGCTCGAACTCACAAACCAAGAGATCATGACCTGAGCCGAAGTCAGACGCTTAACCGACTGAGCCACCCAGGTGCCCCCTCCCCCAATGCTTTGATTTTTCCTTCTCCTGAAAGGGCCTCTTGGAGCCTGGGTAACAAACGTGTTGAGGTCTATCTAGTTTTCTCCCCGGCACACTGAGAGTTTAGATGAGCCAGATCGGCCCGGTGCTATGGTTTTCGCCGGCTACAGTCAGTGGCACAGGTGGCACCAAGAACGTGTCAAGGACCTGAGGGTATGTGCAAGGAAATGAATCCAGGTCAATAGGGAGGCAAGGACATTGAGGGATCCGGGGTAGGGGTGGGGTGTAGGTGTGAAGGAACAGAGAAGTGTCAGGTGTCAAAGGGCAGAGGAAGGGTAGAAGGCGATGGGAGAATGTGATGCTGGATGGGGACACGGTTAGAGCAATTGGGAATGACAAAATCTAGCGGGCCGACGAGGGGGGATAGATTTAGCCGCGGTGGAGAAACTGAGAGGCCAGGCGGGGTGTTCGAAAGGAATCGCCCGTGTGACTGTTGAAACTCACCAGGAATGACAGAAGTGTCTCAGAGAGAGACAGCCAGGAGCTAAACCTTCAAAAGCGAAATGACCTGCAGCTAGCTGGACAGAAAGCACAAGGACTGGCAAGGCGGCGGGGGGGAGGGGGGGGGCGGGCGTGTACAACGTAAACGGCCGGGCGCGGGGAGGAGGACAAAGCTCTTTGAGAGGTAAAGTGGAGCAAGACTCCCGGGAACGAGAAATGGAAGGTTTAGAAGAGCTGGCCACCACCGGGAACCAGACTACGCACGAGTGCAAACTTCCGGAGAAAGGTAGAAGAAATCGGAAAACGGCAGCGGAAAGCGGGTGAAGAAAAAAAGGCTGCACCCGGGGGCGAAACCGGAAAAGGGAAGCGGGGGGAATGGAACGAAAAAAGACCAGCGGAGGGGGGGGGGCGGGAAAGAAGCGCCTGAGAGGAGGAACATGAAAAAGGGAGAGCAGGAAAAGCCCAGCGCGCTGAACTTAGCCAGGCGGAAACGATGACCCTCACAGGCATTCCGGCCCCAGCTCACCAAGCCTGTCGCCAAAACAAGACCGCGACTAGGAGAAAAAAAGAAAAGGAAAGAAAAAAAGGCGCGACGGACGAACAGAACACATCCGTACCCGCCCGGAGAGAAGAAAAGTAAAAAAGAAACACGGCTCCGCAAACCAAGCACCATATCTGCTTTTAGAAACACCACTTAAAGGAAGGGAGGTGCACCGTTCCCGGAAGTACTGCAATACCGGGTCGATGCGCGGAGTGGACGGAGCAAGCCCCTATTCCATCTCCCGGCTCCAAAAATCCATTTAATATATTGTCCTCGGATAGAGGACGTATCAGATATTAAACTGATAAGAACAGATACTACACTTGATCTTAGCCAAAAGGCCGAGAAGCGATGCCGGCCTGCCCCTCCCTCTCCAGTACCGTTCTCCCATCATCCATATTCAACTCATGGTGAGAACCCTAACGCTCACTCCTTTTCTGATATCCTTTGCGACATCGACAGGACCATCGATAATCACTAGAATACTTTGGTGCACACTTTTGCGTTCTCCACATTCTGAAGGGGAAATCCCGTATCCCTGGTTGGCCCGTCCTTACCGCGCCGCCGCACAGCCATTTCTAATCTGCATGATGCCCCGCCTTTTGTTCCCTGAGGAGGCGCGGCCGCCGCGGCCCGACTCCACCCTCCCGACCGCCTCTGCGCGCCGCCAGCCCAAACCCAAGTGGGGGCCCACCTCCCGGCGTGCACACACCTCGCGCAAAGACCCGGGAGGAGGGGCGGCTGGCGGGGACTGCGAAGGGACAGCCAACACGGCTGCAGATCCCGGGGCTTCCGGGAGCCCGTGAAGGCAAGACCTTGCTTTTGGCCGCTGCTCTGCCCGCCCCGCCCCGCACACTCAACCACCGTTCAGTGAATGACATCCTGCCTCCTACACTCCCAGCCAGTGCCCCGCGCGTCGCGATGCTGACGGCTCTTCAGCAGCACGCCCACCCTCCACCCCCACCCCCGGCTCGCGTCCGCGTCCTTCGGGCCGTCTTCCGCCCGAGTCCCAGCCCCAGGCTGGTTCGCTCGCGAGAAGGGGATGTCCTCCTGGATTACTTTCATTGGGATGGAACAGTTCCCGTCGCGAATCAATAACTCGGCGTTTCCGTCTCCTCGGCGTGATTCACTCCCGCGGAGTTTGCTCAGATACACACGCACGGACCCAAGTGCCTGCAAAGTGCGCTCGGTGGACGCCAGTCGTATGCCCTTGTGTCCTCGCCGTGAGTGCGGTGTGGTCACGGTCCTGCCACTCTTGCCGCAAGGGGGCCTTGAATTTCGGGGGAGCAGGGACAGTGACTGCAGGAGCACGGCGGACGTTCTCAGGCAGCGCCTGCTGCTCCAGTCCCGCCAGCAACTCCGCGTGGCATCAAAGTGGGGATTGCTTGGGGGAGTGGGGTGGGGCGGGGGAGTGGGGTGGGGCAGGGGAGCGGGGGGCAGGGGAGCAGGGGGAGGGGCCGATCTTACAGGTGAAAATGGTACCTCAGCATGGTTTTGACTTGTACTTCTCTAATCACGGGTAAGAAGATAAGGCTGAGTGTTCTCTCCTGTGTTTGAGAGCCCTGAACTCTCTCTGTTCAGGGACTTCGGCCCTTTTACTTGCTAGGTTAACTGGTCGGGCTTTATCATAAGGGCTTGTATCGGCAATTTACAGTTTAAGGCCCTTTGTATGTAATACAAGCAGTGAGTATTTTCTTCTGTTGGCTATCTGTCTTTTGAGGATTTCATCTCCTTAAGGTTCCACTGAAAGTTATATTTTAGAGGCGCCTGGCTTGCCACTCTTGACCTGGAGGGGTCGTGAGTCCCAGCCCCACGTTTAGGCGTAGACATTATCTAAAACATAGGGGCGCCTGGGTGGCTCAGTCAGTTGAGCCTCGAGCCTCTGACTTCGGCTCAGGTCAGGATCTCAGGTCAGGGTTTGTGGGTTTCAGCCCCACGTCCGGCGCTGTGCTGACAGCGCAGAGCCTGGAGTCTGCTTTGGATTCTGTGTCTCCCTCTCTATCTGCCCCCTCCACTGCTCGCGCTCTGTCTCTCTCGCTCTCAAAACAAACAAACAAACAAACAAACAAACAAACAAAAAACAACAAATATCACAAACTATTTTTTTTTTATTTTTTTTAACGTTTATTTATTTTTCGACAGAGAGAGACAGAGCATGGAACGGGGGAGGGTCAGAGAGAGGGAGACACAGAATCTGAAACAGGCTCCAGGCTCTGAGAGGTCAGCACAGAGCCCGACGCGGGGCTCGAACTCACGGACCGCGAGATCATGACCTGAGCCGAAGTCGGCCGCCTAATGGACTGAGCCACCCAGGCGCCCCCACAAACTATTTCTTAATTTAAAAACCCATTACAGGGGCGCCTGGGTGGCGCAGTCGGTTGAGCGTCCGACTTCAGCCAGGTCACGATCTCGCGGTCCGTGAGTTCGAGCCCCGCATCGGGCTCTGGGCTGATGGCTCAGAGCCTGGAGCCTGTTTCCGATTCTGTGTCTCCCTCTCTCTCTGCCCCTCCCCCGTTCATGCTCTGTCTCTCTCTCTGTCCCAAAAATAAATAAATAAACGTTGAAAAAAAAATTTTTTTAATAAATAAAATAAAATAAAAAATAAAAACCCATTACATTAACAAACAACCTTTAAAAAGTTATTTTTTCTATCATCCTATTCATCATGAAAAAAATAGCTTTCAGATGTTTTTCAGATGAGGTTACAAAATAATTTCCTAAATCTTCCCTTAGGTCTTTTTCTTCTTTCTCCACAGCTAAATCTTTGAGCCATTTGGTATCTACTCTGCAGTACAGTGCAAAGGAATGTATTTTTCCTTCACAACTTTGAGATGCCACCTTGGATCCTAAACTGTACCGCATGTACATTTTTGTAACACTCCTGGATCTTTCTTCCTCTCTCTCTCTCTTTCCTTCTTCTTTTTCTAAATGTTTATTTTTGAGAGAGAGCGCCAGCGGGGGAAGGGCGGGGGGGGGGGGGCGGGCAGAGGCTCCGAAGCAGGCTCTGTGCTGACAGCAGCGAGCCCGATGCGGGGCTCCAACTCACCAACCATGAGATCATGACCTGAGCTGCGAAGTCCCCCTCTCAACCAACTGGGCCACCCATGTGCCCCCTCCCCCCTTTTTAAAGACGTTATCGTTGAGTAATCTCTTCCATGCTCTTCCGACTGAGCCAGCCAGGCCGCACCACCCCCCCCCCAACCCCACCCCACCCCACCCCACCCCACCCCACCCCGCCTTCGATTTTTCTTTAAAAAGTAGCAGAACAGGGGTGCCTGGACAGCTCAGTCGGTAGAGCATGAGACTCTTGATCTCAAGGCCATGAGTTCAAGCCCTGCAGGGGACATAGAACTTACTTAAAAAATAAAGTAGCGGAACACATTGACCTAACCACGTTTGATTCTTTGCGTCCACGGGATTGACCCATCCTTTCCATGTGGATGATGGTTGGGCGCCCATCAGACAGAGCCCAACTCCGGGACGTGACTGTGATCCTATTCCTGCCCCCTAGGCATTCATGGTGGGGGTGAGGGGGTGCGTGGTCACTTGTATGGAGAATCCTCCTCAAGAAAATGGATGCCCCGTCCGGAAAGCGACAGGCACTACAGAGTGGACGGACCCTCGGACAGAGCAGGAGGCCCAGTGATAAAGCTCTTGTCTTTTTACCCTGGGGAAATGGATCTGCCCAGGAGGACAAAACCACCAGCACTCTGGGCCTCCTGCCATCACCAGCGGTTCCAACTTAAGGAATAGTCATTAATCACCTTCAACTCCACGACCCACCGGGGCGGTGCTTGGTCCTGGGAAGTAGAGAGAAACCAGACACCGTTCCTGCCTCCTCGCTGCCCCAACCAGGGAGCATCCGGGCCAGGACCAGGATAAGACACCTGCCCAAATGGCCACAACACCAGGTTCGATGCGGAGGGGACTGTCAGAGATGAACACATGGTTGTGGCCCCCACCTGGCTCCCTTGAGGCCCGAGGCCTCTCCCGTTTGGCCCTGCGTCCCTATGGGAAGCACGCGATACATATTCAATAAAGGAGAAGGTGGGATGGAACACAAAGCCAGCTGAATCAGGAAGGCCTGCCTGACGTCTTGGCGGGGGGGTGGGGGTGGCCTAAAGAACAAGTCAGAATGCCCATGCAAGTCAGAATTTCAGGGCACATGAGGGGGGAACCCGGGCATTGCAGTCTGACCAAGAGCGGGGGCAGGGGAGCGACTGGGGAATGAGGGGACCGGTTTGTATCCCACTGACCTGCCCAGCCACCTTGAAGTTATGATCTGGGCCTCAAAACTGGGGACCCTTGCTTCTGGTGGGCTCCCCCCTATCATCATGCCCCCACCCCCATGTCCCCATCCTTCACAGACTCATTCATATCTCAAAGTCAGCCAGCAGGTTCAGCTTCTCACAGGAACCTGCCCGTACCCCTCCCCTTTCCCTTTCTTCCTCCACCTTGTCCCCACCGGCCGGCCTGGCCCTGCCCCCACTCCACCCCCCCCCACCCACCCCTCACCTCCCACCCCCGCCCCTGCCCTTGCTCAGGCTGGAACCCTCCTTTATCACATCAGATCAAGACGGCCATCAGACTCTGATCCAAGGGATGTTTGTTGAGTATCCACCGTGGAAGGCACCGTTTCATGGGCACCGTGCCCGCAGAAGGCGGCTGCCCACCCCCATTTCACAGAGGGGAAAACAGCTTGCAGCAGGTAATAGAGAGTCTGACTTCCTTTGGATCTTTGACTGCAGACAGCTTTTAAGTCTCACCACTCCCTCCTCTCTTCCTGCCCTCCCTCCGGTCGATCTGACAAAAAGCCTTACCCCAGACCCTCCATTCACCACCATAATTAAACACACCAACCCAGGCTCCTTCCTTTGCTCTCAAGCCATTTTTGAATCTGCCCGGGAGCCACCCTGCTCTCCCTGGAAAGCTTCATTATGTGAGCTGTAAACCTTTTCATACCCTCGTGGGTAGTGTCATCAGTCTCCACATCTAAAAGGAAATGCGGGGGGGGGGGGGGCGGTGAAGAGACGGTCCATCTGGTTCCGCAGAGTGGCAGGCACAACGAAGAAGCTACGACGTCGTCCGACCGGCACTTGCTCTCAACATATTCCAATGTGGGTCCAAAGGCCTCCCCACCAGACTGGATGGCCTCCTGTCTGTCTGTGCCAAGACCAGGGGATCCGTTATTTCCCCGTTGGGTACACTGTTTGCTGAGTGCCTATGGTGTGCTGAAGGCGAAGCCAGTCTGGGACTGTCGTAAAGCGACTGGTGCCTGGATTTGCAGGGGTGCATGGAACGCTTCCATTGTCCTGGGGAATTCACCGTTTCAGAGTAAGCTGACCGGGGGCATCCTCCCAGATGCTCGAAGGAGTGCTTCTGGAGGCACACGGTGCAACGGAAACGCCTGGCGGGCTAGTAGAGGTACCACCAACTTCGGGCCACCGCCCCAGGGACTCCAATTCGATTGCCGATTGCCGTATGGCAGTGGTGGGACAGGAGTATGATTTAAAGGAAAACCCCAGGAGATTCTGATGTGCCAACCAGGGTGGATAAGCGGCTCCCCATAGATCGATCTGGAAGCAGGAATTTTCCTTCCGTACCAGGGAAGACATTTATTTGTACGTATGGTCGCATTTGCCTGTAATTTGTTCTGGGACGGCTAAGGGGTCCGGCAGAGCGAGTTGAGAGCTTCTTGAAGGCCCCGGGTTTCAGTCGCCTACATTGGAAGTCGAGCCACATGGGCGTGGGCGTGAAGTATTTCTCCCCAAAAGTGTGGGTCACCAGGCCGTGGGCCTGGGCTCACGCCCAGGGACGGGGCATACGAAGAAAAAAAGCGCTTCAGAGGCAGCAAACAGGCACGGTCTTGAGCAGAGAAGTAAGAAAGTTTCAGGAGACCGGGGGCGGCGAAGAGGTGGGGAAAGGGGGTCGGCGCGTGTGACCCAGAGAAGAAGCCAGAGGCACGAAAGGGGAACGCGACTCGGCCGCAGAGCCCGATGACCGGAGGCGTGGAGGGGGGCTGGCCCCAGGCGGCGGACGCCGAGCGGCGGCACGCGCCTGTGCCAGGGGCACTAGAGCCCAGCCTCCGGGCTTCTTCCCCCCCCCCGGCTAGGAATAATAAGACCATACGGTCTCCGACCGTTCCCACAAGCGGGGAAACTGCAAGGCTACAACTTCAGGAACCAAAACGCGGGGCGGGGAAGAAGAAACAGCACAGGAAAAAAAAAAAAAGAACAAACGAACAGACAGCAGCAAAAAAAAAAAAAAAAGAAAAAAAAAGAAAAAGAAAAAGAAAGAAAGAAAGCAGCGCAACGCACGAGCCGACGAAGAACAAGCACTAGACTCCACCTGTAGTTCGCAACTCCACAGTCCTCCCCGCGCCCGGAGAGCGGTGGGAAGCGCGCACAGTTTCTAGAAATACTGCAACGCCAGGCCGATAGGTGAACAGGACGGAGCGAACCCCTAGACCCCACTTACCCAGCCCCAGCAAACCCCTTTAGGATGCCGTTCTCGACTAGAGAACGTATCAGACACCGCGCACGAAAAGGACTGCTCCTACGCTTGGTCTTGGCGAAAAGGCCGACAATCGTTACGGGCCGCTGCCTCCTCCCCGCTACCGCCCTGCGGCCATCCATATTGCACTCACGGTGAGCCAGGTCACGCTCAGTCCACATTCTTGGCTCACTATCCCGTGGTACGCGCCACACGCGGTGCAGTTGCGGTTGCCCCCCGCATTCCTGGTGAATTTTCGCGTCCCTTTCCGCTCCCTCCCGTCCTTCCCTAGCGGAGGACTCGCTAATTTGCGTGTCCCGCCCCACCCTGCCCCGGGCGGGGGTCGGGGGGTGGGGGTGGGGGTGGGGGCGTGCCACAACGGTCCCGCTCCGCCCCTGGCCCGGCCCGCCGGGTCCCCGGAACCCTTCCCGCCGCGGGCCCAGGGCAGGGGAGACGGGCTGCGGGAGGGAGCCGTGGGACCGGAGCGGTCCGCGTGCTCCCGAGAAAGCCGCGGGGTAGAACGCTGTGCGTCGGGGAGGGGAGCGTCCGCCCGGGGGCCCCAGGCGGGGCCCCGACCTTGGGCGGGCAGCGAACTGCGGCCGGGGCAGGAACCTGCGAGCGTGACTGTGAGCGGCCTCCGTCCTACTCACCTCCTCGCCAGCCTCCGGTGACGGAGACATCCCGCCTCGCCCCCTGTCCCCCGCCCCCCGCCCCCCGTCCCCCGTCCCCGTCCCCGCCCTCGCCCCGGCGGGCGTCGGTTTCTTTCCTGGGTTAGTTCTTCTCGAAGTCTGCAGTTAGCTAGCTGTAAGGACCGTGAGACCAGCACGATCGCCCCTCGATCTGATTGAGTCCTCGGTTCCGTCATCCCTGCGGGGAAACCATCCCGATCGATCGCAGCACTGCCGCGCGCCAGACTCACTGCCCTGCGTGCGGTCTTTCCCATCCGTTTGGATCCTCAGGACCCTGGAGCGAGTTGAAGTGGTTACCACCGTCACTTCACGGCTGTGATAACCGACATCAGAGAGGTTGAGAAACTTGTCCAGTGGGACGCAGACTGTAGGCAGCCGACCTGTGGGCCTCACCCTGACCCAAGACACCGCCTGCCTCTGGACGTGGACCTTGGAGCAGGGAAGGACTGCTGGGCACGCACGCGCGCGCGCGCGCGCGTACACACACACACACACACACACACACACACACACACACGGACCGGCACGAGAGAGGCCGGTAACACGATGGTGACATCTGGTCTGCGGTCACGGCCCTGCCCGACCCCGCCTTAGCTCTTGGCTCTGTGACTGTCTCCCGCCCTGAGTTTACCCTCTGTCCCGTGGGGGTGGGGGCGGGGATGATCTCTCCGTCACGCGTTCTCCCGGAAGCGCGGGGTTGCGCGGGACCCTAAGCAAGTTACCTTCGTGACTGGTTAGCCTCTGAGGCCCTGTGTGGAAATGCCCGGCAGGAGTCCGCTGCTTGAGTAGCAAACAGCGTTTTTGCCAGTCACTTCTCTGGAAGCTTCGTCTCCTCGCTGAAGACCACGTCCTGATAGAACCTAACCTAACGCCGGGGCCTGTTTTGAGCACTTTTCCCTCCCCACTCCCATCAGCCCCACTATGATACCGTACGGTACGGTACGGGAGTATGTCCTGGTCTGTACCCTGCCTCCCTTCCCACACCCTGCCCCGCCCCCTCGATACCCCAGCTCCGGACGACTGGGAAGATCCCACCTGGACCCCTCTTTCCACCTCTCTGGCGGCCCGTGCACTTAGCCCCGTGCCCAGCACCTAAATATTTGTTGAATGGATGAGCGAATGGATATGGATTCAACGAGGTGATCTATCCACCAAGCAAGCTCACCCAGCCAGTGGCCCAACGGTCGTCCTGATGGCTCTTGGGGCCTCTCCAACACAAGACCTCTCTGCTTGGTTCCACGTTCTTCAGTTACTAGCCACTTTATGGTTTCCCAGCTGTTTTGACCCTCAAGACACTCCCATTCCTGGCAAAGGACCGTCTCCCGGGGAACCGAGGGCACTGATCAGCCTCTTGGGAGTTAACTGACTACCGGGTAGCTGGGGTCAGTACCCCTGCCCCGCCGTGCCCCCCCCCGTGGCCCGCACAAACCGACACACACGGGCGGTGGCGCCTGAAAAGCTACGGCTGGCACCAGCCTCACCCAAGAGCCACGTACCTCCACCCAGCTGTTGCACCCTCCTGGTCCCTGGCGCCGTCGCCCCGAAAGCCTCTCCAGCCACGGGTCAGGGACGGGGATGGGGACTCTAAGAGCACCCTGAGAGTTCTCAAGCAGCGTCTGTGTCTGCAGCCTGGCAAACCCAGTAGCTCGTCAGACTCTCGGATTTTTACCAAGCGCTCAGGTTGTAAACTCTCTCTCAGTACCGTTCTAGATGCGCATTTCTCTCTTTACGGTACCTCTTTGTTCATCTTTGCACCTCTGTATGTGAAAACCCACATTTGTCATCTTTCCCCCGAAGTGCGTGACTTTGCCCACGTTTCATCAAGTCGTTTTTTCTTTTTCCTTTTTGTCTTTTTTTTTTTTTAATTTTTTTTTTCAACGTTTATTTATTTTTGGGACAGAGAGAGACAGAGCATGAACGGGGGAGGGGCAGAGAGAGAGAGGGAGACACAGAATCGGAAACGGGCTCCAGGCTCTGAGCCATCAGCCCAGAGCCCGACGCGGGGCTCGAACTCACGGACCGCGACACCGTGACCTGACCGAAGTCGGACGCTCAATCGACTGCGCCACCCAGGCGCCCCTCCTTTTTGTCTTTAATGTTGATTATTATTATTATTTTTTTTTAATTTTGGAGAGAGACCGACCAGACAGAGACAGAGAGACAGCACGAGCGGGGGAGGGGCAGAGAGAGAGGGAGACAGGGCATTGGAAGCAGGCTCCAGGCGCCGAGCTGTCAGCACAGTGCGGGACGCGAACTCGGAACAAGCCTCGAGATCATGACCTGAGCTGAAGTTGGTGCTTAACCCACTGAACCGCCCAGGTGCCCAGGTGCCCCTCTTTTTTGTTTTTTGTTTTTTGTTTTTTTTTTTCTGATCCCATTCTGGCATCTCCTATATAATTTGGAGAAAAAACCCTGCCTGTGGTTTTGACTGGCAAATATTTATTCCCCTTTCCGTTTTTGTTGTTGTTGTTTTGTTTCTGGATTGTTGTTGTTGTTTTTTTTTTAAAGTAGACTCCATGCCCCACGTGGGGCTTGAACGTGAGGCCCTGAGATTGCGAGCGGCATGCTCTACACACCGAGCCCGCCAGGCGCCCCCTTTTAAAAACATTGTACAGACATGAGGGGTGCCTGGGTGGCTCAGTCGGTTAACCATCCGACTTCTGCTCTGGTCATGAACCCATGATCTCAAGGTCCCTGAGTTGGAACCCCGCCTGAGGCTCTGCGCTGACATCTCGGAGCCTGGAACCTACTTCAGATTCTGTGTCTCCCCGGGGCGCCTGGGTGGCTCAGTCGGTTAAGCCTCCGACTTCGGCTCAGGTCATGATCTCACACCTTGTGAGTGCCAGCCCCGCATCAGGCTCTGTGCTGACAGCTCAGAGCTCAGAGCCTGGAGCCTGCTTCGGTTTCTGTGTCTCCCTCTCTCTCTCTCTCTCAGCCCTTCCCCCGCTCACTCTCTCTCTCTCTCTCTCTCTCTCTCTCTCTCTCTCTCTCAAAAAATAAACATTAAAAAATTAAAAAAAAAAAAAAAGGATTCTGTGTCTCCCCCTCTCTCTGCCCCTCCCCCGCTCACTCTCTGTCTCTCTCAAAAATAAATAAACATTAAAACATTTTTTTAAACTGTACAGACATGAACGTTACATATTCACATTGACCAATGTTTTGTAAAAGTTGGACTACCAGAGTCTGAGTCCTAGGCGGCACTGGGTCCTCTGGAAAGAAGCTGCTGGGACTGAGTGAGGCGTGCAGGAGGTTGATTGGGGGTGCGGGGGCGGGGGGGGGGGGTGGAGGGTTAGTAAGATAGAGGGAGGAGGCAGGTGTGGGCAAGGAGGGCCTCAGAGCTCTGAGCAACCTGACAAAGGCTTGGCCAGTCAACGGGAGGCCTCTGGAAACAAAGATAGCCGGCTAGAGGAGCCCCGCATGTGAAAACCCAGTAGAAATGGCCAGTAGATATGGTCGGGCCCCAGTACCCCATGGAGCCCTGTACCACCCCCCCCCCTCCCCCACTGAGGGCCCCCGAGAGAAGCAGTGCCGGCCCCGTGTGCGACCTCCGCGGCCACCACTGTAGCCCCCGCTGTTCACATGCCGTCGTGCCAGGTCCGGGGTGGCCAAGAAAGGGCCGGCGGGGCCATTTCCTCTGTTGGCTGTCCAGTGGCTCTTATTCCTGCTCGGGCTCGACCCTGATACCCTACGTTCATCTTAGGACTGATGGACAGTCCGGGGCCCTGGTCTCTGACGGTCCCATGGTTACTAAGCATCCGTCTCTACAAAGGCCCAGCAGCATGCCAGGAGCTGCTTTTCAGAAGGCGGAGAGGTCTCTGGCGTTCGGGGCCTGCCTGGAGGAGGCCTGGCTCCAGAACCCGAAGGGAGGGGAGCCACCCCCCCCCCTTCCCCCGGCCCCCACCATGTGACCCTTCGCCCCCGTGGTGGTTTTGCCATAAACTTCCTTCACAGACCCGCCCGCGGCCGCCAACACGGTGGGGTCCGCCGGATGCTGTGGCCCCAACAGCAGGGCTGCCCCTCTGCACCTCGCAGGCCTTCAGAGCCCTTCTCTCTCTGCTCCGCACCCGCCTCCCAAGGTGAGGGTCTCCGACGTCCCGCGATGCGTGAGCCCAAGCAGGGTGTCTACGTGTGGAATGGGTTGCTTCCAGAACCCGCAGAGGCCCACCGGGCCCTGGGTTTCCTTCTCTTTCAGTAGGCGGCGGCGGCGGCGGGTGTATAAAGAGGAAGCAGTTTTTCGGGACTTTGGAGGGGATGTCCCACAACGGGAGTCCTTAAACGCTGTGCTGCCCTGTGTCTTTCACTGTAGGGGTTCCCTCCCTCTCTGACTGCGGGGCACCGGAGTGCCTGTATCTCTTGATGGCCTCTGGTGCGCCAGCCGCCCAGCTCATCCTGTCCCGTCGGTGTGATGCCACAGAGGGGATAGATCCGATACTGGGGTCTCTGGGATGAGCGGGTGGCCCAGGCCCCTTGGCCCCTCGGAGACTCGGGGGCACAGAAGGGGTGACGTTGCCCCAGGGTGGGGGGGCAGATGTCAGCCTATAACTAAGTAACTGTGCTTTTCTCCCCACCCCCCACCCCCGCAACCCGCCGGCCCACTGTCTATCCTTTGCCCGTTTTCTGTTGCCTGTTCAACTGTAGGGTGTCCATTCCCAGGAACTCAGAAACGGACGCCTGGCATCAGTTAGCCCAGGGTGTGCTTTGCTGGCAACGGGGTGTGCCCAACCCATGAGAAGAAATCCTCTGCGGGGGTTTTAGAAATTTCAGTTCAGGAGACGATCCCGGATCCCACCGTGATTGGTTGCTCCGCTTTCTCTGTCGGGGACTGTAAGGTTTCTCGGGGGTAGGGAGGCCCGTCTGCCTCTTTCATACCTAGGCATCTGTCTCTCGGTCTTAGCACATAGCAGTCATTCAAGACATGTTGCCTGAACGCATAAACCCCAATTGGTAACACTCGCCCGTTGGTTCCCCCTGCCTTCTATCAGCACCCCAGGAGCCTAACTTAATACTCCAACCATCCAGTCCCAAACGTGCTCAAACTTGCTAGCACTTGGGGAGAAGGAAAAGAAATGAGTGGGAAAGGGGAGGTCCGGAGTCTCATGAGGCTAAGGAGGCATGGAGAGATGACATCTTGCTATTTCTGTCGGGACCCGAGGGGACCCATAAAAGGGCACATAACGACACAGGGCAACAGACTAGGAACACGAGAAGAAATTACGTGGTCGGTGTTCTAGATTTGGGTGTCTCTTCTTTCTTTCCTTCTTTCTGTGTCAGCCTATGAGAGGAAAAGAAGTCTCTTTTTAAGTAGAGAGTGTCACATATTTTTCCTCACGTAGGACACACTTTTGTAGAAGGAGGTGTATGGATTGGGTGGAGGGATACTGTTGTTGGCTAGATTCATTTTTGTTTATTGTTATTATTCACTTTAAAACATTTTACGTTTATTTATTTCGAGAGAGCGCGACCGAACAGGGGAGGGGGAGAGCGAGAGAATCCCAAGCAAGATCCGCCCTGTCAGAGCAGGGCCTCACGTGGGGCTCAAACTCACCAACGTGGTGAGATCATGACCTGAGCCGAAACCAAACGTCGGACGCCTAACCGACGGAGCCATCCAGGCACCCCTAGATTCCTTTTTTTTTTTTTTTTTTTAAATAATCATGGGTCCCCCTCAGCGCTAGCAGAGATTTTAATCCAGATCTGCCCTAAAACAATATAGGAGTATAAAAAAGACCCGATGATTACAGGTGGACAGAAACTGCAGGGAAACCCTGGAAATGTCCGCCAACACAAAGGTATTTTTTTAATCAAGAGTGTACGTTGTGGGGGCGCCTGGGCGGCTCAGTCGGTGAAGTGCCTGACTAGGGCTCACTCAGGACATGATCATCTATCTCATGGTTCCTGAGTTCCGGCCCCGCATCAGGCTTTCCGCTGTGAGCACAGAGCCTGTTTTGGATCTTCTGTTCCCCTCTTCTCTCTCTGCCCCTCCCCTGCTTGTGCTCTCTGCCTCTCTCCAAACAAACACAATTTAAAAACCTTAAAAAAAAAAAAAAAAAAAAAAAGGTGTGTACATCGTGGGTGCTCCACAAATGTATTTCCCGTGAATGGAAAACCTGGGAGAGACACGTGAGTGAGCAGGAACTCTCCGTTTCCACTGTGGGCACGAGCCACAGCCACTTGTAAATGTAAGGCCTTTCTCTAGTTGTGGCAGCGGACTGTCAAGAAGCCTGAAGGGGAAGCATCTCCCTGACAAGACAGAAAGTGGGTACTTTATACCAGGCGTTGGGCGACTACAGCCGGTACCCCTATTTGGCCCGGTCCGCTCTTGTAAGGTGCACGTTAACAACGGATCGTACATTTTTAAAGGGTTGTAAAAGAAAGAATATGTCACAGAGACCTTTGGGGGCCCGTGGAGCCTCAACTTTCTACGATGTGGCTGGCCCTTTAGAGAGAAAGCATGCCCCCGCCCCCCCTCTCCTACCACCAACGGTGAGGTTAAGAAAACATTTCACCTTTGTGCAGAAGGCAAAAGGGAGCACGGTTGAGAAGGTATGTCACTTTGTAGGTATGGACCTCCTACGATGATAACCTTCCGCTTAAAAAATGACCACCGATGGGGCGCCTGGGTGGCGCAGTCGGTTAAGCGTCCGACTTCAGCCAGGTCACGATCTCCCAGTCCGTGAGTTCGAGCCCCGCGTCAGGCTCTGGGCTGATGGCTCAGAGCCTGGAGCCTGTTTCCCATTCTGTGTCTCCCTCTCTCTCTGCCCCTCCCCCGTTCATGCTCTGTCTCTCTCTGTCCCAAAAATAAATAAACGTTGAAAAAAAAATTAAAAAAAAAAAAATGACCACCGACTTGGGGCGCCTGGGTGGCTCAGTCTGGTTGGGCCTCCGACTTCGGCTCTCAGATCATGATCTCGCAGTTCGTGGGTTCAGGCCCGTGTCAGGGCGGGGGGGGGGGGGTCTCTCTCTCTCTCTCTCTCTGCCCCTCTTCCGCTCACACTCTGTCTCTTTGAAAAACAAGTAAACACTAAAATTAAGACAAAACAAACAAACCACCTGCTTACAGTATTCACTTACATGCCATAGACCCCACTCAGGAGCACGACCAGGAGACGGAAGCAGTACCCGTCCAATCTGGGAGCAAGGATTTGGAAACTTAGGCCCTCACAGCAGGTGTCGTTGCGAACTAACTCTTAGTTGCTGCTGCCCAGAAGACGCAGCTGAGAACAACAGCTTCGGAAAAAGCAAGGCTCCGCGCTGTCTTACAGGCGCCCGTCGTCGTGCCCGCCAGCCCCTAGGAGTAGAAAAGGAACTGCCAACGCCAGGCGTATCCCCCAACACCCACACGAGCAGGACCCGCAACACGTTTATTTATTTATTTTTCTTTTATAAAATTTTTTTTTTTTCAACGTTTATTTATTTTTGGGACAGAGAGAGACAGAGCATGAACAGGGGAGGGGCAGAGAGAGAGGGAGACACAGAATCGGAAACAGGCTCCAGGCTCCGAGCCATCAGCCCAGAGCCTGACGCGGGGCTCGAACTCACGGACCGCAAGATCGTGACCTGGCTGAAGTCGGACGCTTAACCGACTGCGCCACCCAGGCGCCCCCCCGCAACACGTTTATAACCGCACGCTGATCTTGAGCACCACAAGTACTACCTCCCCCCCCAGGGAGGAGGACACCGTTCCTGGAAGTACTGCAATACCAGGTCGATGCGTGGAGTGGACGGAGCAAGCTCCTATTCCATCTCCCGGCTCCAAAAACCCATTTAATACATTGTCCTCGGGTAGAGGACCTATCAGATATTAAACTGATAAGAACAGATACTACACTTGATCTTAGCCAAAAGGCCGAGAAGCGATACCGCCTCCAGGTGGTCTCCCCGCCACCGCCCTGCCGTCATCCACATTGCACTCACGGTGAGCCAGGTCAGCCTCCTTCGAGGTCTCACTTCCCTCGCTTCTCGGACTTTGGTATGGGAGCCACACTAGGCAGCAGGCTCTTGTGCAGATTTTTAAATCTCTGCCTTTTAAAAGAGAAATTGTGTTCTCTGTCGTTGCTTCGTCGCGCTCACCCAGAGGCCATTTCTCATTTGAATGCCCCGCCCCTTCCGCGCGGCGAGGTGTAACCGCGCCCACCATTTCCCAGTTCTCTTGAAGGGCTTTGTGGGCTGGAGCAGAACCTAGGTTGAGGCCAAGCTCTCAGTTGGTTTAAAGCTTTTGCCTGCGTAAAGGCAGGACCAAGGGGGAGGTGGGGATGGGGGTCTGGGAACTGGGGAGTGTGTGGAAGGGGGCTGGAGCAGAGTGGTCCGAGTTTGAAGAACGTCGTCCCGTCCCGTCATCACTGTAGGACCCTACGGGGCTTGCTGTCTTCAGGGTGCTGGGAACCGAGAAGCGCCCGGCTGAGGTCTCCTGGAAAGGGCTCCAGAGAGAAGTTGGGACCCGAGACTGGGCCCTAACAGGGCTGCTACCCTGCCTTGGTCAGCAGGGCTCTTGGGCAAAAACTACTTGACCCGACCCCAGTCGAGCCTCAGTGTCCCGGGTCGAGAGGGGGAAACCTTCGTGCCTTCCTAAATGGGGTCGAGGGAGCACGAAACGTAGCTAATGAGGTGACCTCAATTTAAGCCATCTAGAATATGGGTCCTGGGTCCCACGAGGTACCAGCGAAGGGGCCATCGATTGTGACACTGAAACAACGGAGCGGCAGTACACAATACAATAGGACACACTGGTTGTTTGGGTCCGACTTGTGCCCAGTGCTTTCTTTTCGGGTCAAACTTGCAAAGTTTACCTACAGATGGAACAGTTGAGACAGAGAGGTTAAGCAATTTGTCCAAGACCACACAGCTTAGTTGGTGGAAGAGGCTGGGTAAGGTCTAGGAAGCCAAGAGCCCAGGGCCTGGAAAGAGCACGGGGGAAAAAAAAAAAAGCAAGAAAAAGAAAGAAAGAAAGAAAGAAAGAAAGAAAGAAAGAAAGAAAGAAAGAAAGAAAGAAAGAGAAAAGTTATTCTTGTGTGCCCAGCCCAGGAGGAGACTAAGCGTTGCTGAGCCTGACACACAGGTAGGTGTGCGGGGGCGGACAGGACGGAAGCCGTCTAAACCCAGTTTGCCTAGTGTGACCTAGCGTGGACCTTGTCCTCCTCGCTTCACCCTCCGCCTTCAATAAACCATTTGCCCATTGTCCTGTAAACTAAGAGATGATGAGATGAGAAATCATTAGACAGAATTATTAGGAATAACGACACGTGGGGTGCCTGGGTGGCTCAGTCGGTTAAGCGCCCCACTTTGGCTTTGGTCCTGATCTTCAAGGTCGGTGAGTTGGATGGAGCCCCTCATCCGGCTCTGCGCCAACAGCACGGAACCTGCTTCGGATCCTCGGTCTCCCTCTCTCTCCGCCCCTCCCTCGATCGTGCGCTCATGCGCGCGCTCGCCTCTCTCTCTCTCTCTCTCTCTCTCTCTCTCTCTCTCTCTCTCTCAATAAACAAACAAAGAAACAAACATTTTTTTAAAAAGAGGGAATAACAAGACATGTTTGGTACGTAGCATATCCGTGAGAACCAAGCACAGGGAAACACCTCAGGCCATTCACTTCTCTGTAGCTCCTCATCTGGAAAGCAAGAGTACTAACAGCAGGCATATAATCTTAATCTTCCCTCCTCCACTCAGGGCCCCTGTTCTCCCTTACCTGTTTTTTGTTTGTTTGTTTGTTGTTTGTTTTTGTTCTTTATTCCATAGTCCACAGTTATATTTCCTGTGCTTAGGACAGTACCTGGCATACACTGGACACTTCGTATATTTGGTCGAATAAATGAATGAATGAATATTATATAATGTGATCTCTACATACGGAAGGTGACCGGCAGACCTCCTGGCTTGTGGTAATTATGACCCTCACTGCGTTCTCCCAACTTTCTGCTCGCTTCCACGTTTATCTGGTCATCTTGTGCCTGCGTGCTCGCTTGCTTATTTATTTATTTATTTATTTATTTATTTATTTATTTATTTATTTATTTAAAGTAGGCTCCATGCCCAACATGGGGTCTGACTCACGACCCTGAGATCATCGAGAGTCCCATGCTCTTCTGACGGAGCCAGCCAGGCGCCCCACCGGGCTCCCTCCGTCACGGGCATCTTGATCTGTGCAGTGAGGTGCCTGGGATGGCAGACATGCGTGTTCTGTCATCGCAAAGGAGTATTTCCCATTGCAAATTAATGGTTTCTCATTCCGGTTCACGCACCGGCTTCTTGTGAGTTTGGTCAAGTTACTGAGTGTCTCTATTCTTTGCCCGTTGTCCTTTAAATTGTTCATCATTTTGCATTTCCACCTGGAGCACAGAGCACACTTCTTCCTATCCGTCCTAGTATAGGAATTGGGAGTATAAGTCTGACGTTACTTTTTCTGGATGGCTACCCAGCCGTCCCGGCATCCTATACGGAATAATAGCCCACGGACCGTCGGGTTCAGACGCCACCCTGATCATGTAAAAAAAAAAAAAAAGTCCTCATACGTATTTAGATATATTTCCGGATTTTTCTTCTCTCTCTCTCTCGTTTTAAAAAGATTTTAGTTTTAAGTAATCTCTACGCCCAACGTGGGGCTCGAACTCACAACAACTCCAAGATCAGGAATCACATGCTCTACCCACTGGCCCACCAGGCACCCCTGGATTTTTCTATTAAAAATTCTTCTGATAACCTGTTTTTACCATTTTTGATGCAGGCGCGCCTGGACGGCTCAGCTGGTTCAGCAACCATCGGCTCCTGATTTCGGCTCAGGTCACCATCTCACAGTTTGTGAGTTCGAGCCCCTCAATGGGCAGTGCGGAGACTACTTGGGATTCTCTCTCTCTCTCTCTCTCTCTCTCTGTCTCTCTGACTCAAAACACAAACATATGCATAAATAAGCAAACTTAAAATTTTTGATTCCACTGATTCTCCAGTATCACACCTACTCCGTGACCGGCACCTGTGGGCCCTGGGTCGGCAAGGGGCATCTGCCAAGCTCTTCCAGTCCTCTTCTGCTGCCATTCAGCCACCATCACACCCCCACAGAGCCTTGGGGATGCCCACGCACAGCAGGAGGGTGCCTGCCCCCCTCCCGCCCGCTGCCAAGGACACCAACTCCAACTCCAGGCGCTCCTGAGCGTTCCCCCCTCAGGCTTGGCAGGGCTGTTGGGTCCCTGCCAGCCCAGGAGGACAGCGTCCTCAAGGCCAATCCCCACCGCGTCTGTGTTTTTTTACCTGGCCCTGCGGCAGCCCTGCCTTCATCTCCACGTCTACCCTGTCCTCTTGCTCCTGAGCCGAAATCGGACACTCAACCGACTGAGCCACGCAGGCGCCCCTCCAGCGGGTTCTTTTTTGTCCCCTCAGCTCAGCTTTCACAACTAGTTGAAGAGACCCGGTCGGAGAGACATGCCATTTTGTTTTGTCTGACTTCCCCTCCCCTCCCCTCCGCTCTCAATTCTTCTCCCCTCTCCTTTTTCTCCAGTTACACACAAAAGCTTTTGCTTCTGTGACTCCCATCAGAACCCGGTCCGTCTGTCTGACTTGGCAGTGGGCAAGGGAGATTGTTTTTTCTAGCAACGGCTGGCCACGTTAGGGTCACATATACCCTGTTTTAAAAATGACTCCGGGGGCGCCTGGGTGGCGCAGTCGGTTAAGCGTCCGACTTCAGCCAGGTCACGATCTCACGGTCCGGGAGTTCGAGCCCCGCGTCGGGCTCTGGGCTGATGGCTCGGAGCCTGGAGCCTGTTTCCGATTCTGTGTCTCCCTCTCTCTCTGCCCCTCCCCCGTTCATGCTCTGTCTCTCTCTGTCCCGAAAATAAATAAACGTTGAAAAAAAATTAAAAAAAAAAAAAAATGACTCCGGGGGCGTCTGGGTGGCTCGGTCAGGTGAGCGTCCGACTCCTGATTTCAGCTTCAGATCGTGATGTCACGGTTCATGGGTTTGAACCCCATGGCGGTCTTTGCGCTGACAGCGCACAGCCTGCTCGGACTTCTTTCTCTCTTCTTTCTCTGCCCCTCCCCCCCCCCCATTCTCTCTCTCTCTCTCTCTCTCTCTCTCTCTCTCTCTCTCTCTCTCACGCGCACACACACACACACACACACACACAAATAAGTAAATAAACTTAAAAAAAAAATAAATACAAAAGACCCGAGGTGGGACATTTTACCGCAGTCTCGCTGCTCAAAGCGAGGTCTCCAGATCAGCAGCATTAGGGTCCCGTGAGCATGCTGGAAACGCAGGACCACGGGCTTCTTTTTTTTTTTTTAATTTTTTTTCAACGTTTATTTATTTTTGGGACAGAGAGAGACAGAGCATGAACGGGGGAGGGGCAGAGAGAGAGGGAGACACAGAATCGGAAACAGGCTCCAGGCTCTGAGCCATCAGCCCAGAGCCCGACGGGGGGCTCGAACTCCCGGACTGGACTGTGAGATCGTGACCTGGCTGAAGTCGGACGCTTAACCGACTGCGCCACCCAGGCGCCTCCCTGGACCACGGGCTTCTTAACAAGACTCTCCTGGCGTGTGTGTGTGTGCGTGTGTGTGTGTGCGCGCGCGCGCGCGCGCGTGTATGGGACCGTATGAGAAGTGCTCAGCGACGGCACTTGATGACTGAGGGAGAGAGACCGGCAGAAGCAGCAGGTATATTCCTCAGGATCTCCACTCTCACTACCGATACATGCAAACCAATTTCTCTCCACCCCTTCTCTCACCCTGACCTTCTGAGTCCCTGAGGAGAGTCTGCAAACGGTTTCTAGAACCTTCTGCTGCCGAGACAGAGAAAAGGAGCCCATGACACACGAGCTAACTTTTTGGTGTTTCTTTTGTTTGAATTGTAAGTGACCGGAAGGCTCCAGGAACTGTGGATGGGATAATAAAAAAGCACAGAAGATACTGAAGGTCATTAATTAGATTCACTTTCATGTTCCTTGAGAGACAGGAGCCAAGAGGTGTGGGACTGTTCACGCTGCATTTCTTTGACGGGGCCGGGCGGTGTTACCCCAAGCCAGCCTGAAAACCCTGGATAGTTACACGTGATCAAGGCAGTTGCAAGGGCCAGCAGAGTACCTGCACCCCCACCCCCCAACCTCCCGCCCCGACTGCGTTCGGGATCCCGGGGCTAGAAAGAATATCAGGGTTTGTGTGCTGGACAGCAAGTTTCATGCCCAGCTAGACTGGATCCATAAAACTAGTTAGACTCCCCCAAGAACCGGGCTTCAAAACTTGCCTGCCATCCTTGGGCACCCACCTTGGGCACCCACCGTGGGCCGGGTCCGCAAATCCCCACATTGTCCTTTTGGTCTTCCAACAATCCCAAAGAGAAGGTGTTACTTATCGTATTTTACATCCAAAGAGATCCAGGCTGCCCAGGCCCCACCTCCCAACATCCTCAGCTGTCTTGCTCTGCTTCCTCCCACAGAATTAAGGGGACCCTTCCTCTTGGCTGGTTGGTTTCGCGTCTTTGCGATTGACGGGTCCTCTCGTTCCCATCCACTTTCTGAGGAAAGTGGAAAGTGGATCAATCAGCGTTCACGATCCCCACGTAACAGATGAGAAAAGCACACTTTCAGAAAGAGATTTCAAGCTAACCGGACTTGAGAGACAGACTCAGATGTGTGGGGGGCGGATTCAAGGAGCCGGACACCTGGCTGCTGAGGGCAGAACGTTGGGTGCCTGGCCAGGTGTTTAAGATCCAAAGTGGGTTGCCAGGCAGCCGGCTCCTTTACCTGCACTGCACCGCCTCTAGGGCTGAGTCATCATCTCAGCCGATGAACCGATTTTCTTTTTCTCTTTGGGGGCAGCAGGGGGAAGCAGGGAGCAGCTAAGGGACAGACCCCCCCCCCCCACACACACACCCACACCCTGCCGCCCCCTGTGCGTCAGGACCTCCCAGCACCTTGGGAGTCATCCATCCTGTGCTTAACTTTGGTGACAAGAAAACCAAGGTCCTGAGACCGGAAGGCTCAAGGTCATCCAGGTGTCAGACACAAGAGGGTGTGTAAGCCCAGGCTTCCTGTTGAGACCCCCTCAGAGGGTAACACTCCATGATGGGGACCGATTTCATCCATCCCTTGTATTTTGACAAGTACAATTTCTTTCTCTCTTTCTTTCTTTCTTGCTTGCTTGCTTTCTTTCTTTCTTTCTTTCTTTCTTTCCCTTAAGTTTATTTATTTCGAGAGGGAGGGAGGGAGGGAGGGAGGGAGGGAGGGAGGGAGAGAGAGAAAGTGTGGGAGGGCGGGGGGGGGGAGCGGGGGGGGGGGGGAGAGAATCCCAAGCAGACTCCGTGCTGTCAGCACAGAGCCCCACGCCAGGGCTCGATCCCACAAACCGTGAGATGCTGACCTGAGCTGCACTCAAGAGCCCGGCACCTAAACAACTGAACCACCCAGGCGCCCCGGCAGGTCCAAGGTTTTGATAAGTCTAAGATCACAAAACAGAACTGGGTAAAAATTTCCACAACTAATGGAAAAACTGGACTCAAGTAGAATAAATATTAATTACATGAGACTGAATGAGTTGAGGAGGAGGATCATTTTTATGACTTCATTGCTTGTTCTTTAATGTTTTGTGTTTCCAGATTTTTTTTGAAACCTTTTTTATCTTTTCTCTTAAGCTATCGACAATTTGGCAAATTATACCTTTGTAAACAAAGATGAAACATTTACTTTTTCTCCCTACATGATCCCTCCAGAATTCGGAAAGTTTTCAGCATTCTTCTTTCTTTTCTCTTCTAATTTTTAAAATATTTATTTATTTGTTTATTTTGAGAGAGAGAGAGAGAGAGAGAACGTGAGTCGGGGAGGGGCAGAGAAAGAGGAGAATGAGAAACCCAGGCAGGCTCCGCGCTGTCAGCCCAGAGCCCGAGGTGGGGCTCAAACTCACCAACCGAGGGTTCATGACCTAGCCGAGACCAGGAGTTGGATGCTTAACTGACTGAGCCACCCAGGCGCCCCTAGATTCATTCAGTTGTTATAATCATGAGTCCTCTTGAGCGCTGGCAGAGATTTTAATCCTGATCTGCCCTAAAACATAAAAAGTCCTGGTGATGACAGGTGGAGGGAAACTGCAGGAACCACGCGTTTAAGGAAGAAACCCTGGAAACGTCCGCCAACACAAAGGTATTTAAGGAAGAGTGTACAGTGTGCGTGCTCAACAAACGTACTTAATTAACATGGATGGAAAACCCGGGAGACACAAGGGAGCAGGAACTCTCCGTTTCCACTTTGGTCACGAGCCACAGCCACTTGTAAATGTATAGGCCTGTCTCTAGTTGTGGCAGCGGACTGTCAAGAAGCCTGAAGGGAGGCATCTCCATGACAAGAGACAAAGGTGTTTTATTATCAGGGGTTGGCAGACTACAGCCCGCACCCACATTTGGCCCGGTCCACTCTTGGAAGGTGTGCGTCAACAACGGACACTTTTAAGGGGTTGTAAAAGAAAGAGATGTCACAGACCTTCCGGGGCCGTGAAGCCTCGGCTTTTCACTACGTGGCGACGTCCGTCCCGTACCACGAACGATGATGAGGTTACGAAAACGTCTTACCGGGGCAGAAGGTAAAAAGCGCGGTTCAGGAGATACACCACGTGGGGGTATGGGCTTCCCGCGATGGACCTCGCAGCAGCCTTCCATCGAAGAAAGAACTACCGTTTAAAGACGTCAGCTGTTAAGTTTCCACACGCCCCACACAGAAGCACGAAAAACAAAGAGTAGCAGAGATAGGCCCACGTGTAAATCTTGTCATGGGAGTGAACACCCCTCCCCCGTACCGCGTGGAACCAAGAAGCAACGACCAAGTATACATGCGCGTCTTCTCCCAAGCTACTTACCACGCGTGGCAAGAAGGTTCCCACAAAGCGTAAAACACCGCAGACTACGGACAAAGAGCTCAAAGCTTTCCAGGAAAAAACACAACGCAAGCAAGTACTTACAGCAATATTGTGAAAAAGACACAGAACCTGACTTTAAGTACCATAGATGTTGTCCCCCGAGCGGGGGTGCACCGTTCCTGGAAGTACTGCAATACCAGGTCGATGCGCGGAGTGGACGGAGCAAGCTCCTATTCCATCTCCCAGCTCCAAAAATCCATTTAATATATTGTCCTCGGATAGAGGACGTATCAGATATTAAACTGATAAGAACAGATACTACACTTGATCTTAGCCAAAAGGCCGAGAAGCGATACCCGCCATGCCCACCTCCCCGCCACCGCCCTGCCGCCATCCACATTGCACTCACGGTGAGCCAGGTCACCCTCCTTCGAGGTCTCCCTTCCCTCGCTTCTCGGACTTTGGTATGGGAGCCACACTAGGCAGTAGGCTCCTGTGCAGATTTTTAAATCCTCTACCTTTTAAAAGAGAAACTGTGTTCCTGTCGACGCTTCGTCGCGCTCACCCAAACGCCGTTCCTAATTTGAATTCCCCGCCTTTTCCCGCCCGCAGAGGCGTGGCTAAAGCGGGCCCACTGGACCCCGGGATCGCTTCCGCGCGCCGAGAGTCGAAGCCGCGCCGGGCGGTCGGTCTCCGCTTTTGTACATAACGGAGACTAAAGACGGGACCAGAGAGGATCGGGGGTGCCGTCAAGAGGGGCCTGTGGAAGGGACCTCTTGGCGGAGGGTCTTCTTGAGGAAAGGCAAAGTCGCAAGACCCTTTCCCTAGAAACTCCGAGACCTTACCGTATTAAATTGGTCGCACGCCGGCGCAAAGACGACCTTGGTATCTGTCGGTCGAGCAGCTCCTTCTGAGTCAGGGGAGCGGCAGGTCTGCGGGACGGGCTTCCCGGAGCCGGTGGTAGCCTCCCTGCAAGGCGGAAGGCAGGTGGTAGAAAGTGTAGGGCAGGGAGGAGGCCTGCCACATCTCGGGAGGCGGGGCTGGGCCGCTGGAGGGATTCCCCCTCCCCCCCATCCCTCCCAGCTCCAGCCCTTGCGTCTATTCCTGCTTCTTTCTGTGAATGAATCCTATCAATAGCTTTTTTAGCCCCTGGCTACTGGACAGTGCTCAGCACACATGTGGCACCAGAGAAATATTTGTTGAAAAAAAGAAATTTCGGGCGCCTGGGTGGCCCGGTGGGTTAAGGGTCCGACTCTTGACTTTGGCTCAGGTCGTGACCTCACGATTTGTGAGATGGAGCCCTGCATCGGGTTCTTCGCTGACAGCACAGAGCCTGCTTGGGATTCTCTCTCTCTCTCCTCTCTCTCTCTCTCTCTCTCTCTCTCTCTCTCTCTCTCCCCCCCTCTCTCTCTCAAAATAAATAAATAAACTTAAATAGAAACTAAGAAAAAAAAGAAATTTGGTGAATGAATGAATAAAGTGCACATGAAACGATACATAATGGGCTTCGCTTGCACCTGACCTGACGACATAGGACTCTTTGCGCCTCCTACTCCCGGATCTGTGTTCAGATATGCGTGTATCAGACCATCCTTTTTTTTTTTTTTAATTTTTTTTTAACGTTTATTTATTTTTGAGAGACAGAGAATGAACAGGGGACGGGCAGAGGGAGACGGGGAGACGGAGACGCAGAATCTGAAGCAGGCTCCTGACTGTGAGAGTCAGCACAGAGCCCGAGGCGGGGCTTGAACCCGGGAACCGCGAGTTCAGGACCTGAGCCCAAGTTGGACACTCAAGCGACTGAGCCATCCGGGGGCCCCTGTATCAGACAGACCATCTTATACTCGCTCATTGGGTTTTGCTGAGAGGGGGGTTGCCATCATCTGAACGCCCCAAGCAATTGTTCATCTCTCTTTGGCTTTCCTGTTCTGCCTGGTATTCTGGCCATCCGGGCAAGGGTCTCAGTCCCCGTCTGCAGCTGGATGCACCCCCCAGGGCAGGAGCGGGGTCTGTCCGGTCTCTGCTTCCAGCACCTGCCCAGGTGTGTCACATCACGTTACAGGAGATTAAGGACAAATCAGTTAACAATGAATATTGGTGCAATCTCTGTCAAAATAACACCAGCATTCTTCAATAGAGCTAGAAGAAACAATCCCAAAGTTTGTATGGAACCAGAAAAGACCCCAAGTAGCCTATGCAATCTTGAAAAAGAAAACTGAAGCTGAGGCATCACACTCCCAGACTTCAAGATGTATTGCAAAGCTGTAATCATCTGGACAGTATGGTACTCTTGCAAAAACAGACACTGAGATCAATGGCACGGAATAGAGAACCCAGAAATGGATCCGCAAACATATGGCCAACTAATCTTTGACAAAGCAGGAAAGAGTATCCAATGGAATAAAGACAGTCTCTTCAGCAGACAGTGCTGGGAAGACTGGACAGCAACATGCAGAAAAAATGGACTTGGACCACTTTCTTTTTTTTTTTTTTTAATTTTTTTTTTCAACGTTTATTTATTTTTGGGACAGAGAGAGACAGAGCATGAACGGGGGAGGGGCAGAGAGAGAGGGAGACACAGAATCAGAAACAGGCTCCAGGCTCTGAGCCATCAGCCCAGAGCCCGACGCGGGGCTCGAACTCCTGGACCGCGAGATCGTGACCTGGCTGAAGTCGGACGCTTAACCGACTGCGCCACCCAGGCGCCCCATTGGACCACTTTCTTATACCACACACAAAAATAAACTCGAAATGGACGAAACACCTTAATGTCAGATAGAAAACCATCAGAATCTTAGAGGAGAAAAAGGCAAAAACCTCTTTGACTTCGGCTGTAGCACTTCTTACTCAACAGGTCTCTGGAGGCAAGGGAAACAAAAGCAAAATCAACTACTGGGACCTTCTGTACTGCAAAGGAAACAATCAGCAAAACTGAAAGCAACTGATTGAATGGGAGAAGATATGTCCAAATGACATATCAGATAAAGGGTTCGTCTCCAAAATCTATAAAGAACTTATCAAACTCCACACCCAAAAACAAATAATCCAGTGAAGATACGGGCAAAAGACATGAATAGACACTTCTCCAAAGAAGACATCCAGATGGCCAATCGACACGTGAAAAAATGCTCAACAACATTCATCGTCAGGGAAATACAAATCAAAACCACCGTGAGTTACCACCTCACACCTGTCAGAATGGCTAACGTTAATAACTCAGACGACGATACATATTGGCGAGGATGTGGAGAAAGAGTATCTCTTTCGCACTGCTACTGGGAACGCAAACTGGTGCAGCCACTCTGGAAAACAGAATGGAGTTTCCTCAAAGATATTAACGATAGAAATACCCTATGACCCAACAGTTGCACTACTAGGTATTTACCCAAGGGATGCAGGTGTGTTGTTTCGAAGGGGCACGTGCACCCCAATGTTTATAGCAACGCGATCGACAACAGCCAAAGTATGGAAAGAGCCCAGATGTCCATCAATGGATGATGGATAAAGAAGATGTGGTATATATATATATATATATATATATATGTATATATATATATGACACATATATGATATATATGTGTATGTATACGTACATATATACATATATATGTATATATATATATATACATATATATATATATATATGTATATATATATATACAATAGAGTATTACTCGGCAATTAAAAAGAATGAAATCTTGTCATTTGCAAGTATGTGGATAGAACTAGAGGGTATTATGCTAAGCAAAATTAGTCTGTCAAGGAAAGACAAATATCGTATGACTTCACTCATATGAGGACTTTAAGATACAAACCACATGAGCATAAGGGAAGGGAAGCAAAAATAATATAAAAACAGGGTGGGGGACAAAGCATAAGAGACTCATAAATATGGAGAACAAACAGAGGGTTACTGGAGGGGTTGTGGGGGGGGATGGGCTAATGTGTAAGGGGCATTAAGGAATCTACTCGTGAAATCATTTTGCAGTACATGCTACTAACTTGGATGTAAGTTAAACAATGCATAATTAAATTTAATTAAATTAAAATTAATTTAATTAAAAATAAAATAAAATAAATACATGCAACCCAGACCACAGAAAAAGTACTTTTTTTCTAAAATATAAAGAGCTCCTGCAAATAATTATAACAGACAAACCATATAGTTTTAAAAAAAAGGGCAAAGGCCAGGTGCAGACAATCCACAGAAAACAAAAAGTGGTTCTTTGGGGGTTTTTTTGTTTGTTTGTTTTTTGTTTTTTTTAGTTTATTTATTTTGACAGAGTGAGAGCACATGAGCAGGATCAGTGGGGGAGGGGCAAAGAGAGGGAGAGGGAGAGAATCCCAAGCAGCCTCTGCACTGTCAGTGTGGAGCCTGATTAGGGGCTTGGAACTAAGAAACTGTGAGATCACGACCTGAGCTGAAATCAAGAGTCAGACGCTTAACCAACTGAGTTTCCCAGGTGCCCCTTAATATATTTTATTTTAAGTAATCTCTATACCCAAGAGGGGCTTGAACTTTAGACCCCAAGTACCCCTGTCTATATTGGCTTAAATCCTGTTAATTGTTTTTGAGGTTTTATCTATCTGTAAATTAGACTTGATCCTGAATTCCTCTAGTTTCCTCAAATATCTGGCTATGACTCACCAAATTTACATTTCCAATTTCCTCCTGCCCTTCTGATTTGGAATCGCTAAGAACAAAGACTGTTTTGAGTCTCCTTGGATGGGAGTATATAGCAGGTCTTTGTCACAACCCAGATGGCAGCCAAATATCAGGGACTTAAAACCTGAATCTCTGTCTCACAGCTGAAGAAGGTTACATCTGAGATCTGGTCCTGTACAAAAGTTGGAGATCTCCAAATCAAATTAGGAAGAGAAGTAGCTGACATCAAGGTAGACTACTTTCTTCCAAGATGCTAGATCAACACTTCATACTTTAACTAAACATGAATCTCTTCTTCCCTCTCTTTGCTTTACTCTGGCACTGGCCTGGGAAGATAACACCATCATCCATTATCTCCCAGGCCACTGCTAAGACGAATAACCTCTGGAATTTACAACAACTTTTCATTTCAGGCTAGGAGAAAACCTAACTGACCCCTTGCTTGGATTAGCAAATGAAACAATCTCTGTGAATGAACCCATTAACAGTACCACCTTCATGGAAATGGTTTGTGCCCAATAAGGTGTTTTGTTTTGTTTTGTTTTGTTTTGTTTTGTTTTGTTTTGTTTTGTTTTGTTTTCCTGCAGTGGTTATCATTCTCCTTGGGTGTATGAATGCCTAGATGCTTGGCACATAGCTGGGCCATGCCTCTTAGGTTTTCTATCTGTGTCCCTAACTTTTTACAAACAAGCTAAGACACCTGTTTGGTCAACTCCTCTGAATTTACATTGTCAAGTTAGAAAGGACCTATCTGGAGGCTTTCACGATTCAGGATTCACTTCCTCTGGCAGGTCCCTACTTGCCTGGTCAGGAGTAATGAGCGCCAATGAGGCTATGACAAAGTATCTCTCTTTAGCTCTCAAAAAATACTGCAGAATCCATTGCAAAAGCAATAGCTGCCCGACAAATATCCGGAATCTCTAGTCAAACTTGTTCTTGATAATAAAACTGATTGTCTTTTAGCTAAGCATGGAGGTATCTTTGCTGTGGCCAACACCACCTGCTGTGCCTGGATTAACATTTCTGGGGAAGTTGAAATTCAGTTACAAAAGAGATCACTGAGCAACCTACTTCATTTAAAAAGGTGACCCCCTTGGGGCACCTGGGTGGCGCAGTCGGTTAAGCGTCTGACTTCAGCCAGGTCACGATCTCGCGCTCCGTGAGTTCGAGCCCCGCGTCGGGCTCTGGGCTGATGGCTCAGAGCCTGGAGCCTGTTTCCGATTCTGTGTCTCCCTCTCTCTCTGCCCCTCCCCCGTTCATGCTCTGTCTCTCTCTGTCCCAAAAATAAATAAACGTTGAAAAAAAAAATTGTTTTTAAAAAGGTGACTCCCTGGGGTGCCTGAGTAGCTCAGTCAATTAAGCGTCAGACTTTGGCTTAGGTCAAGATCTCGAGGTCCCTGAGTTCCAGCCCTGTTTCGGACTCTGTGCTGACAGCTCAGAGCCTGGAGCTTGTTTCAGATTCTGTGTCTGCCTCTTTCCCACTCTCACACACACAAACACACTCTCTCTCTCAAAATTAAACATTAAAAAAATAATAAAAGGTGACTCCTTCAGGGGCACCTGGGTGCCCCTCCTGGGGACTCCTCCTGGGTGGCTCAGTTGGTTAAACGTGTGACTCTGGATTTTGGCTCATGTCTTGATATCATGGTATCTCACACACACACACACACACACACACACACACACACACACACACTCTCTCTCTCTCTTTCTCTCAAAATTAAACATTAAAAAATTAATAAAAGGTGACTCCTTCAGGGGCACCTGGGTGCCCCTCCTGGCACTCCTCCTGGGTGGCTCAGTTGGTTAAACATGTGACTCTGGATTTTGGCTCATGTCTTGATATCATGGTTTATGAGATCGAGCCCCTCATCAGGCTCTGTACTGACAGCATGGACCCTGCTTGGGATTCTCTCTCTCTCTCTGCCTCCCTCCCTCATGCTCTCTCTCAAAAACAAACAAATAAACAAAAGTGACTCCTTTGAAGGTCTTTCTCTGACTTATTTAAAAAAATTTTTTTTAAGTTTATTTATTTTTGAGACAGAGAGAGACAGAGCATGAATGGGGGAGGGTCAGAGAAAGAGGGAGACACAGAATCTGAAACAGGCTCCAGGCTCTAAGCTGTCAGCACAGAGCCTGATGCGGGGCTCGAACTCACAGACCGTGAGATCATGACCTGGGCCGAAGTCGGACGTTTAACCAACCGAGCCACCCAGGCGCCCCTCTCTGACTTATTTGATTGTGATTGGTTTTTGTCTTGGGAACTCTTGCCCCAAAGTATACTCCAGAGATTGGGAAGTATCTTGCTTATAGCAATCATAGTAATCTCCCTGGGACCTTATGCTCTCAGTCTTTAAAGGCATGCATGTTTGCAGCCTCTAGCCAACAATCTAAGTCTGGTATGCCTACAAATGAAGAAAATGGTCAGCTAAAAAATTTCAGGGGTGCCTGGCTGGCTCAGTTGATAGAGCATGCAACTCTAGATCTTGGGGGTGTGAGTTTGAACCCCATGTTGGGTGTAGAGATTACCTTAGAATAAAATCTTAAAGGGGTGCGGAGCTGGCTAGTTGGTAGAGCATGTGACCTTGATCTTGGGGTTGTGAGTTCAAGACCCACATTGCATATGGAGCCTACTTAAAATAAAAATTTTAAGAGGTGTCTGCATGGCTCAGTTCATTGAGCCTCTGACTCTTGAATTGGGCTCAGGGCATGATCCCATGGTCATGGGATCAGGCCCTGCGTCTAGCTATGTGCTGAGCACAGAGCCTGCTTAAGATTCTCTTCCTCTGCCCATCTCCCCTGCTCGTTCTAAAATAACAAAAACTGTTGCATCCACACAACTCCTGAAACAGAATGCTACAGGCACCAGTGACAGTCACAACAAAATTTATTGCAACGAGAGGCAAGGCCAACCGATCTCGGGACCGACACTCTTGACCAGAGTGCGGTCTCGAACAGCCGGGGTATAGAGTTTTTATAGCCGACCGCAACCGTCTTATCATCACCTGGGGACAGAACAAAGAAATAGTTCCCAGATGGGGGTGGAAACAGTTCAGACATGCCCTTGCCCCAATCCCATCAAACACTAAACCAGTTGATTTTCCTTAAACTTTTGTTCCCTTGATTGATAGGACAAGGCTGTTATCTCTTAATCTACAGTGTTAAAACAAAGCTGTTATTTCTTAAGGCTACAGGTTAGCCCTACACTGCAATTTAACCCTTACAAAACAAATAAAAATTTAAAAATTAAAATAAAAAATAAAACCTTAAAAAATATGAAAGTAAAAAATTTCAAATGGGAAGTTGTGATGTGTTACTACCATAGGGATAAAGCAAAAAACATCAGGACCTGTAACTATCATATCAAGGATCAGTAAAAGTTGTGAGAACCACATAGTGGTAGCTGAGAGTGACACAGATGGCTTAAATTTTGATCACATCTCTCAGGCAGAGAGTCTGATCAAAAGGAGGGAATGGTTAAAAATAAAAAAAGAAAGAAACAATAAGCTCAAATAGAAACCTAACTACAGGAAATGACCTTTAAACTGTCAATCTGGTATTTCCTGATCAGTACCAGTGAGGTAATCTGCATGATAGACCCCTCCCCTACCGCCCAAAGGAAGGTGACCTTACCTGAAACTATCCTTTTCTTAGTAACTTCCTTGTCTTGCCCCATTTCTGCCTATAAAACTCTCCCATTGTGTATAGCTCTTTGGGGCTCCTTACTACTTGGCCGATAGGATGCTGCCTGGTTCATGAATCCCTGAATAAAGTCAATTAGATTCTCCCATTTACTCAGTTGAATTTTTTTTTTTTTACATTTATTTATTTTTGGGACAGAGAGAGACAGAGCATGAACGGGGGAGGGGCAGAGAGAGAGGGAGACACAGAATCGGAAACAGGCTCCAGGCTCTGAGCCATCAGCCCAGAGCCCGACGCGGGGCTCGAACTCACGGACCGCGAGATCGTGACCTGGCTGAAGTCGGACGCCCAACCAACTGCGCCACCCAGGCGCCCCTGAATTTTGTTTTTTAACATATCTAAATAGTAGCAGTGCCTTCTGGAATGTAATAATTGCATCCCGGTTTCTGAGATGTAAAGTTATGAAAAAGATGTGTTATTTGGGATGGAACTCATGAACCATGAGATCATAACCTGAGCTGAAACCAAGAGTTGGCTGCTTGACCGGCTGAGCCACTCAAGTGCTCCCTATTTATATCTATTTGATTTACTTGTTCTTAACAATTTTGTTTGTACTACCCACAAAACATGAGATATTAGAGAAAATTGGCCATCAACCCAAGCCTATTATTCTTGATGACAAATTTTGTAAGAGATTAACATGAACTCATCCAACCTTTAGTAAACCTAGGTAGAATAAAAGCATTATATTTAATGCTGATAACACTAAAGACATGCTTATTTTAATCAAACCAACAAACTTAAACTAGCTTTAATACCAAATATTTCCCTAGTTCAGGTGAACCTGAAATTCATTTGGGTTACTGTCTATTATATTAATGAGAACTCAATTTATATAAGAACTTAATTCTCTCTTTTTTTTTTCCTTTGTCCTTTTTGAGTTTAAGTAATCTTGACACCCAATGTGGGGCTCAAACTCACGACCTTGAGTTCAAGAACTGCATGCTTTTTCAACTGAGTCAGCCAGGTGTGAGAAATAAGCCCACTGACCCAATCAAAGGAGGGACACGGAGACTGGGAGCACAGTGAAGTGAGGCTTTAATCAAAGTTCTTGCAAGAGCGGGTGTCTGATGGACAGGCACACTTGGGGCAGTTACAGCAGGTAATTTGTCTCCTAGTGTGCAAATCCCTCCCCTGATTCCTCCTTGGCTGAGTACTATGGTTACAGTCTTACCCAGAAGTCACCTATGCCCACGTAAGGCAAAAAATAGTCTGACTGGAATAAATGTACATTCCTTGAGATGAGGCAGATACTTCAGTTCTTTGGCACATGGTCATTGCAAAGCCTGCAAAAATAAGCCGGGGAAATGGAGAGGGGAAGAAGAACCAGGAACTGAAGTGTCTAAGGGTTTGGGACTCCACTGTGGTGTGTGTGTGGGGGGGGGGCTATACATATTTCCAATAGATTGTAAACCTATTGTTAACTGGACAACACAGCTTTTATTTGGTATTTCTGAAAATGAATCATCTCACTTCCTGATGTGGGAAACAAAGGCAAAAGGAAATGGCAGATAAAATTAAATTTCCTTATGATCTGCAGTCCATTGACAAATACTTGAGGTAGACAGAGTAAAACATTTCTCCAGGAACTCCCTGATATCTTAATGCTAATGCTTTGCTAGAGGGAAAAACAACATTAGCTTGACAATAGCTAGACAATAGCATCCTGGGAGTCTTTAGCATATGAAAATCCCATTGGAAACTTCCTCTTGACTCTCCCTCCCCCAATTCCCAAGTATATAACCAATCCCTCCACAGGGTCCTGCCCACGGGTCCTGTCCCCGTTTTTTAAATAAAATCACCTTTTGCACCAAAGACATCTTCAAGAATTCTTGGCCATTGACTCCGGACCCCACGAACCCCACTATCACCTCAGAATTTCATCACTTCTCACCCCAGATGCCCCAGAACTTAATTTTCTTTAAGCCAATTAAATAGAGGTCTTTCACAAATTAATTTTGGTAATACCATCAGGAGATGGGAAATACCACACATCTACAATACACAGGTAGACACACAAATATACAGAAAGATATAAACAGAGACCTTATAACTTCCATTTAAAAATTACTGCCAGGGGCGCCTGGGTGGCGCAGTCGGTTGGGCGTCCGACTTCAGCCAGGTCACGATCTCGCGGTCCGGGAGTTCGAGCCCCGCGTCAGGCTCTGGGCTGATGGCTCGGAGCCTGGAGCCTGTTTCCGATTCTGTGTCTCCCTCTCTCTCTGCCCCTCCCCCGTTCATGCTCTGTCTCTCTCTGTCCCCAAAAAAATAATAAATAAAAAAAAATAATAAAATAAAAAATAAAAATTACTGCCATTGGTAGGGCACCTGGGTGGCAGGGTGGGTTAAGCTGCTGACTTCCTCTCAGATAATGATCTTGGAGATTCACAAGTTCCACCCCTGCGTCAGCTCTGTGCTGACAGCTTGGAGCCTGGAGCCTGCTTCAGATTCTGTGTCTCCCTCTCTTTCTGTCCCTTCCCTGCTCACAGTGTCTCTTTCTCTCTCAAAAATAAGTAAGCATTAAAAAAAAATTACTGGGGTGCCAGAGTGGCTTAGTGGGTTAAGTATCTGACTTCAGCTCAGGTCATGATCTCATGGCTTGTGGGTTTGAGCCCCTTGTTTGGCCCTGTGCTGACAGCTCAGAGCCTGGAGCCCACTTTGGATTCTGTCTCTCTCTCCACCCCTCCTCTGCTCATGCTCTGTCTCTCCTTTTCTCAAAAATAAATAAACATTAAAAATAAATTAAAAAAAAATTACTGCCATTGGGGCACCTGGCTGGCTCAGTTGATAGAGTATGTCTCTTGATCTTGGGGTCATGAGTTCAGGTCCCACGTTTGGGGTAGAGTTTACTTTTAAAAAAATGCTGAGGTGAGCAGAGTAAAAAAAAAAAATACTGGCATGTATTGGGTATAATAATACAAAACTCACAATTTATAAAAGTTGGATCGAAGTTGTTTTTCTGGTAAATGTAACAAGTTAAGTTTACCTACTCAGGTGACTAGGGCTTTTTCCATTAATATTTGTGGAGAAGATATTGAAGATTTATATTTGTCCAATCAAGTTCCAAATGACCTTTTCTCCTTTTGTTTTATCTTTTGATAAGAATTCCCTGAAGTTTGGGGCACCTGGGTGGCTCAGTCAGTTGAGCGTCCGACTTTGGCTCAGGTCATGATCTCACAGCTCGTTGAGGTCGAGTCCAGCATTGGGCTGTATGCTGACAGCTGACAGCCTGGAGCCTGCTTCGGATTCTGTGTCTCCCTCTCTCTCTGTACCCCTCCTCCACTCATGCTCTGTCTCTGTCTCAAAAATAAATAAACATTAAAAAAAAAAAAAAGAATTCCCTGAAGTTTGCATATTAGAGAGAGGGTCTGAACATTGTTAGAATATTTACATCTCAAAGGTACAAGAGAAAAAATGCAAGTTCCTACATACCTTTTGAGATAAATAGGAAAGACTTGGGGATTGATAAAAAGGATAGATGGACTTTGAATAACAATTCTGGAAATAGCTGGAGCCATCCAATCTTCTAGCCTGTAAATAGATTTGAAAAGCAAGGACAGCTATTTTTAATTCCTTAAAGAACAGGGTTGCCACTTTAATGATACTAACTGTTGGAAGGGTTTTCTTCCCTCTGGGTACATTTGGCTTAGGGGAGAGGCCTTAAACATTTCCTATTATGGGGCACCTGGATGACTCAGTTGGTTAAACATCTGACTTTTTTTTTTAATTTTTAAAAATCTTTATTTTTGAGAGAGAAGAGAGAGACAGAGTGTGAGTGGGGGGGGGGGGGAGGAACAGAGAGAGAAGGGGACACAGAATCTGAGGCAGGCTCCAGGCTCTGAGCTGTCATCACAGAGCCCGACATAGGGCTCAAACTCACAAAACTGATCATGACCTGATCCGAAGTCAGACACTCAACCGACTGAGCCACCCAGGTGCCCCAAGCATCTGACTCTTGATTTTGGCTCAGGTCATGATCTTGAGGTTGTGATGATGAGGGGCCATAAGGCAAGCTGAGGGCAAAGCACAAGCTGGCACACCCTGTCCAGGCCACCCCCCCCCCCCCCAACTGAAGGATATGTGTGACCTTCCTCAGGCACTCCTGGCTGCCCAAGAACAAAGGAAAGGGGAAAAACAAATGGTTAACTGATAGAGATCATAGTCATGCAAGACATGAATTTCCATCAGTTTACAAATATCTTAGTAAATTATAAGAAAATGGCAATCTTATCATTAGCCTAATCTCCAGAAACCTATAGACTCAGTTTCCTGGAGCCCCTAATATCACCCTCCCCTCCATAGTGATATGGGGAACAAAGGAAGAAGGAAATGGCAGGTAAAATTAAATTTTCTTATAACCTGCAGCCCATTGACAAATACTTGAGGCAAATACAGAGTATAATACTTCTCCAGGGACTCCCTACTGTCATAATGTTAACGCCTTACTAGAGGAAAATACTGTTAGCTTGACAATAGCAAGGCCCAGGTATCTTAGGAGTCCTCTTTAGCATATCAAAGTCCCTCTGGAGGCCTCCCTTGTGTCTTTACCTCCCCTGATTCCACAGTATGTAATGAGCCACTCTTCACAACCCCAGTGCAGCTCTTTCTGCCCTCAGGTCTGACCCAGTGCTTTAATAAAATCACCTTTTTGTGCCATAGATGTCTTCAAGAATTCTTTCTTGGCCATCAGTTCCAAACCCCACCATCACCCCAAAACCTCACCAATAGTTTTTGAATCCTTTCAAAAATCTTGTCATGTTTCAGCCAGGACAAACAACAAATATTTCTGATAGTACTATACAATCCCATTATTATTATTTTTTAAGTTTATTTATTTATTTTGAGAGAGACAGAGACAGCGAGTAGGGGAGGGGCAGAGAGAGGGAGAGAGAGAGAATCCCAAGCAGGCTCTGCACTGTCTCATGAAGCCGTGAGATCATGACCTGAGATGAAACTAAGAGCTGGACGTTCAGGACACCTGGGTGGCTCAGTCGGTTGGGCGTCCGACTTCAGCTCAGGTCATGATATCATGGTTCATGTGTTCAAGCCCCTCGTTGGGGTCTGTGCTGACAGCTCAGAGCCTGGAGCCTGCTTCGGATTGTGTGTCTCCCTCTCTCTGCCCCTCCCCTGCTCATGACCTAAGCTGAAGTTGGAAGCCTAACTGACTGTAACTGTCGACCTGTATGACCATCTTGTTTTTCACTTTCAGTATTCAATAAGTTACATGAGATATTCAACATTTTATTATAAAATAGGCTTTTGGGGGCGCCTGGGTGGCTCAGTCAGTTAAGCCTCTGACTTCGGCTCAGGTCATGATCTCGCAGTTCGTGAGTTCGAGCCCCGCGTCGGGCTCTGTGCTGACAGCTCAGAGCCTGAAGCCTGTTTCGGATTCTGTGTCTCCTTCTCTCTCTCTCTGACCCTCCCCTGTTCATGCTCTGTCTCTCTCTGTCTCAAAAATAAATAAACGTTAAAAAAAAATTAAAAAAAAATAGGCTTTTGTTAGATGATTTTTGCCCAACTGTAGACTAATAGAAGTGTTTTTTGTAACCAAATTCAACGGTTTTCTCTTTGGGGTGCATCAAATTGAACACAGCCCACAGAAGTGTTCAAAGTAAAGAATTTTTTATTACTTATTACAAGCAAGGAGACAGAAAGACAACCCTGAAAGCACTGTCTCTGGCGCACCTGGCTGGCTCAGTCAGTAGAGTGTGCAACTCTTGATCTTAGGGTTATGAGTTTGAGCCCCACATTGGGTGTAGAGACTTAAAAAAAAAACACTGGGGTGCCTGGGTGGCTCAGTCAGTTGAGCGTCTGACTTCAGCACAGGTCATGGTCTTGTGGTTTGTGAGTTCGAGCCCCATGTCGGGCTCTGTGCTAACAAACAGCTCTGTGCTAACAAAGAGCCTCAAGGCTGCTTTGGATTCTGTATCTCCACCCCCCCCCCCCCAACTCATGCTCTGTCTCTCTGTCTCTCAAAAATAAATAAATATGAAAAAAATTTTTTTAAGTTTCACAGGAAAGGCACAGAGACGTTGAGCGACCTACCTAGGTACCAGCAGCTAGTAGGTGGCACAGGCAGAGTTAAACCTGAGCCTGTTTGACTCCACTACAGCGGCCACCTGAATTGACAGGTTCTCTAGGGACCCGTTCTCTGGTTCTAGGGCTGCTTTCTCTTGTCACCTTCCCACCCCACCCTGCTTTCCACTAGCACAGTGTTTGAAGCTGTGACTGGGTTTGAAGCCCTTTTTCACTCATGCCCTTCCCCTACCTCTAGACCAGAAGCTGGGCACAGCTTCTGCTGCTTCTAGAGGAAGACTGCTATCTGTGGGTAAGGGCAGGAGGTAGGTCAATAGCCTATCCAGTCCCTGCCTCCACAAGCCTTCCTGGGTTGCAGGAAATGATCCCTTCCTCTGGCCAATTCCACCTCCCGGGAGGAAAATCAGAAGGATAATAAATATTAACCTGTAGCTACACAAGTTTATACTTTGTCTTGAACATTTCTCATCCACTAATCCACTTGGTCCTGATACCAGTCCTGTGGAGGTAATAAATAATATCCTTCTTGTTCTACGGGTAAGGAAACTAAGATCCAAAGAAGTTATGTAGGGTCTCCAGGGTCAGAGGAAGAGGTAGACACTAGGCTTGAGCCCAGCATTATAAATCCCCAGGACTAGGCCACTTGCTAATTAGCCACCTTGCTTTCACAGGTCTCAGACTCCAGTGAAGGTTAGATGGATTTTACATTTTCTTCCCTCTTGACTTAGCACAGCCGCAGGAGATGGAAGACTGAGGGAACTCCTGAAAACTTTGGGAGTGGGGAGGGAGGGGTCAGCAGAGGGCCAGATGAGGATCCAGGGATCCTAGGAAGGGTGGGAGGAAGAAATCAGAGAGAAAAGCCAGCTGACTCAGAAATTGTCCCTGGGGCCCATGGAAACTCAAAGCTAAAGTGGAAAGGTTTCTGCCTGCACAGGACCTTGGAGAGAAAGGTAATTTACAGGCATTTCCTAGGCAACTCAGGAGGACAGCTTCCCTCCTCCCCAGGGCAGAGGAGGCCTGCCCAGTTGCCCCGGTAGTGGCCACATTGTGAGGTGGTTCTGGTTACAGGCAGTGGGGTGGGAGAGGAAACACAGGTGATGGGGGCAGTGGTAGCAACCTGGGCTCTGCCTGCCCCCACCCCCTTCTGCTGTCCCCACCATCATGGGCAGCGCTTACCACTGGGAGGCCCGTCGCAGGCAGATGGCTTTGGACAGGAGGAGGTGGGTGATGGCCCAGCAGCAGCAGCAACAGCAGCAGCAGCAGCAGCAGGAAGAGCAAGAGCAGGTGCATGAGAGGGGCCAGTTTCATCAGGGCTTCCAGGGGCAGGAAGGGAATGGGAAGGGAAGATAGATCCCTAGGAAGGTATTTGGTCAATGTTTTGCTGGGGTTAGGAGGAAAGTAAGGTCCTTTGATGTTCTCAGGGATGCACTGTGTGTGTGTGTGTGTGTGCGCACGCGCATGTGTGTGTATTAGGGTAACTCAGCTTGGCTGTTGTACTAGGCTGAGGGCTAGTGGGGGATCCAGGGAGGCTCAGTCGGTTAAGCATCAGACTTTGGCTCAGGTCATGATCTTGCAGTTCGTGAGTTTCAGCCCCGTGTTAGGCTCTGTGCTGACAGCTCAGAGCCTGGATCCTGCTTGGGATTCTATGTCTCCCTCTCTTTGTCCTTCCCCTGCTTGCACTCTGTGTCTCTCTCAAAAATAGACATTAAAAAAAAAAAGACTTTTTTAATGTTTATTTTTTTAAAGTTTGAGAGAGAGAGAGACAGAAAGAGAGAGAGAGAGAGAGAGAGAGAGAGAGAGAGAGAGAATGTGCCCATGTACACAACAGGGGAATGGCAGAGAGCGAGGGAGAGAGAGAATCCCAAGCAGGCTCAGCTCGGTCAGTGCAGAGTCTGACACAGGGCTAGATCTCAAGAACCATGAGATCATGACCTGAGCTGATATCAAGAGTTGGAGACTTAACTGAGCCACTCAGGTGCCCCAGACCTGAGAGGTTTTAAAGCTGTGCTGTCCAATAGGGTGGCCACTAGCCTGTGTGCTGTTGAGTCCTTGAAATGTGGCTAGTGAGACTGAGGAACTAAATTTTAAATGTTATATACATTTAATTAATTTAAAAATAAATTTAAAAACTAATACTCTTTTTATATATTGGAAAGCTTTTAAGTATGTTTAAAACAACTTGGATACGTACATCTTTTTAGAGATCCTATTGAAGTGTTTTTTTTTCTTTTTTTTTTCTTTTAATGTTTATTTGAGAGAGGGAGCATGAGTGGGAGAACACGATCGGGGAAGGGGCAGAAAGAGAGGAAGAGAATCCCAAGCAGGCTCAGCACTGTCAGCGTGGAGCCTGACGCGGGGGCTGGATCTTACCAACCTTGAGATTATGACCTGAGCCAAAATCAAGAGTCTGATACTTAACTGATTGAGCTACCCAGGTGCCCCTATTTTTTTTTTTAATGCTTTATTTTATTTTTATTTATTTTGGGTCGGGGGAGAGAGGCAGAGGGGGGAGACAGAATACGAAGGAGACTCTGCACCGTCAGCACAGAGCCTGTCATGGGGCTGAAACTCACAACCCATGAGATCATGACCTGAGCTGAAGTGGGTTGCTTAACCGACTGACCCACTGAGCCAGCCACCTAGGCGTTCCGATAAATCTTTTTTTTTTTTTTTAAAGAACTTTATTATTTTTATAATGTTTACTTAGAGAGAGAGAGTGCGGACACATGTGAGTAAGAGCAGGGGAGGAGCAGAGAGAGGAGGAGACAGAGATTCCCAATCAGGCTTTATGCTGCCAGCAGAGAGCCCCATGCAGGGCTGGAACTCAGGAACCATGAGATCATGACCTGAGCTGAAGTCAGACACTTAATGGACTGAGCCATCCAGGTGCCAAACTCTAGTGTCCGAATTAAGAGGTACTATTACATATAAAATACATGGTGGGTTTTGCAGACTTAGTACAGAAACAAAGAATATAAGCAATCTCATTAATATTAATATTTTCATGCTGATTACATGTTTTGGACGTACTGGGTTAACTAAAATATATTAAAATTAGCATCACCTATTTCTTACTTTTTTATGTGGTTACTAGAAGAGTTTAAATTACTTGTGGCATGCATTATATTTCAACTGGATAGTGCTGTTTCAAAGTGTTTGCAAGAAAGTATCCTTTGTTCTCCTGCACTGAAAACTGTTTTCAGTGCATAGCTCCGGAGCTGGGAGGTGGGTGCTGAGAGGCTGCTGTTTCCTGGGCCAGCGCTGTGCCAGGGGACACAGTCACCAAAGAAATAGTTCTCGGTGTTGTGGTTGGTGAAGGGAGCCTAGCCTCCCACTCCCTGGAATAGAGACCTTCCGGCCACCTCTGTTTCTCCTTTCCTCCATTGCCTGGCTCTCCGCGGTGTCTCTGGCAGATGGGTGATGAATGAGGAGGGAGGAGAATGCCACTAGCTGGGGGGTGGTTTCTTGCCAGGAACTGAAGGAACTCCAACAGGAGGAACGCCAGTCTGAGGAAAAAACCCAGCCACCTCTGGAGTCTCAGCAGGAGCAGCAGTGGCCATTGGGGCCTCCACCAGCGCAGCCACAGCCGCAGGGGACCCCAGTCGGAGCACAGCTGCCCCAGCGGCCACAGCTCGCAGAACAATCCCAGATCCTGCCTCCGCCGCCGCCACAGCCACAGAATGCCCAAGACTCTCTTACTCAGTGCACCTCTGCGCACATTCTGCAGGATTCCCAAAGGCCAGGTCCCCAGCTTAGCTCAGTGGGAGCCCATCAATTGCCAGGGCAATCCAACTTTAACAAATTCCTTCAAAACCCTGGTGAGATGCCTGGGAAGGGAGGTGGTGAGGAGAGAGTGCCCTATAGTCCAGAATCCACATCTGTCCTCCACTGTGTCAGACTCTCCCCGTACCTTTGGCCTTTACTTGAGGATCTCTTCCTGTGGGTACCGTTGCATCACTCTGGGGCTGCGAAGGAGGCTGCTGTCTTTTGCAGAGGGTGGTTGAGAAGCTGGACCCCTCCTCCAGGGTGAGGGTGGTCAGAGGGTGGGATCTGAGTTGTAGGCTTAACAGCAGTATAGTGTGCCCTGAGAGGGCTGGAACAGGGAATCCCAGCACAGCCTCCCAGTTGGGAATTTTCTGGGTGGGCTCAGTGGGTGCCTTGCCCTAGGTAAGGGCTGCCACCTGCCCCCGCCCCCCTGCCAGACACATAGTAATGGGCCCAGCTCTGCCATGATCCATTTGCAGAAACTGTCAGATGAGTAACTTGTGCTTTGTTTCATCATTAGGTTTCAGGAAATCATTCCAATCTAATCCAGATAAATATACTGAGCACTCACGATTCACGGTGAGACAGTGTGAAAGACAGGTAGACTCTGGCTGTGTGTCTGAGAGTGTGTATGTGTGTAAGTGTGGATGGAATCCTAGAGAAGCTCCCTTGGTGGAAGGGGCTGCAATTATTTATACTTTATAAAGTCAATTATATAAAGTCTTGATATGCAATTATATAGTCACTTCTGGATGGTCCATTCCTCCATTTGTTGCCTTCACAAAAATGTCCAAGGAAGGCCTGTTGCTCAACACTAAACATAAATGGAGGGATTGACAATCTATTGTTTTAAGTGCTGATCCGGGCAGAGGCAGCTGGAGCAGGAGGAAGGTAAGACATGAAGCCAGAGGCTGGGAGTCTCAGGATCGCCAGTCCCTCATCTGCCCCATCCAGAAAATGACAATGATAATACCACTTCCTTAATAGAGGCATCAGGACCACTGAATGTGGCAATTAAAAGAGAAGGTATCAAAAGCGTTTACTTTAGAACCTGGCTCAGTGCAGGCCTTCAAACCCAGGGCGGTCACTCTTGATGAGGACACAAAACAGTACAGGCTTTGGAAAGTGAGTTTCTGATACAGGTGCAAAGGATGAGAGACCCTGATGCTCTAGCCCTTTTAGGATGAGGACTGGGCTGCTCCATTTTACTTTGAATCCTCTGCCCTCAAAGGGCTTGATACAATGTTCAGGAATCAGCAGGCCCAGAAACTGTTAACTAACCTGGTTTGCCTCCTGTCTCTCCCTCTTCCCAGTCAATGAATTACACACAGCAATGGTGATCCAGAGATAGACCCCCACCCCCACTGGCCACCAGCAGAAAAATAACCCAGATGAGGAGCCCCACACTTTCTCATCCCTGGCAGCATCTCCACTCCGAAGGCCCCTCCTGATCCACTCTAGAAGAGGAGGCTAGCTGGGAATAAAATGTGATGGCCTCCTGAAAAGAATCAAGAGATTGGTCAGCTCTGTGAGACTGGGATGAAGGGACAGGGGCATGAGGACCCATGAAGGGGACGGACTGGGTGGGAGAAGAAAGGCGGGAATTTCATGCTTCTGTAGGCAAAGCCATCGGGGGAACTTGGTCTTGGCCCTCCCAAGTCTATATAGCTCCACTGCTAGCCCTTGTTTAGCAAGGATAGGTCTTTGGGGGGGCTTTAGGTTTAGGATGCTAGCGGGAGCCATCACCCCTACCCCCTGGCCAATGCTTACTGAGATACGGTTGGGGAAGGAGGGGTTGCATCACACCACAGCAAGCCTGGGGCAGCATTAGAGGTGTCAGGCAGGGCCCCCCCAGTGCTGGGCCCTTAGTGGGCGCTGAGTGGTTGCATGATGGGAGGCAGGGGTGGAAAAGAGCTCAGAGTAAGGGGGGCTGTAGCCTCAAGCACAGGACACCTGACCTTGGGAAGGGGAGGCGGGACTCACCCACAAAACCCCATAGGCCTCTTCCTTCCGTGTGTGGCAGAGGCAGTCAAAAGGCTCCGAAGACCTCAGGCAGCCCTCTTACCACTTCCTGAAGGTGGCACCCGGGACCCCCTAGGCTGCCCCCTTTTCTGCCTTGGACTGGTGAGGGGATGCCTAGAGCCCTTCACTGTAGCCCACACAGCATCGCCTGTGGGTCAGGCTGAAGGAGCCCCTCAGTGCAGTGTTTCCTGAGCAGGGGCAGCTGGGGAGGGGGGAAGGGGACACAGAACAGGAATATTAAAGTAGGGAGGGAGTTGGGGCGCCTGGGTGGCTCAGTCGGTTGAGCGACCGACTTCAGCTCAGGTCATGATCTCACGGTTTGTGAGTTCGAGCCCCGCATCGGGCTCTGTGCTAACAGCTCACAGCCTGGAGCCTGCTTCGGATTCTGTGTCTCCTGCTCTCTTTGCCCCTCCCCCACGCATGCTCTGTCTCAGAAATAAACAAACATAGAAAAAAATTTTTTAAAGTAGGGAGGGAGCTTAATAGACAAACAATGAGAGAAAGGCAGAGAGCAAGCTCCTGGGAGCAATCTCTCAGAAGTCAGAAAAGCCATACATGTTATCAGAGGAGCTCAGGGCCTGGGGAAGAGAGCTCGACCCCACCCGGACACTAAGAAACAGGCTGGGAGTGTACACCAGCTCCCTGCCCACTTACAGGAGACTTTTTAACACTGTCAAGTACAGTTTATTGAATACAATATAAACCCTACACATTCGGCAACCTACATACAGCAGAAACTCCGGCCTGGCCTTTCTGGACTTCTGTGCTCCTGCCGGCACCTTCTTGACTCCACCCCCACCCCCCCCCCCCCCCCCCCAGCCAACTAGCCAGGTGCTGTGACACTTCCCCCTCTCCAGCCATCCAGCTTCACATTCACTTTCCCCACCACCTAAGTTCATCTCCCTGCCTGAGGAAAACCACAGCCGCCTTTAGGGAGCAATTACCATTCTGGCTCAGCTACAAAACAAACCGCCTCCACCTGGAGCCCAGTGGGAAATTGGGTTATCTGGGACTTAGCTTCATCTGAGCGACAGCAAAGAGGAGAGGGCAAGACCAGTCCCTACTGATATCCAGCTCCATACTGTCAATTCCTGAAGGAAAGCAGAGGACTCTGGGTGCGCAGGACGGGACCTGGTACTAAGCCAGGGATGCTGCAGAGCCCAGCAGCTTGCGGAATCTTGAGAATCGCGATAGCTTCACCTCTGCAGGCTTTCATGGGAGAGCAGCTGGGACCACCATTTGACCTACCTGTGTCCCCACATGGACTCAGGATTGTGGCCTCACCACCAGCCAGAAGCTTTCCTTCAATAAACAACTTATCAGATGATTCTGGTTTCATCTCCATTTTTCTTAGTTAGGCAGAGGGGGTGCCTCCCTCTCCTCCCCTACTACTTTGGCTCCGGCTGTGGCGAGAATAATAAAACTATTTTGTGGCAGGAAGAGCTTTAGCCAGAGAACGGCTCTGTCTTCCTAGGAACAGGAACAGTCTTTAACCAGGGAGGATGCAGGGTCAAAGGGCCTTAGCAAATCTTGCTGTGAGGGGACAAGTTACCAGGAGAGAAGCAGACCATCGCCATCACTTTGTCACATGACCAAAGCAGGGAGGCATGAGACAGCACGGATGTCCCTCAAGTCCCAATCCCATCCCTGGGTGGAGAACTTGAAAAAAGATCCATGTTTTAAGACCCAGATAAAATTAAAGCTTTCCTCATTCAGGCAGGAGGAAGGCCAGCCCTAGAGAAGTTAGGCAACCAAAGTGCTCAGCACCGAAAGGACAGGTGCCACTCCAGGGATGCTACAGCAGCTCTGAAGAACATCAGGTCAGACTTTCCTCAAGACAGACCAAGGGGAAAACCCCTAGAAGAACCAAATTTCTTTTTTTGTGGACATCAGGGGATGTGTGTGCGCACGTCTGTAAAGTTAACTTCCACAGAGAGCTTCCTGTGTTGAGGGGGTATGTGTGGCGGGGGAGGTATAATAAAGCAGGGCTTTTCCTTTGGCAAAGACACTTAGGCACTGGGAGATCCAGCCCAGGCTGGCAGCGGCCTGGAGTTTGGGGGCAGCAGACAGGTCACGTCGGGTGAGGGACCAGCAAGTGGGGCACTGACGCGTTTCCCCGGCAGTCCACATATTCATAACTCTGGAAGACTAGCTGCTCTGAATGGCTCAGGCAGGAACAGGTCAGGGTGCCCCTAGAGAGGAAGTAGGCTTTGTGGCTGTGTCTGGGAGGAAGAAAGCTCTGGACCTACTCTGCTGTCTCGGGAGGTGAGGATCCCTCAGACACCCCACCCTCTTCCTTCTGTTCCCCACTCTGCCAAGGCACCTGGGATAGTTGTCCCACCTGTAGTCCAGATAGCCCTGTGGCTTCACATCAATGGCTTATAAGCAAGGTGGGATATAGGGAAGGGGCTATTCCCATGAGCCAACAAAGATCCAGGGAGTTAGCTTTGGATGACTCCTCCCACAAGGTGGAGCAGAGGGGAGACTGGGGTCAGAAGTAGGAGAGGGGACACCAGGGCTCCAAGCCCTACTTACTGGATGTGCAAAAGTACATGGTGGACTTTGATTTTCATCCAGGAACAGATTTTGCTGAGAGAGAAAGAACATGGGACATTTCACACTGAGCAGCCTGTCGGCTCAGAGGAGACCTGCAGGTCCCAGTATCCTTGCCTCCTGGGCTCTTTTCCATCAGGGGTCCCAAATGCCACTCCCACTCTTTCTCCCTCCCTCAGCCTAAGGTGAGAATGTCACCCTTGCTGCAATATCATTCCCCCAGGCCCCACAGGCCTGGCCCAGGTATGTGCTAGCCCCTCCACCAACAGAAAACAAGGACATTCATCTTCCTCAGCGATTCAGGCGGAAAAGCTCAAGGTCACATATTGTAAGAATTAACCAAATTCTGGCCTGTTTTCATTCCAACCTAGGTCTAAACAGGCAGAGGCTGGGGACCCTGAGCCCCCTCACATTGCAGTCTTGGTCATGAGAGTGAAGGCCAAGTGCTGGCTGCAGGGTTTGCTAAGCCATCAGGAAATCTGGTAGGGATGAAAACCGGGTTTCCAACCAGGAAAGAGGCTAAGGGAGAAGAGATCAAGGGATACTTACTAGGTGTTTTCATCCCCTATCTTGTTGGTCACTGCATAAAACATCTGTCAACCAAATGGGCATAGGGTAAGCCCCAATCCCAGCTGCCCCTTCCCACCACCAGTGTCCATACACCTATGGGCAGGGCTGTCCAAGGGGAGGGAGTCACCTGTTCACTGGCCAAAGGGCCGATGTGTAGGAGGAGGCTGTTGGAGACCTGCCCCACCACGAGGGACAGGTGCAGAACCTCGATGGTCAGCTGGGTCACGGTGATGGGGTAGTAGTTACTATTGGAGATGTTTAAGATATTCTGAGGAGAAAGAGAAGGAAAAGGGAAGTGAGAGGGTGACCATCCTTAGAAAGGAGATGTCAAATAGCTTCCCAAACCACCAGGCCTGGCTGAGCTTCACTCCCACCACATGCCAGGAGCCCCTTGGAAGAGCTCTTACTGGCAAAGGGTCACTGGAAGACATTAAGCTGGCACAGGATCCAGTCTCACCCTGCGAGGCTTCTCTCTTCAGTTTTGCCGCCCCGCCCCCCAGGAGTCTCAGGCATGCCCCCTGGCTGCACCCTGTGTTTTTTTCCTCTGGTCCCGATTCTGACCCCTCACCATGTATAGTCCCAATCCTACACAATCTGTTATGGGGCTCATGGTTGCCCCTGCTTCTCCCCAGCCCTCCACACCCCCTGGGTGCCATAAAATTCCTGGCAACCTGTGCCCAGGATTGTAACCCCAGATAAGGGCTATAGAGTAGAGCTGCCGGCAAGGCGGGGTTGAGCCCAGGGGTGCAGGCATCCACCCACCCACCGTTATGTTGAGGTTGATATCAGTCACATCAAAGGCCACTGTGGAGGAGTTGAGGCCTGCAGGCTGCACGGAGATGGGCCGGGGAAACAGGAAAAAGATGATGAGGGAGGAAGTCACAAGGCAGGTGAGCACTGCCAGGAACACGAAGAGCTTCCTGTGGGAAGGCAGGATCCGGGAAAGAGGAGTGGAGTGGTCTGAACACCAAGGAAACTTGAGCAGGGAGCTGTTCAGACACTCCTCTCCATATACAAGGCTCTCCCCTGCACTAGCCCCCTCATAACCGTAAATTTACCCCCCACCCAGATGTGGAGGACCAGCCCAGGTTCAGATGTGCCCCAAAGTGAGTCAGAGCACAGGACTGGGAGGCAAGTGACCTGACTTCCACTCCCAGCTCTCTGTACCCACTGGCCCAGTAACTCTAAGCAAGCTACTTAACCTCCCAAAGGCTTAGTTTCCTTGTCTGTGAAATGGAGAGAAGTGTACCTACCTCACAGAATTTGTTAATGCAAGGTCCTGACACTTAACAAAACTCAACAAATGCTAGCTATCATCACTGGAAGAAACATCCACATGGATGTGAATCTGAATATGAAAATTCAGAACAGGATATCATCTGTCCATCTGATTCAAAACTGAGATATGCATTAAAGAGACAGCACCTTATTATATCTTATGAGGGGCACTGCTAGATTCAGATTCTGGTACAGTGGTTGGGGAGGGCAGGGTGGTGGCTCCCAGACTGAAGCTGAGGAACTTGGGAAGAGGTTGCAGGGACTCCTGCCAAATAGACCCAGATGACAAACAGGGTTATAACACCCCCAGTGAAACTCAGGGCTGCCTGTGAGGTTCTGAAGCGTCTCAGAACAGGGAGCAGCTAGTTTTCCATCTCAGCCAGGAAGAGACCAAGCAGCTCTGAACTGCCACAGCAAGGGAGGCTCTTAGGAAAAATAATTTCCCCAAATTGCAGCCAGGGCCACTCCTTTCAGGGCCACCCTCAGGTGGCATCTGCTATGCCCGTCTTCTTAAACCAGGAAAATCTCTGGAAATGCAGCTAGTACGTATGAACCCAGTGAGGCTTTCTTGGGGAGAACCAACGGAGAAAAATCGCAGGGGGAGACAGAATGGGGGAGACAAAGAGAACAGCCCCCAGGGGTGACGTCCTGTGGAACTGAGGGGAGAAGAGGGGCTTACGTGTGCCTGGGCTTCAGCCTCTGGTCCCCATAGGGGATGAGCGCCACTAGCTGCTTCTCTAGCTCTGTAGAGAGAAAGAAGAGAGAGGGCCAGGAAGTATTCGTGACAAATGTTTCCTGTGCTTGCCTCCCAGATGCACCCCTACACCCCACAGAGTAGGGTCAGAAGCATGCCACCTCTGCCCCACAGAACTGGGAACACAGGGCAGGGAGGGCAGCTCAGAATAGAAGCGAGCTTTTCATTAGCAGGTGTGAATTTCTGTAAGACACCAGCAAATGAGAAAAGCCTAGCTTCTTTGGAGAGGTCATTTGTTAACTTCCTGAGTCCTAAGGCACAGTGTTGCTCAGGGAGTGGGGAGGCCAGAGACCCCTGGGCTGGGGAGAACAATCAGGTCAGGAGGGGTGGGGGTGTCTCTGCAGTGAGCCCAGGGAGAGTTAGCTCCTTGCTGGCCCAGCTGCAACTGGGGGACCAAGAGCTGGGAGACCCAACCCCATTCAAGGAGGCTCAGGCTGGCTGTTAAGAGCTTTTTTTCTGGATTCCAGGCGATTTCCGAAGCCTTGGGCCACTCACCTCTTGGGATCTCCCCACTGCCCTGGCAGGTGGGACAAGTCACAAAGCTGGCACCAGCAGTTCCTTCACGAGGCATGCAGGAACAGAAAGACTTGCTGCTTCGGATGCTGGAGTAGCAGGCAGCTTTGTTGCCAATGGCTGGGCTGGGGGGCAGGATCGATTTGTTCTCATCCTCCCGAGAACCCAACTGGGAGAATGTCTCACCCATCATTCAGGGGGAGTTTTCACTAATAAGAAAAGAACAGAATTCACTGCTAAGCTTGTTAGCACGGACACTGGATGTAACTCTGGTTTTGGGTTCTTAGGTTTGGCAAGGACTGCCATCACAATGTCAGCAAGCTCCAGCCCAAGGAAACTAGGAGATGGAAAACTGAGCAGTTACATGGGACTCTCCCATCAGAAATCGCAGTGTGTTTCCTTTCATTACTGCAGGGGAGCTCAATCTGCCTGCAAGAGGGACGAGAAAAGCAGAAGTTATTTCACTAGAAGAGATTTCCAGAAGTGAATGGCAGAGCACTTATTGTTTTTCTGGGAAAGTTGCTGAGCTGTCATTCTCTTTAAGAGAAGGAAGTGGACGGGGCTGGGGGTGGGGGTGTGGTGGAGGGAGGCAGCAGTCCAGAGTCCCTTCCACCCTCCGCAACAAGAGGACTCTCAAGAGTTGTCTAGAACACCCGGGAAGAAATGCCTGAGATCTCCCAGCCTGGGCGTGGAAGGAAAGCTTCCATTCCTGAGCCGTGGCAGGTGCTGGCTTAATAGGAAGGCAGGGATTCTCTGAAATAAGAGAAAGAAGGTTAGACTGGTCACAGGTGCGGCTAAGAACCTTAAAATAGCCTGGAAGGGAACAGAAACCTCTTCCTCACTGCTTTCTGTGAGATAGGAAAGAATGCCAGGGGAAGAGTGGGAGCACTGGTCCAGGCTGATAGTGAAGGATACTTCACCAAGGAATGGTACAGGCTAACAATCCAGATTCTTCTCCAAAGGCTCAGGAGTGGTGTCAGAATGAGTGGGCAAGGTGAGCTGCGTACAGACCTTACTGGGCTAAAAATCAAGAGAGCCTCACCTGGTTCAGGTCTGGGATCCAGGGCTCCTGTCAGCCAAGAGTGAGATTTCTGGAATGGTCTTTGGAGAGAAGGGCTGGTAGGGTAGGGTGACCAGAGAGGCCACGGCTGGGGCTGGCCAGGCTAGTGGCCCCCTTCAGCAGAGGCCTGGGGGAGCGAACAGGCCACGTTGGAGGGAGGACGGAGCAACGACACCGGCCTCCTCAGAGGGCTAAGCCGCTTCCTGCCCTATTCCGGGGCTCAGCCAGGGGCCCGAGCTGGGGAGCGCAGAAGCTGGGACTTCATTGAAGGAGAATTTCAAGTCCCGCCAGACACCGAGGCCGTTAGTCGAGCCTGTTACCCGCGAGTGCCTGCGTGAGGCTAGGAGACACACAAGGTTCCTCGACCCTTGCCTCCCAAAGGGATAGAAAGGAAGGAGGGTCTAGGAGCGCCTTACCCCACCCCCGGACGTCAGCAACCGTTGCAAGCAGAATCGAAAGTGCCGGAGCCCAGGGCCTAACCCCAGGCTTTGACTCCGTGCTTGGGGAGGCTCCGCCCCAGCTCCTCCAGGCCCGCCCCACCCCGCGGGGGCCCGCCCCCTCCCTACTCCGCTGCCAGAGAAGCGCTCAGCTCTTCAAAGATCGCCCCGCATCTCGGACGCTGCTTTCTCAAGTACCAGTCAGTCCAGGTAGGCCTTTCAAAGAACGTTTATTCCACCATTTTTTTTTTTTTTTTTTTAAATTTTTTTTTTCTCTTTCAACGTTTTTATTTATTTTTGGGACAGACAGAGACAGAGCATGAATTGGGGAGGGGCAGAGAGAGAGGGAGACACAGAATCGGAAACAGGCTCCAGGCTCCGAGCCATCAGCCCAGAGCCTGACGCGGGGCTCGAACTCACGGACCGCGAGATCGTGACCTGGCTGAAGTCGGACGCTTAACCGACTGCGCCACCCAGGCGCCCCTATTCCACCATTTTTTAAGCGGTTATGTGCAACTGGACGGACGACTGGACCCCAAGGTCCTCCTGGACCCCTACAGTATGACTCAGGAGGTCAGAACAGGTCTCGCTCGATATCAACCCAATTAATTACACGCACCCTACAGCTCAGCCTCTACCCAGAAGCCCGGATAAAAACGTTTCAAATAATGAACAGCCTGGTTGGCTTGCAGTCTGAATTTTGGTTTATTTAATAGGTCAAGAATTATACTGTAAATAAACATCGTGATGGCTAATGATTAATTAACATTACCATTCATTATAAATACCAACCAGGTTAAATAATACTAGTTTACTACCCTTCCTCCTCCTGGATGAGGGTCTTTTTCTGGAAGTCATTTTCATGAATACTAGCTTTTAGTGTTTTCTGTTACCTTTTTTTTTCACCGATTGTACCAAAGACTCCTTTCTGTAAACAGAATGAGGACCTGGGCCGCAGGCAGCAAGCTTTTTCATTCATTTTGGGGTTAAACCAAAACTTTTTCAGAATTTGCCCCCATCCAAGTTTTGCAAAACAGCCGCCCCGTTCTAGATACCTTTGAGCAGATTTCAAACATTCAGGAAGTCGTCAGGATCTCTAATGCCTCACACACACATTTGCCCGCCCTGAACTAACTTTACAGATTAATGTAGGGCCTTGCCTTTCATGTTTCTATCTCCCCTCACTTGACTGTAAATAACATCTGCCTTGACATTAAGAAAAAAGGTAACCGTTACATTTATTTTCCCTTTAATAGAAGTCTTCTCCTCCCTTATAGGATTAGCAAAATATTCCACACTACCTACTTAAATTTGTTCCCTTAAATAAAGAAAAATGTATGCAAAATTACTACAGTAAACACTGCTCGACAGGTGCTGGTGGGTTAATGAGCACACTCCCTCCTCCTTTCACTGAAGTGCAGAGACCCTGAAGGTGGATCATCTTGAATGTACCAGTGCGGTCTTTAGACAACAGTGGTCCATTACTCAGTGTTGCAAGGGAAAGGACTTTGTCCTGGAGAAAGGAAGAGTAACAACATTCCTTTGGGGCTCTGGGTGTCATTTCAATCCCGTACAGCTATGAGGCTTGGGGTAGGCTAGAAAAATTGTTAAGAGTTCTTGAAAACAACTTCCAAGGTTAATTTCTTTTAAAAACTGCCAACAGATATCCCCATAGAAACATCCACATTTAACCAAAGAAAAATACTCAACTTCAATACAAGCAGAAAGAAAAACGGTTCTATAGAAAGTTCAAGTTATACTCTTCAATGCATTAAAATGGAGAGAGGAGCTTTATCCAACTCAACTGAAAAACCATTTCCCTACAACTCAATGTCTCTGTTTAAGTCCTGGTCTTTCATTTGCTCCAAAAAATACTGTAATGCAGGTGCTGTCTTGATAACTCAATAATGGGCTCTATATAGGTTTATCAGATTAAAAAATAAGCAAGGGTTTCTCCCCCATGCCCCAAGGACAGAATAAAGATCATCTCTGAGCAGCAGGCAGTTATTTAATACAGGGTCACTCCTCAGTAGCGGTGGCTGTACCAGTCATTGTTGTTGACCTGAAGCAGTTCTGTCACAACCTGCAGGATGTTGTAATTGTGTTTCTTCAGCAGCCTTAGGTTCAGCTGCCTGTCACAGAATCCCATTTCAAAGAGATGGGCCATCAGGGCTGCTGTCTGATCTTCAGAAACTATTGGCTGTGTAGAGTCAAGAAAAGCAGAACATTTTCTGTATCATTTATGGGTCTTGTAAATTGTTATTATCTTGTAAATTATATGAATTTTTCCAGATTTGTTTAAAATATTAGGAAATTCAATGCAAGGGCATGGTGTTCCTGTCCACCTGACACTAATGGACCTTCTGAGGGAGGACTGGGAATGCCCTGCTCTAGATTCAGTATGTTTGTACCCAAAACCAGGCAACTAATGAACTGTCCTCAGAACCAGGAGGAGGATGCTTCGGAGGGGGCTTCCCGAAGGAAGCATCCTTTGACCTGATGAAGCAAGAGATGCAAACACTGGAAACACTGTGAAGATAAAAGGTAACTGTGGTGATGGGGCAAGTATAAGCAGGAGCCAAGACCGCTATTGGAAGAGGGTTTGGTCAGAAATACAAAGGAGCTGAACAAAAAACTGCTTGGGAAATTACATCTTGGGTAACTTTCTTGGCATTTTTCTCCTTTTTCTTTTTAAAGAACAGAAGCAATCCAGAAGAGAGGAAACTAATATTCATTTACCTCTCCCTCTTTAGGTCAAGCTCTATGGTGGACACATAACCTTCTTAAATCCTAACACTTCGGATCATTCTCTTACCATTTACTTACCAACTGTGTTGACTACCAATTAATTCTATTATGTATGAAAATGGAGATATAAAATACCTCCTATTTTGCAGGGTTGCTGAGAGGATTAAGAAGAGAGTGTATAAGCATGTTGAGCACAGTCTCTGGCATTTCTCTCTACACCTAACTCAACTGTTCCCTTCCTTCCCTTTTATTTCAAAATAAATTATCCAACCTCCTTTCAGGTTAATCCTTCCACAGGTACTTTGCTTGCTATCTCATTACCTCTCACCATCTCTGAAATCTCTATGAATTATCCTCTCTCATCTTTTCATTATTATTTTGTCTTTAGAGAAAAAGTGTGCACGGAGAAGAGGGAGCAAGAGAAAAATCCCAAGCAGGCTCCAAGGAGCCCGACGCGGGGCTCGATCCCATGACCCTGGAATCATGACCTGAGCCGAAATCAAGAGCCAGACATCCAACTGACTGAGCCAGCCAGGTGCCTCTTATCCTCTCTCATCTTGACTGTTAACCGCCTTTACTACTGGCTCACCCAACTGTAGAAACCTCTCCCTCTGCCTTATGCATCATTGCTTTCGCTCTTTCCCCCTTTGTGGTCCAGCTACTTGAAAATGAGGTGTACTTGCACTCTCCAAGTCCTCTCCACTCCCTCCCTGTTCTCTGCAGCATTGACCACGAGGTCCTCATTAAAGCTCCCTTCCCTGAGGCCCAGCACAGACTCTCATTTTCCTCCTAGTTCTCTGTCTTCTTTGCAGGGCCCTCCTTTCCAGGATCCTTAAAGGCTGCTTCCTGCTTTACACCCCTTTTTCCTGGAAACTCTCACCCAATCACATGGCTTCTGTTATAACCTGTACGAATAACTTTACCTCCAGGCCAAATCTCTCCTCTGTGAGCCACATGCACGGGCCCAACTGCACTCTGGGTAACTTTACCTGGACATGCCTCAAATTCCACACCTTCCAAAATGTACCTAATTTTCTTCTTCCCCTGCCCAAATATATCCTTATTCCTGCACATCCTAATGAATGGTCCTATTGATTGCCTGAAGCCAGAAACATGGGATTCCTCTTTGACTTCTTTCTAGCCTTTTAATCATGGTCTCCAAGTTCTGCCATTTCTTTTACCCCTTTTCCATCTCAAATGGGTTTTTTTTTAAGTTTATTTATTTATTTTGACAGAGAGCGTGAGCAAGGGAGGAATTGGGGGCGGGGGGAGAGAATCCCAAGCAGGTTCTGTGCTGTCAGCTTGCAGCCCTATACGGGGATCAATCTTACAGACCATGAGATCATGACCTGAGCTGAAATCAAGTTGGACATTTAACCAACTGAGCCACCCAGAAGACCCTCAAATCGATTTCTTTAGGTCTCCCCCAACCTCCACACAATACTGGGGTTCTCTCACTAGGTACAAATCTGATGCTAATTACTTCCCTAAAACCCATTCACTGGCTCCTCCCATTAGCCTTAAAGTAACACCCAAACCACTTAACAGAGCACCCCACCTACATAAGTTGGTCTCTTCTTACTCTTCCCAGACCAAATTCACAATTCAGAGTCACATTTACAGGTCTTCTTACTGGCTAGGCTCTGTCTGCAATGCTCTTTCTATTCTTCTTTCCTGGCAAATACTTATTTTGTCCTTAAGGACTCAATTCAGGCACCATCTACCAGGAAGCCTTCTCTGGCCCCATGCAAGGGCCCACAGCAGGCTGAGACGTCCCACCCGAGAACATGGGCATAGGATCTTACACTGCACTGCAGAAGTCTGTGTACCTTGCTTGTTTTCCTGTCTTTGGGCAGGGACTGGTGTCTTTTTCACCTTGTAGTGCTGGTACTTGGAAGAGCTCCCCACACATGATGGGTCCTCAACAAACACTAGACCTTTTCCCTTTCATCCCTTAAGTAACTTGGCTAAAGTCATACAGCTAGAAAGTGGCAGAATGCTATACTACTCTCCAACTCAGACAGGCAGCATCATTTTCACTGGGGACGTGGCTTTGCTACAGGAAAATAAAACATACACTGACCTGGGCAGTGACTGGTGGCCCAGCAAACAAGGCCTTGTATGCAGAAGCAGCAACAGACAAAGCCCCCTTCACCAATCCTCCAGCAATGCTGCTCCCATGGTGGTGGTGTCTGGAGAGGAAAACCAAATGATCTCCCTAAAAAATCACAAACTATTATCTTCCTACAAGATAATCTGGGCTCTAATCCTTGAAAGAAAATGGATTTCCTTGAGAAAAAAAGTCAGATGTAAAAAGAGGATGTGATCACTTTCCTATTAGTTTTATACCTACAAAATCTTGGTTTGATGTAGCAGAGCCTAGTTCTACTGCTGCAAGGTAAGGCCGTGCAGAAAATGCACCCTTCTGGTTAGTATACCAGCTTTCTGTCCCAGCTGAAAATTACATGGTCAAGAGCACAGAAGAGTATTGACAGTCTGTCTGCACAATTACCATCTCAGAGGAAACACCTCCAAAGGCAATGTGCTTTTCTGGGTACTGTAGGGAGGAGCCCAGCTTGCCATTGCTCTGAGCCGATTGGGAGCAGAGAGGCAGGGAGGTCTAAGAAACTGTTACTAAGATGCACAGTGGGCTTGATTTTTCTGCCTTCTCCTCTGACACTAAGGATGAGTTGAACTTGAGGGTACTGGTCTGAATTGTGAACACTCTGTAATGTAACTTTAGCCCTCTGTTCAATGTTGCTCACAAGCTTCAGGAGAAATAAGGAGTGACGGCTCTCCTCTGCTCTCTGGAGGTGGCACATGCTGTGAGAGGCTTGTTTAAGCAGAAGCAATACTAGGATATCCACCTGCTTCTGAAGAAGAGGCTGCACAAGGTCCAGTTACCTTGAGTGGTCATAGCTCTTCTGTCTGCTGTTTACAATTCCTGATGAGCCTCTGGGCTCTAAAAGCAAAAGAGCTATTGGTTAGATGTAGCGTCCACAAGTGCCTAGTGTTTCTTAACTCATAGTGAAGCTATTTTTGAGAGGCAGGCAGCAATCTGATCACAGCATTTATTTATTTATTTACTTATTTATTTTTTAACTATTTGGGAAATTTTGCAGGTGGTTTTAAGTGATAACAGGGAACTGTCCAGAATGTAATACAAGGTGATTGTTTATTGAATCAGAAAAATTCTATAATCCTATCACGTCCATTTATTACTTTTTCAGTTCCTTAAGTTTCGTTTTTTTGAGGTGGAGTGGGATGTTGACTTTGAAGGTCTACTAGCAACTTCAAGATGCTATTCTCCTTATTTTGGAGACAAGAAAACAGCCTCGCAGGTGGTATGAACGTGCTGACCTGCTGCAAGGTCACACAGTAAGGAAAGGTGGAGCTGGGCCTGGAATCTAGACTGGTCTAGTTCCACAGCCTGTGTTCTTCCCACTGCAGCACAATGCCCACCTCTGTAAGGTCTCACTTCATGAATGTTAAGAATATTTACTAGAGAATAGAAAATAGTATGAGGGAGGGGCACAGAGAGAAAGAAAGGGCAAGTTTCCAAATAATGCCAAGAGTCATGGAGACACAGTGCCCCTTTCTACCTGGTTTCATTAGAAAGGAGCACAGAAAAGGATATAAAGCTTAGGCTGGTCATTACCTCCTCTGATCTGATCAGGGACTGAAGAAGCTTCTGGTACGGTGACTGGCAAATCCACTCCTGGGGAACCATCATGCTGTGCACAAGAAGGGCTCCTTTCAGAAAGACACAATATTGAAAGTCAGTTGAAAAGGCACCTATGGGAACGGTGGAAACAGTAAATATGGCATAGAAGTGACCGATTCTCTACAGAGGCTTCACGTTTCTGATCCAGATCTCATGTCTGAATTTAGGGATCAGGTAGAAAGGGCTCATTCTACTTCTGGTTTTCCTCTTTAGCCATAGTCAAGCTAGAAAGACCAGCTTCTCCCCCCTACATCAATTGGTACTGATAAGGGGAAATGTCTAGCTCCCTGAGAGAGTGGTTTAAATTACAGTCAAGGCTCCACCATCTTCCATTACTATGACAGAGCAAGGACACAGATCAGTAAATAATTAAAAATAATTGTTTTCTGATTTTGGAGTGTATTTTTTCCATAACAGATTAAGCTTTCTACTACTTTGTTTGGGTTAACATGAAAATAAGTTTTGAGTGCCTTTACCCATGAGTCAACAGAACGGCGAAGAAGATCCAGGGATGTTTGTGTTTAAAAACTGGCTCTCAACGACCAAAACATAGACTGTACTCCGATAATTAAGATTAACTAAAACAAGCGTTTCTTTAAATCCAGAATCCACAAATTCTGGGAAATACAACTTTTACTCATCTAAATTCAGACTTTTATGGGAAATAGTCTCTTCCCATGCTGACAAAAAAATAGGTTTTGAGATCGAGTCCTTTCCTCTCTACTCTGCCTGTGAAGAACAGCCCAGCTGAGGGGGGGGTGTGGATGGTACCTGGGCAGCTGTGGTAGAGGCCCCACCACCTCTGGGGTTAGGGGCACGGTGTCCAGAGTCTGTGAGGTCATGAGGATGTCGTTGATGCTCTGTCCCTGCGGCTGGTTCTCCCCTCCAGCGACTCTCTCCCCAGCCTCAACCCCAGGTTCACCTTCAGCCCCGCGCTCTAGGCCTGGCTGTGAGAGTGCAGAGCTGTACATGGAGTCCCCCAGGGGGCGGCTGGTGTCAAAGCACTCAGGCAGGATGATGATGTAATCCTCTGAAGAAGTAGAGGACTGACTCTGAACTTCATCTTTGAGCTCATCATCCTCTTCCTCCTCCTCCTCCTCTTCCACTTCCTCCTCCACAATAGCTTCCTCCTCCACAACAGCTTCTTCAGCGATATGGACAACCTCCTCCTGCTCAACTCCAAGTGGTCCCTCTTCAGGGGAGGGAAATTTCACTAAAGGATGAAAGCAATCAATTTTCAGCTACAGCTAAAAGCAGCCTCTGGTGCTGTCCTTACCTGATAAAGTCTTTTGTGGGTCATGAGCTACAGTCGTGAAAGCCAGAGGATGGGGACAAACCAGAGGGAAGGGCTGCTGCTAGAACCTCAGTTATGGCCACATTCTAAGTCTGAAGCCTGTACAAAGCCAGGAAGAACTGAAGCTTATAACAACAAGGTATGTAGAAACACCAAAGCTTCCGAGAAGCACCATGAATTTTAGAAACATATCAAAACTGATATACTCGCTAACAGTGCTAGAACAATAGCAAATGGTAGGTGGTGAGTGCTGCCGGACTGTATGTCTACTTTCCTCCTTTTCTTTGCAAAGTAATGGGTAGTCATGGTAGAAAATTGGCAAAACATGGATGAGGGGAAAAAAAGACACCTATAATCCTATCAGAGATAACTACTGTGAACCTTTTGTTGTAAGTCCTTTCAGATGTTTTTGTTATGCATTCATATATAAGTGTATGTGGGTGAAATAAGTGTGTTACATGTTTTATTTCCATTTATTTAGTTTCAGCTTTTATTTTACTTTTATTAGTTAGCTTACAGTGTAATATTGGCTTCAGGAGTAGAATTTAGTGAATCATCACTTACATATAACACCCAATGCTCAACACAACATGTGCCCTCAATACCCATCACCTACTTACCACATCCCCTGCCTACCTCCGTGTGTGTGTGTGTGTGCATATGTGTGCATGCGCACTTGCGCGCCTGTGTGTATTTTAAACAAAAGTGAGACAAAAAATATTTAAAGGTATAGGTTAAATTTCATTATAACAAACAAGAGATTTTCCCACATTATTTTGATGCACTAGAATTTGAATTTTTGGATAGTTCTTGAAATACACAGTATGGGCTCTACATATCTGATCTAGAAGTATCTGTTGTAAAGAAAGTGGATTACGACAGAATATAACCTCGCGAAACTTAGTTTGGTACCCCAGCTTCTGCACGCTATTTCCTGGACTGTGTCCTGGGAGAAATGACAAAACTCAGCTGCCAATGGAGGTCTCTGCTGAAGAGCTCTGTCAACTTACAGGAAGACTCCTCACAGCAGAATCCAGGCAGCACAAGTCGCTGTTGTTCCTCTGAATCGTACAGCTGTAATTCTGCCCCCAAGAAAGTGTGAAAATGTGGTATGGTGGTTGCTTTGCTCTTGAGGCTCCAATTAAAATGGTCAGGTAGAGTGTGTGGAGTCTAAAGAAACAACCATGACCTGAAGTCTAACAAAGATCACCTAACCTCCACTCTCAGTGAAGAAGAGCACTTCTTTCTACTCTGGTCAGGCAGCCACAATTCAAGCACCACCCTGCTAGGTGGAGGAACCCAGGGACACTCACTGTGTGGGGATTTCTGTCTGCAAGGTGGTTTGTGATCCGGGGCAGCATCCAAGGTAAGGGATCGGATTACAGTCTCACACACGAACTGGGTCCCACTCAGGTCATCTTCTGCTTCCTCCACTGAGGAAATGTTCTCAGCCTTCCTCCTAACTGATGCTGTGGGATCTGAAAGACACAAAGCTTGTCTGCACTTGGTGTGGAGGAGCTTCTTCCATTCATGTTCCCATGCTGATACCATGCCAAGGAATAGCCTTGACTATCTGTGCCATATGAAGGTTAGGAGGAGTATGTATGAAAACGGTATAATATGGAAGGGGACAATGCAAAAACTTTACAAATATTGAAGTCCCTACCAGGAAGTGCTTTAAATCCTGCCCCTTCGCTCTCTTCCTGTATCTGCCCCAAGCCTGGCTTCTCTATTAAAGGATTGTCATGCGGCAGAGGAGACATGCAGGGAGTCATATCTGCAGAATGAAGACAGAAGAATCATCAACCAAGAAAAAGCATCACATTGTAAACAGGGTTCAGAAGCAGTGGCTCACAGGCTTCTTGCCTCCTGCAGGGCTAAAACAAACCTAAGTATGCTTCAAGGCCTGTTGTAAAGAAAATTCTCCAGACCATCAGGTGTGGAAGTATCTCAGATCAACGAATGCAGGAAAGATCAGTCATCTGGCCTTAAAAACCACGGCCAAGACACAGAACCAGGAATGTAAAGGGAAAAAAGGACATAATGTTTACAGAAAAATGGAGAAGAGGGCTCCCCCACCCCACTTCTTAAAGATTTCATTTTTAAGTGATCTCTACACCCAGTGTGGGCCTCAAACCCACAACCTCAAGACCAAGAGCCTCATGCTCCACCAACTGGGAAGCCAAGTGCCCCAAGGGTCCCTTTATCGTGGGGAAGTCTTACACCACCATGTATTGTTGACTCTGACAGACAACAGAAAAAAAGAAGGGATGTGATGCATGGGTGCAATTTTACTGTCACACAGTGGGAGAAATCCTTGTCATCTATTTTCTCAGAATAAGATACTACCTATCAGAGTCTAGGGTATAGCACTTTTGTGTCCGTTAATAAAATAAACAGTATGGGTCGAATGACATTCTTACCCACGGGAGTATTGTGGGGCACTCTTTCCAACTCTTGGACAATGTTTATATCCAACAGTTCAAAGGACAGCAGGTCCTGGAGGAAAAAAGGGCAATGTTAGGCTACCTGCCATGGAGGCTGGGCCACTGAGCATCACACCTTCCTGGATTCTGTTCAAATTCATGCCTCACCTCAAGTGAAATCAAGGAGAGCGAAATGGGAACTAGGTGTTCAAATAACCAAGTGGCAGGAGAGAGAGAAAATGCAGTGGGGGTGAAAATGAACTAGAGAAGCAGAAGTGAAGAGACAACTGAAGGGAAGCTGTGGGGAAGCACGCGAGTTACCAACTCAGAGAGGAAACATTTAGTTCAGAGGCCTCCTTCCACAGGTGACCTCCTTCCCACTCTGCATCTGAATGGATCGAAGTGGCCATCTGGCTAACTTGCTGGGCACTGCCTGTGGCTATATCACCTTCTCCTCAAGGGGGTAAGGCCTCTTTCTCCACTGCCTTGTCCTTTGCCCCCCAAAGTGTTCAGTCTCCCACCTGGGCAGTCAGTAGATCCACGGAGGGGATGTAAAGCTCCCTCTCACTGGCAACATTTTTTGTCTTCTGTGGGATGCAGGTTCCTGTCCCTTGTGACTGCTCAGTTACTTCATCAAGCTGAATGTCTTCTTTAGCCAGAAGAAAAGCTTCCTACACAGACAAAACCATTGGGACAAATGTCAGGCCCTCAACTGAACTCAAAATGTAAGGTGGCAGCTGCCTCCCTAAAAACCAAAACACTGCTGCACCTCTACATGTTTTAAAACTTGTTCTGATGTAATTTTAGACTTACAGAAAAGTTGTAAAAATAATAATCCCCTTCACCTAACTTCCTTTAACGACAAGTCAGGTTAACCATAGTTGACGACAGTCAAAAGCAGGAAATTAACTTGGTTAACTAAATCTAAGCAGTAAAATGCTCTAAAAACTAGTAACACACTAATAAATGGAAGTTGCTTTAAAAAACTGCACCAACTGGGGCGCCTGGGTGGCGCAGTCGGTTAAACGACCGACTTCAGCCAGGTCACGATCTCGCGGTCCGTGAGTTCGAGCCCCGCGTCGGGCTCTGGGCTCGATGGCTCAGAGCCTGGAGCCTGTTTCCAATTCTGTGTCTCCCTCTCTCTCTGCCCCTTCCCCGTTCATGCTCTGTCTCTCTCTGTCCCAAAAATAAATAAACGTTGAAAAAAAAAAATTAAAAAAAAAACAACAACTGCACCAACTAAAAAAAAAGGCAAGACTTCATTAGTATTTACGGAACACACACGTGGATATCCAGGAGAGGTAAGGGTTAAGGAGCAAAGCCATCAGTCCAGCAGTTCAACAGGCCAGCCAGCCCTACCTTCCCTCCTGCAGCAAAGAGGCTGGCCAAACATTACAAAGAGATACAAAAGCACTGAGGGATGCCTGCCCCAAGATCCTAAGGACATGCAAAGAAAGCCCCTGAGAACTAGGCCTAATAAAAGCTTACTAATGTGCTGGGGGGGAGGGGGAGGAGCTACGTTTTCCAGATGTCTGGAGGAACAACTAGCTGTGTGTGGGCTGTTTTAGCTTTAGTTTACCCTTCCAATATTCACCTCTTGCTGGCAAGTGAGCTCATCAGCTTTGCTTGAGTTAATCATGCCCTTTTCAATGTTCTCAGGGCTCTCTGTGGAGGGGAAAGGATCCACTATGATACTGCACCAGACCCGAGGCCCAAACTGCTGGCCTTTGTGAGAAAGACGCCAATGGGAAGTGTACGTTCCCTCCAAGGCTGGGGCGATGAACTCCACGGACACAACACCCACATGGCCGGCCTTTAGGCAGGGAACCAGAACATCTTTCTTTTCTGTAGAAGCCAAAGTTAGGTTTCCCCACATGAACTTGAGCTGAAAAGAACAGTGACAAGAGAAAGCAAGCTTGTAAACTGAGCACTGTCACTTCTAATCACATCTTCACACTCTAGGTGGGAAAAAAAAATACCTTTGTGTCTCCATTCCACTTGACGTTTCCTGTATTTTTCATCCTCCAGTGTTTGATAAACTTGGTTCCTGGCTGAAGGTGAGTCCCATCAGGCAAATTCTCATCCACAAATGCTGCACTGAGGGTTGGCATAACTGGGGCACAGGGCTGCAAAGGGAGCCTGAACAGAAATTCAGAACAGAACAGAACAGAAATTTTCAGAACAGAAATTCAGTCACTTGTGTTGGGTATGATGGCTTCTGAATATCTAGCACCATGATTCAAGAGGCTGACAGTGACTCTTCGTTTGCCTTAAAAATAATAGGGGGCGCCCAGCTGGCTCAGTTAGTGGAATGTGGGACACTCTTGATCCCAGGGTTGTAGGTTCGAGCCCCACACTGGGTACACAGACTACTTAAAAATAAGATCTTTACGGGCACCTGGCTGGCTCAGTTGGAAGAGCATGCGACCCTTGATCTTGGGATTGTGAGTTTGAGCCTTACGCTGGGTACAGATGTTACTTGAAAAAAATCTTTTAAAAAACTGTAATTTTTAAAAAAGTTTATTTATTTGAGAGAGGGAGCGAGCACGCACATGTGTGCATGAGCGGAGAAGGGGAAGAAAGACAGGGAGAGAGAGAATCCTGAGCAAGCTCAGTGCTGTCAGCGCAGAGCCTGACTTGGGGCTCGATTCCAAAACAGTGAGATCACAACCTGAGTGGAAGTCAAGAGTTGGATGCCCAACCAACTGAGCCACCCAGGTGCCTCTAAAAATATTTGAAAAACAAGACAGATGTGACTCCTGAGCTGAAAAACTATGGTGAGGATAAAGGTCCATAAATAAAAGAACTAGAGAGTCAGGTCCTTTAAATCCCAACTGTCTCCAGTGAAGAGAAGTCACACCAGCCAGTTTGGAACCTTGTTGGTTGCTGTCCTTCTGAAGAACGCAACAAAGCAAGTGTCAACAATGACTACCAAACCACCCTGTAAGAATACTAGGATCAGGGGCGCCTGGGTGGCTCAGTAGGTTAAGTGTGTGACTTCGGCTCAGGTAATAGTCTCACAGTTGGTGTGTTCAAGCCATGTATCCGACTCTGTGCTGACAGTGTGGAGCCTGCTTGGGATTCTCTCTCCTTCTCTCTCTGCCCTTCCCCAACTTGCACCCTCTATCTCAAAATAAATAAAACTTAAGAAAGAAAAAAAAAGAATGCTAGGATTAGAGAATGGGAAGCTTTAAGAGTTTGGGTGTTATTAGGGGCTGCCAAAAAATAAGAGAAAACCTGGCTGAAGTTCTGGTTTTGGAAGGCTCCACCTTGGTGCCCACCCAGGCCCTGGGCTTACATCAGGGTGTTTGACTGCAGCAGGCTCTCAGGTCGGCCCAAAGGGGACCTGGGGCTCTGGAGTCCGTGGATGGAACTCCACAGGTGAATCTTCCTGTGGAGCTTAAGCTGCTTTTTCAGTTCCTTGACCTCTGCCTTTCGCTGTTTCTTCTCGGCTCGCAACCTTTGCTTTTCTGCTTTAAGAAAGTTCTTGTCAACCTGTTTCTGGAGCCTGTAAGGTAACAAATGAAAAGTGTCAAATCCTCACAAATCCTGAAGCTATTCTGAGCCATTTGTAGCCTCCATCAGTGCCAGCCTCTAGTTTAACTTCTTTCTATAGTTTTCATTTCTGTCTCACTAGCTTTGGATAATCGTCCTCATCATCACACATCAACTGGAAATGAATAGGAACTAAGGAGACTGTGCATTTTTGTGATTCACGTCCCATCACCAGAACCAAGACTCCCATCAAAGAACAAGCCTCCTTTCCTTATGGTTTTACCTGGCTTGTTCCAGAGCAGCAGGAAGACGAGGGGCAGAGAACCTTGGGTGAGAGAATGCTTCAGAAGAACCCACAACAGGTCTCCGTAGCTTCAGCAGGATGTGGTTGGAGTCATGGGCATATGGCCCTGATTCACAATCTTCACAGATATTGTAGGACGGGCATAGGCTGTGGGGAAAAGCATGGCGAGTGGGAAGTACCAGAGGTGGTGAGATAGGAGACTAGACTTCTATACTGACTGTATTACCAGCTAGGCAGTAACCTGAGCATGTCACCTGGCCATGCCATGTCTCAAGTTTCCTTATTAACAAAATGAGAATTAAGAGACTTAACATGTATGCATTTCAAAAGACAATCCATGAGAGGAAGCAAGATATGAAAGCACCTGGAACAACAGGGAGATAATCGTGGTGATATAATTTTGCTTTGGGGAATGTAAGTTTGTCTGGCTCTGTCATTTTTTTTTTTTTTTTTATCGTTTTTGGTTTTGTTAGTTCAATGTACCTCTGAACACAACAATCTGAATAGTTACCCTTCAAATAGTTATATTTCTTGTGGGTGGAGAATAGCTTATTTCCAATCCAGAGCTGCTATCTATGCATGATGCTCAGAGACAGAGTACGTGCTAATTTGCTTTTACCTATCCAGGATGCCAGAAAGGCCTGCTCAAAGGTCTTCTAATAGCCAAGTTACTGTTTACCTGCACTGGTAGCGCACACCAAAGATCCTCCTTTGGCAGCTGCTGCAAGCAATATGCCAGTTGAACTGGTTTTCCGGCAGAAACAGCGTTTCCTCTGAAATAGGCATGGAGACCTCTGAGGGACAGGAACCCAACGATGGGTTCTGGAGGACAAGCTTCTCATGTAATTTCTGTTCCAGTTTCTCAACTGTTTCTTTGACCACCTGTTCTCTGAACTAGAATACAGAGCAGAAGAGGGGAAAACCTTAGTTATACCACACACCTCACTGTCTCTGATATAGCATAAGAACATAATAAAACACCTAGTAGCTACTGAACAAATAGAAATGTAGCAAAAGAAGGTCTATTCTCTTCCACAGCTAACCAGGTTCAAAGAAGACACCAAGAAATTTTTTTGCTAAGTTTCTAACCTCTTCCTTCTCAAGCACAGAGACTAGTTCCTTTCCCTTACATCCTTAGAAGTAGGCTCCCTCTTTTCCCAGTCAATCACGGTAGAAGTGAGGAGCTTTCTTGACCAGAACCATTATCACTCTTCATTCGCCTGCACCAGAGGCAGCAGCCATTTGGGTTCGGTTTGCTATTTCTCCCCTACTCCACCTGTGCCAACACTGTGCTAAAACCCAACCCAGAGAGAACACTCACTGTCTCCAGGTAGCTTGTGAACCAGTCTGGGGGCTTGTCTTGAGGCTGGTCTGTGTTATGGGGAGCAAGTGGGAGCCGCTGCAAGGAAACACAACCCAAGATCTTGGAGACTGTTTTTTGTTTTTTAAAAAAGATTCTTATTTTTTTAAGTAATCTCTATACCCAACATGGAATGGGGCTTGAACTCACAACCCTGACATCAAGAGCCACATGGTCTACTGACTGACCCAGCCAGGTGCCCCTGTTTAAAATAATTTTCCTGGGGTGCCTGGCTGACTCAGTCGGTAGACCATGGGACTCTTGATCTTGGGGTCATGAGTTTAAGCCACACATTGGGCATGGAACCTACTTAAAAAAAAATAACAATTTTCCTGAAATGTAGTACTCTGAGGTTTCTTTTGTCAAATAATATAAATGGTTAAAAAAAAAGTATGAAGAAGTATAAAAGGAAAACAAAGTATATCATTCTATTGCCCTTTCTTCCAGAAGTAACCAGTTACCAGTTTCAAAAAGTCAGGCAGAGATTGTCACAACTCCCAAATTGTTGATGGACAACTCAAATGTTGGACTATGGACAAGACATTCAGGCTAGAAAAACCGTAGAGACGGGTCCATTCCCTTCATACCTGTGCTGTAGGCTCCTCTGGGGTCTTCATGTCTGATCCTAAGACTCTCACCAGTGAAGAATAATGGGCCAGTGGCTTCTTCCCTGCCCTCACAACTGGTCGTTTTTCTGCTACGGCTGGGAGTGGGGCTTCCTCGACAAGCCGGGAGCTTTCATGGACTTGCATCTGCAGTAGGTTTCCCTGCTTAACCGCCATCTGAGAGCATATGTTAGGAATAAACACGTTAACGTGTGATTCTCCTTTCCCAAATGAAATTCCAAAGACATCTAATCCGAAGAGGTAGGGTGAATTATGCTGAAAATATTAGCATTTACCTTTATTTTCTTTTTTTTTTTTTTAATTTTTTTTTTCAACTTTTATTTATTTTTGGGACAGAGAGAGACAGAGCATGAACGGGGGAGGGGCAGAGAGAGAGGGAGACACAGAATCGGAAGCAGGCTCCAGGCTCTGAGCCATCAGCCCAGAGCCCGACGCGGGGCTTGAACTCACGGACCGCGAGATCGTGACCTGGCTGAAGTTGGACGCTTAACCGACTGCGCCACCCAGGTGCCCCTACCTTTATTTTCTTAAATCAAATGGCATATACTATGTTATTAGTCAGCCTGCTGTTTCTTTAACCAAAATGTTACCTAGGAATGGTTTTATTATCTAAAACACAAAAGTACATTTAATGTAGCACTTTGTGAGGTGCAATGTTCTCATTAATGGGTTACAACTTTTCTATGTAATTGGTTTTTATGTAGGATTCCACTTGTGGATTTTAATCTCAAATTTTCAAAAAAGTCAGTCCCAGACTACCAGAACCCAAGAAACTTAAAGCCAAATGCTATAATTAAGCACTTACTTTTCCATTAAGAATAGTACTGTGGAAAGCATACTTGAGTGGTCACCTCTTTTTGAAGAGCATCTTCTTAAAAATGCTATTTTGAAAACTACTTCAAGAAGCATTTGAGGTCCTATGAAGGTACTCCAGTGTGCATGAAGAGATCAGGGGCTAAGTCTATGAGTTTGTAGCTCTCCCCACTTGTCACCCAGTGACAAGAAGAACTACTTTTCTTTTTCTTTTTTTTTTAATGTTTATTTAAGAGAGAGAGAGAGAGAGCGAGTGAGCATGTGCATGCACACAAACGGGAAGGACACAGAGAGAGGGAATCCCAAGCTGGTTCTGCACTGTTAGCATAGAGCCTGACACGGGGCTCAATCCCACAAAGCGTGAGACCATGACCCAAGCCAAAACCAAGAATTGGACACTCAACCAAATGAGCCACCCAGGCACCCCTGATGAACTGTTCTTTTATCTATTTTTATACAACAATCTTAAGCTTCCATTTATTTTACTTTTTAAAAGCTGATTTATTTTGAGAGAGTGGGCAGGGGAGGGGCAGGGGGGGGTGGGAATCACAAGTAGGCCCCTCACTGCCAGCACAGAGCCCGAACTCACAGGGCTCAAACTCATGAACCATGAGATCATCTCCTGAGCCAAAATCCAGAGTCAGATGCTTAACAGACTGAGCCACTCAGGTGCCCCAAGCTTCCATATAAAAATAGCATTCTAAGGCCAAAAAGTTTGACAGGTATTATTTTAAGATCAGGAATCAGCAAATCTTCTTAAAAGGCCACATAATAAATATTTGAGGCTTGCAGGCCATACAGTTTCTGCTCAAGTCTGCACAAAAGCAGCCACGGACAATACGTAATAGGCATGGCTGGGTTCCAATAAAACTTTATTTATAAAAACATATGGCTGGCCCACTGGCTGGTCTGCCAGCCTTTCTTCTAGACCATAAACCAAGAGACATTTAATAAAACGTATGGCAAAGTCTGTGGACAAAATTGTTCAAAAAGTTAGTATAATGAAATGTGTCAAAATATAAACACGGGATCTTAACTATCATATAGTACCATGCAAAAACGTATAAAAACTCTTGCTTCCTGAGACAGGGCAGGCTTATACAACATCTAGACTCCTGAGGTCTGAGATTTCTGACTGCATAGGTAAACAGTGATCATGGGAAAGAGAAAAGTTTTGAAGCCTGTAGAAGACTTCTTTTTTTAGTGAAACTACTGTAGCTTCTGAGAATAGGGAAAGAGAAAAGCCAGTGGGACAAGGGTGAAAGAATGTGGGGAAAAGCATGTTACAACAGCTTAAAAGCAAAGATGAAATAGGAAGAGCACGTGAAAACTAGGGAAGAAGGAAATGATGAAGCATGAAATAACTAAGAGATGAGCAGCTCAACTAAGAGAAACCAGGGAAGGGCCTGAATGTCCAAAACCAAGAGACTGGCTGGTAAATAAGGATTTCTGAGTAAAAACCAAGAAGGCTGGCTGAACTGTTGAATCAGGTTGCACCCACAACAGCAATTTTAACCAGGCAACAGAAAGGGTAAATCCAGCTCCCAATTTAAAAAATCTTGCCCTTTCCTCCCTAGACCAAAAGTGATTATACAAAAGAGTTTTGTTGTGGACTAGAAGTTCATAAAGGATAGTAAACTTTTAATTTTTTTTAATGTTTATTTTTGAGAGAGAGCGAGCGAGCAAGCAGGGGAGGAGCAGAGAGAGAGAGAGAGGGAGATACAGAACCTGAAGCACCCTCCAGGCTTTGAGCTGTCAGCACAGAGCCCGATGTGGGGCTTAAACTCACAGACTGCGAGATCATGACCTGAGCCAAATTTGGGACGCTTAACCAACTGAGCCACCCAGACGTCCAAAGGATAGTCAAACTTTAAAGAAAAATCTTAATTACAAAGGTGGTAATGAAAGGACAGCTGGGCACACCTTAAAGATGTGACTTTGAGGAATGCTCTATTTCATTATTGACAAGCAAGAGATCGTTAACTGGATAGCTTATGCCTTAAATGCTCCCACTTTATATATAACATTCTATGGGAAACAAGGTGGGGCACCTGGCTGGCTCAGTCAGTAGAGCATTTGACTCGATCTCATGGTCATGAGTTCAAGCCCCAAGCTGGGCATGAAGCCTACTTAAAAAAACAAAAACAAAAACAAAAGGTGAAGGAAGGAGATGAAAAATGTGAACCAGAAAGCATAATTCTACACAGTTCCTTGTATTTTTAAATCCTACATGGTGACACCAAGATCAACAATGAGAGGGAAAAACATCTTTATATCAGGAGCTGCCTTTTGCTGAGTGATATGCCCTACTAATCATAATCTCCCGGAAAATCTGTTTTTGTTGTGTTTTGTTAGTTTCCCCTCATGGCTAATGGCATTCAGGTTCAAGTTTTAGTTAACAAATATTATTTGCAAATAAGATGAAATAACCATTACCTTAAGTGCTTCTTCATATTCTCCTAAAAAGACAAAGAATAAATATACTGTGTTATTTCTTCACCACCCCAAAAGATTCTATTTAAGTACAGACAATCCTTTCTTTTAAGAATTTTTTGCTTACAATCCTTATACATGAACAGCTACTGCCTTTTTGCTGACAAACTCCCTTCCTGTCCCATTGCAAATAGAAGCCACATGTAGATTAGTTCTGCCTCTTAAATCTCTCTCCCTCTCTCTGCTACTGGAGACTTCCAGCTGTAAAACCTCAACCCAGCTGCCTCCCACTAGGGATACAAGGGACTTCATGGATAGTGTTAACCCAGGCAGACCTCAAATGTATTGCAGGTTTGGTTCCAGACTCCTGCAATAAAGCGAATACCAGGAAATTGCAAGTCAAATCAAGTTTTTGGTTTCCCAGTGCATATAAAAGTTATGTTTCCACTATCTGCAATCTATTAAGTGTGTAATAGCATTATATCTAAAAAAAAAAAAAAAAAAGTACATATCTTAATTAAAAAATACTTTATTGCTAAAAAATGCTAACCATCATCTGAGATTTTAGCCAAGTCATAAACACTGATCACAGATTGTCACGTTATATATAATAATAATGAAAACGTTTCAAATACTGCGAGAATTACCAAAATGTGACACAGACACAGAGTGACCAAATGCTGCTGGAAAAAGTGACTCAGGGTTGCCACAAATCTTCAGTTTGTTAAAAAAAAAAAAAAAAAGATGCAGTATCTTCAAAGCACAATAAAGCGAAATGCAATAAAATGATATATGCCTGTTCTATCATTACAGCTGGTTAAAATAAGCTTTTGGGGGCTAGCCTAGGGACCTAGCCTTTATTTTTTGTTTTGTAATTTTTTTTTTAACGTTTTTTATTTATTTTTGAGACAGGGAGAGACAGAGCATGAACAGGGGAGGGTCAGAGAGAGGGAGACAGAGAATCTGAAACAGGCTCCATCCAGGCTCTGAGCTGTCAGCACAGAGCCCGACTTGAACTCACGGACCGAGAGATCATGACCTGAGCTGAAGTCGGCCGCTTAACTGACTGAGCCACCCAGGCGCCCTGGGGCCTAGCCTTTAAACGCAACATTGTTCCTATGGGAAAATGAACTCCAAGCTCTGAACAACCAAACCATCTTAGAAATACACTCTGGGATACCACTTGTTTGTAAGGTGACATTAACATATATACCAAGTCAGGGACAAAGGCAACATCGGGAGAATGGAGTTGTATGTGTTGAACTGGGAGGCATATTTTCAAAAGATTAACATCTTAAACATAAGAGAACCTTCCATTAAAGCTGTCCTTAGGGTCCAATCAAAGGCACTAATGTATATACAAAAAACTGCTACAAAATAAAAATCTGCTATGTAATTTATGCCCATGGACAAGTGAGTGTTATGTCAATTTACTGCATGTTAAATTCGAGTCTAAAATAAATAGTGCAGCAAGATTTTAGTGTAAATGGAAATGCATACACCCATCAACAGATTAAGGCTTGAAAATTTCTTTTTTGAGAGAGAGAAAGAGAATGTGCATGCATGTGTGGGTCAGGGAGAGGGAGAGAGAGAATCCCAGTCAGGGGTTTGATCCCACAACTCTGAGATCTAGACCTGAGCCAAAATCAAGAGTTGGTTCCACAACTGACTGAGCTACCCAGGCACCCCCAGATTAAGGCTTTTAAGTAAAGTTAAGCAGGTTCTCTTAGGAACTCACCTTGACTATTGATGGATACCTGTAAAAGGACAAAAGCAACAGGGAATTATAAACCTCCTGTCATTGTAACATTTCTGTTACTAGGACCAGCCTCACACATAAGATGAACAATCTCAGGTTAGGGATTCAGCTTTTCCAGTATCATGAACTAACTGTGAATAATAATTAAGGACTTTTATTGCTTAACTCCTGTATCCTCCTTTATTTCAGATACATTAAGAGGCAGCATAATATAGAGGTTAAGAGCTTGGGCTCTGGAGTCAGAGTATATGGAAGGAACCCCTATTCTACTATTTCCAAGATTTTGTGCCTGTGGGCAAGTTACTTAGCTTCTCTGGGCTTCAGTTTCCTCATGGGTAAAAAAGAGATAATAATGTAATACCCAATACATTGTTAGTCTGACACATTGCAGTCACTCAATAAAGGTTTGTCATTATTTTTATTATTATAAGCTAAATGGCAAGTTATGATATATTTGAACTATAGGACTATATAGTTTTAAAAGTTATCTCCCAAATTTCCTTCTTCAATGTTTACTCCTTATTTCTCAACTCCATCTCAGATTCCACAGTCAGCTAAGAACATGCAGTTATCAAGTACATTTAAACCACTACACAAATGAGAAAACATTAGTCGGAACTTTTCAATCCCCCATCATTCTTGAGAAATAAGATCCCTATTCTGGATACCTGGCCATGGGTACCATCGTATACTTTACCTCTTCATTTTCCTCATCCAGGTATTTTATCTGAATAGTGTTCAGATCAAATGAAACTTTTACCTGCAAATGAAATGTATATACATCATATCAAAAAGGCAGATTGTAACAGAAACCCAGAAGTCCTAAAAGAAAGGGTGAGCATATTTCACTACATAAAAATTAAACATTTAGGGGCGCCTGGGTAGCTCAGCCAGTTAAGCGTCTGACTCTTGACTTCAGCTCAGGTTGTGATTTCATGGTTCGTGGGTTCAAGCCCTGCACTGGGCTCCATGCTGACAGTGCGGAGCCTGCCTGGGATTCTCTCTCTTTGAGGACACTCTGTCCCTCCCCAGTTGGCACACGCATGTGCACTTATGCTCTCTCCAAAATAAATTTAAAAAAACTTTAAAAAATTAAACATTTAAATGGCATAAAAGAAGAAAACCATGTCAAAAGACAAAGAATAGACGGGAAATATTTGCAACTCATAACCAAGGGTTATTATCAGCAATACACAAAAATCATCTGCAAAACTGCTAATCATTATGATAAACAATCCAGGTAAACGTAGGCAAAAAGGTATGGAGATTTTTTCAAGAGAGATCAAATGTGACTAACAAGTATAGAAAAAGATGTTTAACCTTAATGCTAGTCACAACAATGCAAATTAAAGCAATGAGATGTCATCTCAATAGAATGGTGAAAAAAATTTTAAAGCCATAACATCCAGTGTTGTCAAAAATTCAGGGCACTGTCATATGTTTCTGCACTGGCTACAATTGTTCTGCAAAGCACCTGGCAGTATCTATCAAAAATTAAAATCACATGCCTTGTGACCCATCAATCTTTCTTTGGAAAACTTTATCCTACAAAACAGTGCTTAAGTTTTATACACAAAGAGATCTCTCCTGTAGTTTATTTTATAATGGTGAAAAGAAAAACAACAATAACAAAAAACCCCTTTTGACCTTGAGGGTACTGTGTAAGTGAAATAACAACAATGAACTCACAGATACAGATAGCACACTGGTGGTTGCCAGAGGCAGGGGGTGGGAGGTGAGTGAAATGGGTGAAGGTGGTGAAAAGGTACAAACTATCAGTTATAAAATAAATAAGTCCTGGGAATGTAATGTACAGCATACTGAATATAGTTGTTAATAATGTGCTGTATATTTGAAAGTTGCTAAGGAAGTTCTCATCATAAGAAATTTTTTTTTAATAAATTTTTTTTTAATGTTTATTTATTTTTAACAGACAGAAAGAGACAGAGCATGAGCTGGGGAGGGGCAGAGAGAGAGGGAGACACAGAATCCGAAGGAGGCTCCAGGCTCTGAGCTGTCAGCACAGAGCCCGACGCGGGGCTCGAACTCACAAACTGCAAGATCATGGCCTGAGCTGAAGTCGGACACTTAGCCGACTGAGCCACCCAGGAGCCCCAAGAAAAAATTTTTTAACTACACGTGGTGACAGATGTTAGCTAGACTTATTGTGATCATTTTGCAATATATACAAATTTACAGTCATTATGCTATATACCTGGAACTAATATAATGTTATATGGCAATTATATCTCAATTAAAAAAAAACCTAGAAACAATCTTTCAATTAGAAATGGTTAAATTATGGTATGACAACACCAAAATACTGTGGACAATCTATAGATTTAAAAAGGATGACCCTGGATCCTTATCTATTCATTGAGAACTGTCTATAACATCCTGCTGGGAAAACAGGCAAGCTGCAGAATTATGTTTACAGTATGTTCCTAAGATGATATCTGTATGAACATGGAAAATGTGGGTAGCTATATCCAAGGCTGTTAACAATGGTTAACAAAGAGGTGGGAACAGTGGATGGAAGAGAAATGAACAGAGGGATATTAACTTTTACTTAGTATGTGTTTGGATTGTTTTACTTCTTATAATAGGCATGTATATTATACTTTTATAATTTAAAATTTACAGTAAGGAAAAAAGGCAAGCTGTCAACTCATTTAACTACTAGAAAAAGAAAAATAACTGTGTTTGATTTTCAGATCATTTGACAAACACCCCAACTTTCTGGATAACCATCTGTTTAGGCCAGAATAAAGAAATATTTGCTGGAAGACAGAGGACTAGTTCAGATCATCTTTTGAAATCTTTCCACCATTTATTTTTCTTTTTAGTTTTCATAGCACATAACCAAATAAAAGCAGGTTTTTACCAAAGGGTTTTGCTGGATAAACAGTTACACAGGAAGTAAAACATTCACTACTGCAAAGCAAACAAAAACCAGAAGAGTACAAAGGGCAAACCAAGAGGAGGGAGGGCATTGACAACAACAAAAGAACAGATGAACTGCTAAGCACCTGTGGGAGTTTTTTCTGCTCAACTTTTTTTTTTTTAATATTTTATTTATTTTTGAGAGATAGAGATAGAGCACAAGCAAGGGAGGGGCAGGGAGAGAGGGAGACACAGAATCTGAAACAGGTTCCAGGCTCCAAGCTGTCAGCACAGAGCCTGACACGGGGCTCGAACCCACAAACCCTGAGATCATGACCTGAGCCGAAGTTGGATGCTCAACAGACTGAGCCACCCAGGTGCCCCATGCTCAACTTTTTTTTTTTAAGATCTTTAAAAAATTTTAAGCAATCTCTACACCCCACTAGGCACCTGAAAACACAACCTCAAGATCCAGAGTCACACATTCTGCTGACTGAGCCAGCCTGGGGCCCCTTTGCTAAACTTTTAGATACTTGACTTCTGAGCTAGCAATAACAACAATTAGCTCTTGCAAAACTTAGGTTATATCCTTGCTGGTTCACAAACTACAGTAACATATCTGCTCTCAGGCAGGAGAACATTTCCCTGGGGCCTGGTTAGGGTGGAAGCCACACCAATTCATTCCTTAGACTGTTTCTAAAATTAACAGGTTTTCCAAGTCTAGCTGCAAATTAAGGAATTTGTTTATTCTCTTGGGGGTGGGGAGAACATCGCCTACATGAATATTGAACCCCTGTCAAAAGTAATTTTCCAAAAGTCCTAGAAAAGGTAAATATGACAGCTATGAAACAATATTGCTAAAAATTGCTATCTTTGGAAAAATTAGGCTTAAAAGATGGAGAAACAAAGTAACACTCACCATAGCTTCAACATCAGCCCAAGTTGTATTTTCTGGATCAGAAACCAGAAAGCTTTGAGTTTCATTTTTGAAAGTCACATTTAGAGTAACCTGTGGTTCCATGCTGTGGGGCTAGAGTTGAGAGGATGGGTGAGAGAGAAAACAGTGGAAAGGGTTCTATAAAACTGCATAAGCATTCATTCAGCAAATACTTGTGAAGGCCTAATATGGGTTAGGCTAGGAAGACACCGAAGTGAATGAGAACACAATGTCTCTGCTCTTACGCTATTTACAACCTGGTGGGTAGCTTAAAACAAATCTCACTGTTAAACGTTTGCTGAAACAGTATAAATTTTGGCCACATCCACAGAAATCCTCTAACAGCTGTAAAATTCTTTTGAATTTTATGGAACTTTATATGATTAGTTAATTCAATAGATACTACTGAATATCCACTAATGGCAGGATACCAATGAAGATGAACACCCACAGGTCTCTACCCTCAGGGAATTTACATTCTCATAGCTTGAAAGCAACATTCTACATTTTTCTTAGAAAAACAGCCTTTTCCTAAATTGAGCAACCCAGGTTCTTTGTTAAGATCAGTTTTAACAATTCAGAGGCCAAGACACTAGCCAAGAAACTACACAGGGGTAGCAGTCAATACCTTTCATCCAAGTTCATGTGGTGTTTTTTGTTTGTTTGTTTGTTTTTGTATTTTACTTTTTTTTTCTTTTATGGAACATTTCATGCATAAAAGTGGACAGTCATGGACATATAACTATAGTAAACAATTCAAAGCTATCGTCATTTTGTCTATAATTCTGTATTGTCCCCAAATCCCCCAATACAGATTGACCATAGTTAACTAATGTTTTAACCAAACTATAGTACCATAATTAAAAAAAAAACTATTAAGGGAAAATTTAAACATATACAAATGAATAAAGATTAATATACAATGAACTCCTAAGGACCCATCAGGAATTTTCCATAATTATCATCAACCCAGGACTAATCTTGTTACAGCAATAGGATTATTTTGACAGCCATTATTTCATCCATAAAATAACCGAGTATGTAACCCTTAAAAAAATAAGACTTTTTGAAAAGATAACCACAATACCATTATCATGCCTAAGAAGTTAACAATTCTATAATTTAATGTCTATTCTGGTCAGTTGTTTTTAATTAAGGATTTTATTTACTGATGAGTTGTTAGATTATTATTTAAGTTTATTTATTTATTTTGGAGAGAGAGCCTGCACACATGCACATGTGGGGGAGGGGCAGAGAGAGGAGGAGAGAGAATCCCAAGCAGGCTTTGCACCATCCGCATGGAAACTGATGTGGGATTTGAACCCACAAACAATGAGATCATGACCTGAGCCAAAATCAAGAGTTGGACACTCAATTGACTGAGCCACCCAGGGACTTCTAGATTTTGTTCTTATGACTCTGTGAAAAAATAGTTTACTAAAATCTGAACCTAAGTTGTAATGAAAAAGGTCATCTTTTAAACATATTTATCAGCAAATCTTTTAAGAAATCTCTTCAAAGAACCAGATTCTGCTCTAGGCAAATGGAGAAAGGAGATGAACAACTATGTCTCAGGAATGTGCAGTGTAATGGTGAGGGAGCAAAAGGGCTGAGAAGAGCTGGGCTCCAGACACAGCTCTGACACATAACTAGCCATGTACAAAACAGTAAGTCATTTGACCTGAGCTTCAGTTCCTTAATCTGTAAAATAGGTCAAATAAAAACGTGTGTCCAAGTTCTCTGAGAACATTACTCAAACACAAAAATTATTGTAATAAATCAGTCTTTAGAAGCCAAAATAGACCTGTTTTTCCACAATACATTGAGAGTGTCATTAAAAAGGACTTTGGGAGTGCCAGGGTGGCTCAGTGGGTTAAGAATCTGACTCTTGATTTCGACTCAGATCATGATCTCACAGTTCACAGGGTCAAGCTCCACGTCAGGCTCTGTGCTGACAGTGTGGAGACTGCTTGGGATTCTTCCTCTCCCTCCTCTCTCTCTGCCCTCCCTTGCTTGCATGTTCTCTCTCTCTCTCTCTTTCTTTCTCCAAAAAAACAAACATAAATAAACATTTTAAAAAGAGGACTTCGAACTTTCTGAGGATCTGGGTTTTTTTTTTAAATTCAAAACCAATCATCCTCCAATTTTTTCCATTTTTTGTCTCTACCTACAGTCAAGTTCACAACCAAAAAAAAAAAAAAAAAACCAAACCCAGTTTCTAGCACCAATCTGCTGACATCTAGTATTCATTCTTATGGAATGCAATTCTTGGAGTCCTTAACATTTGGACAGAATGCCTCCCCAGGTCAACTTCCCAGATTCTTGGGGAGAAAAAAAAATCTGGGAAATGAAGTAACTGATTCAGTCAGTCAAAAAGTGGATATTCTGAATCACCTTCTTACTTTTCAACTTCCCATAAATGCTTTCCACACTTTTGAGAGTCCAGAAGGAAACTAATCTAACTCCCTTGTTCCAAATTATATACACAAAATTAGTTTAGATACTTTGGAGCTCATCCAGCTGGTAGGCTGATGAGAGAAAACAGGAAGTGGGGGATTCTAGCTTAGCTGGACCATACCCAGGTCTTCATAAAGAACTGCCTATTTCTGTTTGGCTTTTATGTGAAAATTCTTTCAGCAAGAGCATTAATCTTGAACTTGAAATACCAAAGCTATGGTTAGCACCATCTGTCCTTGTAGCTTTAAAGCCAGTAAAGTCAGACGGCTGGGTCCTAGGCCTTCAGTTTTCAAAACTGGCATTATTATACGTTCATGCCACTGGCTCACCTTTGCTTGGCACAAGTCAGCTTTTCCTCTACGTCAAATTTTTCAGGATACCAAAAATCCCTTTAATGAAACAGACCTGGGAACTTGAGCTTTGATTACTGTCTCCACCAAAGGCCTGACTATTAATCCGGGGGTTAAAACATGTGACCTATAGCTGGGTGTTTGACAAAAAGGAAAAACGGTGCCTTTCCAAAACCAGAGGTCCCTGACCAAGGAGACATCTTTACAAGGTTCTCAACAAGCGGAGGGGGATGGGGATGGGAGGCTGTGTGGGCACTGTCATTTTTTTTTTCCCTGCAGACTTTATCCTTGTCTTCCAGTTATCGTTTCCCTAGCACTCCATGCCCCCAAGACCGTGTTACCACCCCCTGAGGAATCTCGCTTTCTTTGCCTAGGCCCTCTTTCTGCTGGAGAGTCTCAGCCTCCCATCAATAGATGCCGAGCGTTCTGAGCCACGGACCCCCCCATCTCTCTGGAAGTATCCGCCGCCTCGGCCCCCTGGCCCAAACGGCTCTCTCATCCAGTCACTGAAAAGACTGGCTGCCCCCAGACACGGAAAAAGTCGCCTTCTCTTTTGCAGGATCCCTTCCGTAAACTTCCCCTAGCCCTCTCAGTGGCGATGTGCTCCCACCCCTCTGTAACCGCCGCTACTTCCTTACCAGCTCCCCGCCCCCGGGGGGCGCCTGCCGGAGGCCAGTGCAAAAGCCGTTCGCTGCCAGCTCTGCTGCTCTCCCCGCGGGGTGAATCTAACATGGCGGATAGAAATAGGACCTAGTCCCCAGTTTGAGTTTCCGACAAGATGATTGGCTCTTAACAGCTGTCTCTCAAAAGTACCACCCCCCTTGATTGGCCGAGCATGCGTGGCAGGGGCTGGGCAACAGCAGCCATAACAGCACAACAACAACAAACACTGGGGCAGAGGGGCGGAACTACAAGTGCGCAATTGTGGGCCGCGGCCCATTTCCCCTTCCCAGGTAAATTCGGCTTCCACTGCATTCCCTTAGGTCACTGACCTTAGTGGACTCCTTGCCCGAGACTTGCGGGGCTGGATGGGAATTGTAGTCTTCCTGGGACTTGTAGGTTCTTTAGCCTATTCTCCGCTCTCAAGATGTGAAAACCTAACACTCCAATCCATATCTGTTGACGTGCGTAAGCGCACAGAGCTCTTCAATCTGCCAACTGGATTGCCGTGAGACTCTTGCCCGCTTCCGGTGTTGGAAGCGCCTCTCCATAAGACTACAGTTTCCAAGGAACACTGGGTCGAAGGCCTTTCGATCCGCAATGCATGCTGGAAATCGTAGTTTTCCCCCCACACAATCCTTTTATTTACCTAAACTGGAGACTTTCATTGCGGCGGAAATGGGGAGGGAACGGGGCCTCTTCTTGCGAATGTTTCAGGCACTATCTTGCGCTTCTATTCAGGCCTCAGGTACTGATTTCGACCCTAGTCCCGCAGTCTTTGTGACGTAATAAGCCGCAACTGAAAGCGTAAGGTGAGGGGGCAGGGGCCTCACAGAAAAGTGGGGGGAGAATTCTTTCTCTTCCGTCTCTTTCTAATTACGTAACGCGGGGAAGAATGGATGACCAATCGGGAGCCCGGAAAGACTCTCGGCTCTTTCTGCTCCTCCCTTCCGTAACGTGTTTTGATCTCGTATTCTGAGAGGTTCTCGCTCAGCGGCCGCGGACGGTTTCCGTGGCAACAGGAAAGCGCGGGAATTACAGAAAAATTGAAAGTGCGACTGTGCGGCGAGAGCTCGCTGAGGTTTTTCTGAACTGAGGACGGCCCGGGAGGTTTTTATATAAGTGGGGCCCTGGGCCCGGGAAGCCCCGACGCTTTGCTCTGGGTAAAGGTGAGAGAGCTCGCCGGAAGGGACAGGGCCCAAGGGGTGCTCCGAGGGACAGGCAGGAAACAGGTATGGAGAGAGTGGGGAAGAACAAGATGGGCATTACCTGGCTGGCAGGGGCGGGCGGAGGGTGGAACCTGAGAAGCCTAAGAAGTTAAGTCTGGGGAAATTGGGGAGGGGGCGCCTTGTGGGTCCCGGGGTGGGGGAGGCACTGAGGACAAGGGAGGGAGCAGGATGTGTCCGAGGGGGAATCCTGATGACAGGAACTGGAATGTGTCCCGAGGGGAATATATAGTGTAAAAAGACGGGCTGGGGTGTGTGAGAAGGGTATCCTGAGGAAGGAGGAAAGGGAGCAGGAATGTGTCGGAGAATAGGAGGAGGGTGGATTGTGAGGGAGGGGGAGCCCTGAAGAAAGAACTGGCTTCATACGCGTTTCTGAGAAGGGACAAGAAGAAAGTAGAGGGGCGTCAGCAGTCACGCATATATTGCTGGTATGATCGTACCTAAAGAGGATCCTGAGATGAATGCAGACCAGTGAGAAACACTGGCGAAGGGCAGGGGTGGGGAGCGTTGGTTGGTGTTGGTCTTGTTTTTTGAGTTTGGTTTTAAACACAAGACAAAGAAAGGAGCCAGGTGATTGGAGAAATATGAGGCTACCATCACTCACTCAGTCACCCCACTGTGGCTTTCTTTTTCTTGGAGAGAGGAATACACCAAAAGGAAGTGGTTGGAGGCTGTATGTGGGAAAAAAATAGAGAAAATAATGGTCTTTAATTACAAAAAACAATATTTTGAATCTAAAAAATAAAGCTTTTGTCATTAATTCTATGGTTGGTATGATCCTGAAGCACTCCAGTCTTAAGTTTCTCTTATTTAAAAACAACATATAATGAAACTAGTCTGTTCTTATAAATCTTTTAAAGTGACTTGTGCGTGTGTATATCCATATATATTTAAGTTGATGCCTTAAAATTCATTGGAACAGGGAGAAATGGATTTATCTGCAGATCGTGTTGAAGAAGTACAAAGTGTCCTTAATGCTATGCAGAAAATCTTAGAGTGTCCAATCTGGTAAGTCAACAGAAGGGTTTCTTAATTTGAGATTCTTCCTTTCTTGATTATATCCTATGCAAATAAGTAGAATTCACCTTACATATTAAGGAGAAGAAAATTATACTATCTATTAAAATTAAATTATAAAAGTTGCTGCTTTTCTTAACTCAAGAGCTTTGGGAATATAGAAAGTTACTCCTTTTTCTCCACTCTGCTTCTCCCCTTCCCTTTTTACTGCCTTAACACATTCAGCTCCCTATCTTTCCTAGCCCACAGACTGTCTTGATTGGTTCTACTTTGGGGTAGGGATCTGGTTTGGAGTAAGTGGCCTTTTCATCCAGGCTCTAAAAACAGCTAGATCACTTGGAATGGGCATAGTTAATAGTGGCAAAATAAAATCACCAATGATTGGTGCTTGTGAATGGGTAGGTCTCCAGTTGGAACTAGTCCTGTATATTTAAATAAGAAGTCCACAGAGCATGCGACTCTTGATTTCCACTTTTTTTTTTAATGTTTATTTATTTTTGAGGGATAGAGAACATGAGCAGGGGAGGGCAGAGAGAGAGGGGTACGGAGGATCCCAAGCGGGCTCTGTGTTGACAGCAGCGAAACTGATACGGAGCTCAAACTCAGAAACTGTGAGATCAAGACCTGAGCCGAAGTCAAATGCTCAACCAACTGAGCCACCCAGGCGCCCCACTTGATCTCCACTCTTCATCTTGGGGTTGAGTTCAAGCCCCACATTAGGTGTAGAGATTACTTAAAAATAAAATCTTTAAAGAAAAAAAAGAATACTGCGAATCATCAAAGTCTTTGGTAAGTCTCTGACTTTTTGAGTGAGCTTGTTTTTCTTCATCTATAAAATAAAGAGGGGACTAGAATATTCAAGGTTTTGGGACGCCTGGGGCGCTCACGGTTAAGCCTCTGACTCTTGATTTCAGCTCAGGTCATGCGTGATCTTGTGGTTTGTGGGATTGAACCCACATTGGGCTCTGGCTGACAGCATGGAGCCTGCTTGGAATTCTGTCTCCCCTTCTCTGCCCCTCCTGTGCTTACCCCCATGCACTCTCTCAAAATAAATAAACATTAACAACAACAACAACAAGGAATATTCAAGGTTTTTTTTTTTTTTAAGTCGAGGCATAATTTACATACAGTGAAATGTAGAGATCTTAAGTGTGCAAGTCGATGAGTTTTAACCATTGTATATATCTGTGTAACATTTCCATCACCCCAGAAAGTTCAGGAGCTCTTAACTTGCTGACCCTTCATGACATTTGGAGGCCTATGGCTAGAACTATATTTCAATATAATTAGTTTCTTGTATAATTTTATATTTTTTATTTTATGCATTTAAAAGCATTACTCTGGAAGGGCGTTCATGCGCTTCACTGGCTGCCAGAGGTTATGAGCCCCAGGCAGTCACTAGGTGATATCTATGGTGGTCACTAAATCTACTTAAAAACCATACCTCAGAATGTCTTGGTGAAAAGCCAGAAAGGAAATTTAGAATCTTTCTTCTTCTCTTTACTCTGGTCATTCTGGCCTCTTAACTCTTCTTCAGACTAGAACATACTCTCCTGCTTCTGAGCTTTTATGCTTGCTCTTCCCTCTGCCTGGAATTTTCTACCCTTGATAATTGAGTGGCTTACAAATCTTGACTGAAATACCACCTTTTCACAGAGGCATTTCCAGACAACCCTATTTAAAATGGTAACACCTGGGGCACCTGGGTGGCTCAGTCCTTAAGCATCTGACTTTGGCTCAGGTCGTGATCTCACGGCTGGTGAGTTCGGGTCCCATATCAGGTGAGCTTGAGCCCTGCTTCCTGTCTCTCTCTCTCTCTCTCTCTCTCTGCCCCTTGCTCACTTGCACACTCTCTCTCTCTCTCAAAAAAAATAAACACCCTTACCCCCAACACACTCTTTATTTCCCTTTCCTGTTTTTTTTTTCTCCATAGTTCTTATTACCATCTAACATTCCTTACAATTTATCCTTTTTCTCTACCCTTACAGAGTTTAAACTCCACGAAGGCAGGAATTTTTGTTTTATTTACTTCCATATCCTTAGTAGTTATATACCTGGGACATAGTAGCCACTCAGTAAACGTTTGTTGAAGGTATTAAATATTAATTAACATTAATTAAATTGGTTCTTTGTTAGTTTAATGGGTTTTAATATGGTGATGGTTAGTGGTGGGTAAACATTCAAAAAATAAATTGGAAAGCTGCACCTGTTGCCCCTTACCTTCAATAAAGGAGAGTAAATTCAAGTAAATTTTCCTTTGTGCTTCGTAAAGTTGTTTTTCATATTTGGAGTCAAGTAAATAAAATTAAAGAACATGCAAGTTGTGTTTCCAGAGAGATACAAGATTTATAAGTAAACCTCCTCTCCCTTGCCCCTCAACATTTCATCTAAATAAAAACAAGAGCTAAATGAGATTTATAGCCTACTTTATGAATCATCAGAGCCGGAGAAGCAGGAAATGACAACTAGAAAAAAATTGCTTTTGAAAAAGCAAAACTTATTCATGATAATTACAAAGAGTGATCAAAAAAGTCCTCAATAGTGTGGCATCTGGGTCCATTTATTTTACATTTCCATGGGACTCAGTTATAGAAATGTAATGTTCTTTCTCACTCTGGCAAATTAAACCATCAATTAAAAAACTCAAATACATAAAAAGTAAAGACACAAGAATGAAAGTTAGTGCTAAATTTTCATTTTCAGTTAGCCGTCCTGTTATTTCTGGCTCCTTGTTATTTTTTAAGATCTATTTTCTACTAGCAATGGACTTAAGTTTTTAAACTAAAGCTTTTCATTCTGGTCATTGTTAAACCTTAAACTCGTTCACGGGGGAAGTTCTAGGATGGGAATCCTACCTACTCCACTTTTTGTTTGTTTTAAAGTTTTTAAAATTTATTTTGAGAGGAAGAGAGTACACACACACACACAAATGTGCATGAGTGGGGAAGAGCCATAGAGAGAGGGAGAGAAAGAATCCCAAGCAGGCTCTAAGCTGCAGTGCAGAGCCCTACATGGGGCTTGAAGTCATGAACCGTGAGATCATGACCTGAGCTGAAATCAATAGTCGATGCTTAACTGACTGAGCCACTCAGGCGCCCCTGTTGTTTGTTTACCAGTGCCTAGCTAGAACAGTAGAATTTGCCATTATGTCTTAATAAATGATTCCTGATAGTGACTGTAAAGTATTATTGAGGGTAGCTAGAGGATAGGTTTCCAGCTTCTTTGAGGCCTTTTGAGCTAAAACCACTTCTGCTGACCTCTAAGTTATTGATATTTACTTCTGATAATTAGTAGTTCTTTCTAACCTTTTGCACATGACCATATAAAATTTTTGACTTTCAGAAGAGTTTGCTAAAATATGTATCCTGCTGGGTGGTGGTGGTTTTTCAACCCTAACCTAGCTTCTTTTTCCAATCACTTACCCATGTCAGAAGCCCAAAAGCAAATATGCAGGAGGTCTAAATTGCCTGAGTCGAAAAGTGTTTACAATATCTGAGGGGCACCTGGGTGGCTCAATCACTTAAGTTGTCAAACTCTGGATTTTGGCTCAGGTCATGATCTCATTGGTGAAACTGAGCCCCACGCTGACAGTTGAGAACCTGCTTGGGATTCTTTCGACTCTCCTCTCTCTCAGTCTCTGTCTCTCTCTGTCTCTCTCTGCCCCTCCCATGCACACTCTCTCTCAAAATAAACTTAAAAAATAATAAAATATTTGAATCATCTTTATAGTGAACATTCACTTTCATCAGGATCTAAAAGAGGACTGACTTTTTTCTATTTATTCCCATTCCCTTTTCAAGGTTTTTTTCAACAGTCATTACCTTTTTACATATTGGAGTTTTCATCCGTTTAAAGTTTGTGTTTACAGTATGTTTGTATAGCTTGGCTCATAATTACCATGCTGAAACATAATTATTTCAGAATTGAGGCAGTGGTGAGAATGAAAGCCATCTGGCATCATAGCTAAATCCAATTTCGCCTTTGCCGAGAATTTCTTTGATATGTAGCTTATCTGAGGAATAGTGATTTAGTAGCAAATCGAGTTCTCTTTGTTGGGTGGTTTTCTTTTTAAAATCACATTAGGTCCGGATAATAATTCTCACATTGATAGAAGTCATCTCAGGTTGTGAACATTTTCCCAAGTAGCGTTTACTTTTATTCTGACAATAACCTAAAGAGACTGGTAGAGTGGGTGACAGAGAAGGAACCTGATGTTCAGGTCGAGGGCTTGGCCTGAGGTCACTCTGCTAATAAAAAAGGGAACTGATAGTAGAAACCTGGCCTTCTGACTTACTCTGATACTCTTTCCTCCGTTACCCTGTGTTGCGTCAGAAGCCCCATGATCACAAGAGTTGTGTTACCAAACCTTTCACAACGAGACTATTGTCCCCCAGCTTTTCTTGTGATCCTTTTCTAAAAAGTTAACATTTAATGAAAAGACCCACATTCTTGTCACACACAGGTTACCTGTTTTTTGATGTCCTGGCTGAACTGTACCAGAAATCCGTTGCTAAAGCTCTCGTTCAGAATAAAAGATAAAAACTTAAAATTGCCTATAGGTTTCTACCTGCTCAGGCTCCTGGCTGCCTCTCCGAGCTCTTCTAGCGCTTCCCCTGCAGGCCTGCTCACTGTCCTTCAAAAACACCAGGCATGGTCCTGCTCAGAGTCGGCCTTCTCTGCTCCCTCTGCTGGAATGTTCTTCTCCCAATTGTTGCACAGCTTGTTTCCTCACATGCAACTGTCTGCCAATGTCACCTCAATCAGGCCTTTCCTGATCACTCTGTATAGATCTCCCACCCCAGCACTCCCTATTCCTGTTACTGAGCTTTATTTTTATTTATTTATTTATTTTTTTATTTAAAAAAAATTTTTTTTTTCAACGTTTATTTATTTTTGGGACAGAGAGAGACAGAGCATGAACGGGGGAGGGGCAGAGAGAGAGGGAGACACAGAATTGGAAACAGGCTCCAGGCTCTGAGCCGTTAGCCCAGAGCCTGACGCGGGGCTCGAACTCACGGACCTCGAGATCGCGACCTGGCTGAAGTCGGACGCTTAACCGACTGCGCCACCCAGGCGCCCCATATTTCTAGCCCTTATTCTCCTATGTTCTTGTTTAATTCTCAATTAACTATCTACCACAGCTAAAATGAAAGTTCTATGAGGACAGGCTTTGTTTTGTCCACTGCTGTATGTCACATCCCCAGGAACAGTACTTGTATACGGTAGGTGCCCAATGAACATTTGTTCTATTAATAAATGAAAGAGTCTCAAGAAGATCTTAAGATTTTCTAGAAAATAAGAAAGATTTTGTGAATGGACCCACAAGGATGGGAATTTGGGTGACCAATTTTCTTTTCTCAAAATTTTAATCGTTTTCTAAGCTTGTTTTTTATTTTCTAAATTTTCTTCAGTGTTTGTTACATTCTTTTTACAAAGTGATCACAAGCCAAGCATCATGTACCTCCTGAAGTGACATAATAAAAGTGCCACCTGTAAAGTGTTCTTGCCAAAAAAACCAAACCTGAATTGATCGAGCCTGTAAGTCTAGTTTATAGGAAATAGAGGCAAGAGGAACATGCTAAACCATATCATAGGGTTACGATCAGTAAAATCCAGAATGAGGGAAATGATGTGGATCGAATGATGTATTGATGTACTTTTTAAAATTTTTTTTCTTTTTATTTATTTATTTTGATAGAGAGAATGAGCAGGGGAGAGAGAGGGAGAGAGAGAGAGAAGGAGAGAGAGAATTCCAAGCCGGCTCCACACTGGCTCCACACTGTCAGTGTGGAGCCCTACGCGGGGCTTGAACTCACGAACTGTGAGATCATGACCTGAGCTGAAACCAAGAGTCAGACACTCAACCAACTGAGCCACCCAGGCACCCTCAGCTGACATACTTCTTAAAATAAATGACAAGGGGAAAAAAGGAAGGGAAAATCTACAGATTAAAAGACATTTGAGGGGTGCCTGGGTGGCTTTGGTTCATGTCATGATCTCCCAGTTTGTGAGTTCGAGCCCCGAGTCGTGCTGTGAGCTGACAGCTTGGAACCTGGAGCCTGCTTCAGTATATGTGCTGCCGAAGCGAGCACATCCTGGAGCCTGCTTCAGATCCTGTGTCTCCCTCTCTCTCTCTGCCCCTCCCCCACTTATGATCTCTCTTTCTCTCTCTCTCTCTTTCTCAATATAAAAAACATTAAAAAAAAAAAAAAAGACAAGATATACCAGCCAAATGCAATGTATGGATCTGATTTGAATCCTGATCTAAACAGATTTAATTATTAAATTTTAAGGGATAATGAGGGAAATTGGAGTATTACATATTAGATGGTATAAGGGAAATTATTTTTTTAAGAGTAATGGTTTCATGGTCATCTTGAAAAGATCTTTATTTTTTAAAAACTTTGTTTTGAAATATTTATAATTGAAATGAATGATTCCTAGAATTAATTTATAAATATTTTTAATGTTTATTTTGGAGAGAGAGAGAGCACACACGCGTGTGAGTGCACGTGCGTGAGCAGGGGAGGGGCAGAGAGAGGGAAACAGAGAATTTGAAACGGGCTCTATGCTGACAGCAGAGAACCTGACATGGGGCTCAAACTCACAAACTGTGAGATCATGACCTGAGCCGAAGTTGGTGCTTAACTGAGCCACCCATGCACCCCTCTTGGAATTTATTTTAAAGTAATCTGAGCTCATGGGTGCTTGGGTGGCTCAGTGGGTTAAGTGAGCGATTCTTGATTTTGGCTCAGGTCAAGATCTCATAGATTTGTGAGTTCAAGCCCCTCATTGGGCTCCACACTTTCAGTGTGGAGCCTGCTTGGGATTCTCTCTCTCTTCCTTTCTCTCTCTGCCCCTCCCCACTCTCTCTTTCTCTCAGAATAAATAAATAAACTTAAAAAAAAATAATCTGGGCCTTGAGTGGGTACTGGTGTGTATATAAGACTGGCTTTAAGTCAAAAATTGTTGTAACTGAGTGATGGTACAGGGAGTTCATTTTACTATTTTATTTGTGTAAATGCTTGAAATTTTCCATACTAAGAAATTTAAGCGGCGCCTGTCTGGCTCAGTCAGTAGAGCATGCAACTCTTGATCTCTGGGTCCTGAGTTTGAGTTCCATGTTGGATGTAGAGATTACTTTAAATTAAAAGAAAATAATAAATTTAAAATAAAAAGGTAGTCACATGTGAAAAAAGTGCTGTGAGGGAATCCAAAAGAAATACAAGAAGTTTTTTGTCTTTGTAGAGCTTAAAGTTTAGGTAAGATATATATAGGATGTTTCCTCACAAAGATAGCTCAAAAAAGTGTATTGGTGAAAACTTATTAATAATGGAGCAATGTCAGCTAATCTTTTAAATGCTAAAGATAATAATAGTAATAATAATAATAAGATAATGTAATATAGAGTGTTGACTAGAGTAATATATTCTGTTTTGGTATCTGGAAGCTCAGGAGGGAAGGATCCTGTTTTCTGCTGTATTTTTGGCTCCTAGCACAGCAGACATTTAATAAATATTTATGAAATGAACTTAAAGCCTTACTTTGACTTAGTTATAGCAACTTAAAGTTGAACTTCTTTACCAAGATTATATTTATTTTGAAATGAATTATCGAGCCTCATTTCTTATTTTTTGTATCCTTCTAGTCTGGAGTTGATCAAAGAGCCTGTTTCCACAAAGTGTGATCACATATTTTGCAAGTAAGTTCGAATGTTTTATGTGGCTCCATTATTAGCTTTTGCGCTTATTCACAACATAGGAAATACCTAACTTTGTACAAGCTTTTGCTACTCCAGTTAAGTGAAAAAGAAAAATCTAACTCTGCTTCATTCTGCCTCAGAGTACTTAGAAAGTCACTGGAAGTTGGTTGTAACCATAGTTCTTGGGAAAATATTGGCACATTTATCTCGTGGGATGTGAAATCATTTTGAACAGCTGTTTGTTTTTGTGTCCATGGGTGGAGGCAGATTGCAAGCGATTGTGCAATAAGCAAATTGTGTTCCAGCTTTCCCTGTTTCTCCTTTACTGTTATTTCTTTCTGTTTGTCCCTCTGCTTTCTCCCTTCTTAGGTGCTATGTTTTTGCCTGCTTCATAATCCTTGTGAAGATAGGAAAGGATCTGATACCAGTTTATTTTTAGGCTGAAATTCATGCATACCAATGATTGGAATTATATTTACATTTTTAAGGATCTTGCCTCTTGAAAATGTTTGTTTGTTTATTTGATGAGCTAGAGCGTGGGTGTTGGGGGGGGAGGGGGCAGAGGGAGAGTGAGAACCTTAAATAGGCTCCAGGCCCAGTGTGGAGCCCGACACAGGGGATGATCTCACAGTTGTGAGATCATAACCTGAGCCTAAATCAAGAGTCGGACACTTAACTAACAGCCACCCAGGCACCCCTAAAATGTTTTTTGATGAAAGAATTTGGGAAAACGTTTGGTAGGCAATTTGGTAAAACGAGGGGTTCTCTCCTCTCCCTGTTGTTAAGCTGTGATTGAGACTTGCCCTGAATGCCAACTAATTTGTTTTTGGGTATTTTTTTCCTTTTTGATCGGAAAAACAAGGCATGTCCATGGTAATGAGTTTACTAGCACAAATGGTTATATGATGTGTATTTCCCTCCTACCCGCAAACCCCTGCTTCCCCCTTTCCTCCATCTCTTTACCCATCGTGGGGCTCAAACTTAAACCCTAAGATCGAGTCATATGCTCTACCAACTGAGCCAGCCAGGTGTCTCCTCAGGAATTTTTTAATTCAGGACTTCTTAACTTGGGATTCATGAATGGTTTTCATGAATTTCCTAGAATTATATTCAGTTTTAAGTTTAATTATATTAAAAGCTATAGACATGTGCAGTTTCCTAGGAAAGATAGTCCATAATTTTAATCAGATTCTTAGAATGTTTCCATAACCTAAAAAATGTGAAGTGCTTCTGAGATAAAGATAAAGAGGGCTGGCTGAAGCTGAAGGAAACCTGTTCCCCTGGAGGGATATGCAAACTCAAGTCTGGCAGGCCCCTTCCTTCCTCTGAATTCTGCCTTATTCTTCCCATTCATCTGTCCCAGCTGGGATCCAGAGCCCATTCCTATTGCCCTTCACCCCTTTCCCACACCACCCCACTGGTCTGCTCCCATGAGTTTCCTTCTGATTCCCCAGGCCCTTCTCCCTGTCAGGTGCCAAGGCAGCACAGCTTTATCACTCTGCTTTGAGGATTTTTAGTTTTGTGGCCCCTAGAGAGAAGCTTATCAAACTATCGTGGTATAAAACTGGTTTCTTTGTAGATTGATACTTTTGTAAAACAAAATTTAAAAGTCCCAGTATTTGGGGCACCTGGGTAGCTCAGTTGATTGAGTGTCGGACTTTGGCTCAGGTCATGATCTCATGGTTCATGAGTTCGAGCCCCATGTTGGTCTCTGTGTGACAGCTCGGAGCCTGGAGCCTGCTTCAAATTCTGTGTCTCCTTTTCTTTCTGCCTCTCCCCCACTCGTGCTCTGTCTCTCTGTCTCAAAAATAAACATTAAAAAAAAAAAAAAAGAAATGGGAATGCAAGCTGGTGCAGCCACTCTGGAAAACAGTATGGAGGTTCCTCAAAAAACTAAAAATAGAACTACCCTACAACCGAGCAATTGCACTACTAGGCATTTATCCACGGGATACAGGTGCTGTTTCGAAGGGACACATGCACCCCCATGTTTATAGCAGCACTATCAACAATAGCCCAAGTATGGAAAGAGCCCAAATGTCCATCAACAGATGAATGGATAAAGAAGGTGTGGGATATATGTACAATGGAGTATCAAAAAGAATGAAATCTTGCCATTTGCAACTACGTGGATGGAACTGGAGGGTATTATGCTAAGTGAAATTAGTCAGGGAAAGACAAAAATCATATGACTTCACTCATATGAGGACTTTAAGAGACAAAACAGATGAACGTAAGGGAAGGGAAGCAAAAATAATATAAAAACAGGGAGGGGGACAAAACAGAAGAGACTCATAAATATGGAGAACAAACTGAGGGTTACTGGAGGGGTTGTGGGAGGGAGAATGGGCTAAATGGGCAAGGGGCATTAAGGAATCTACTCCTGAAATCATTGTTTCACTATGCTAACTAATTTGGATGTAAATTTTAAAAAATAAAAAATAAAGTAAAATAATGAAAAAAGGAAAAGAGAATGAATACTCTGAAAGTCCCCCAGATTAGTTTGTGCCACTGTGATTTTACTGGTTTTTATCAGCTTTAAAAATCTGAAGCCACCCTTCAGAAAACATACTACATTTCCTTAAAAAATATATTGTCTTGGGGCACCTGGATGGCTCAGTTGATTAAGCGTCCAACTTCAGCTCTGCTTCGGATTCTGTGTCTCCCTCTCTCTCTGCCTGTCCCCCGCTCACACTCTATCTCTCTCTCAAAAATGAGTAAACGTTAAAGAAAAAAAATTTTAATGTATTGTCTTTCCTTAAGCATTGGACTTTAGAAATTCAAGAAGCCAGAAACTTGGGGTGCCTGGTTGGCTTATTCGGTGGAGCACATGACTGTTGGTCTCAGGGTTGTGAGTTCAAGCCTCCTGTTGGGTGTGAAGATTACTTGAAATCTTAAAAAAAAAAAAAAAAAGCCCCATACTTGTCTCAGACATTTTTATTGAGAACCTCATGCAGAACTTTTGTATGTGTTCTCATTCAGTTGGTGTATCACATAGATTCCCCAAAGCTCTAAAACAGAATTTAACAAATTCTTCTCAGCCCTCAAAGATATGCCAGTATTCTATTGGCCTGTTGGTTCTTTCCTTAACTGAGTCTTTTCAAGTCATATACAAGTTCATTTTCTCTTTTTAGTTAACAACCATGAAGAATCTGTTCTTTTTCTAGCGTTAAGGAAAAATCGGAACCTGTATCTTAGTTGATTTCTACTTAACTACTTCCCCTGCGTTATTTATGTAATTATTGTACAGGCTACAACACTCTGTAACTTAGCTGGTCACTATGGCTTAGCTACTGTATTCTGCAGTACTCTGTTCAGGAAATTCCCTCCCTATCCCTACTATGAATTGTTTAATTGTACCATTTGCCAGTGTAATTCACTGATGCCTCCTAGGACCATTATGGTAGAGTATAGGTAGGATTTGCATCTTCTCGAGGAGTGGTAGCCTAGTCTGTGGCTCTTTAAAGGGAATTTATATACAATACCGGAAGGATTTTGACACCCCTGTCCCCTATACTATAGAGTTGTCGTTAAGCATCTGTATAGGTGAAGAAAGGCCCTGGTGTCCTTGACCATACCTACTACATTCACTTTCTCTGGTAGAAAGACTGTGGACCTTGCTGCAATTCAGTCCTGATCCAGTATCACCTTCACCACTTGATTACTGTGTGTTCTGGGGCAAATCTGTACTGTAAAATGGAGATAATACATCACGGTTGTTGTGTAGATTAAGAGAGGGCACTGCACATTCAAGGACACGGCCAGTAAGCAGTGCTGTCTGTGTCTGCTGGTTCACCATTCCTACTGCTTTTTCAGCTCCCTTAATCTCTTCTTTCGTGGTTCTTTTCACTGCCAATGTCTGCTCCCTCCCCCAGTCACCTCCCTCACCGGAATATTCTGTTTTTCATGATTGCAAGGATTTTATTTTGCTTTTCCACTGAATCCCTTGCATCTAACACAGTACTGGACATTTAGTAAATATCAGTGGTATGAGTGAACCCCTACTTTTAACTACCATCCCCACAGCAATCTCTACTGCTCTTTTTCCTTTATTTCCTTTCTACCTCTTTTTCCTCTGAGTCTTTTGTCTTTGTCCTAAGGGAACGTTAGATCTTTACAGACACCACCAGTCAATGGCAAGAGTTGTTTTTTTGTTGTTGTTGTTTCTTTGTTTTTAAGGAAGCAAACTTATTAGAATATGGTGCATGTGTTCATGTCTTCTTAGCCATATTCATTGTCTGAGATAACCAACAAAATTGTTCTCCAGAGCCGGTCTAACAACCCAACTGTCCCAGAAGGCTGGCACCTTCTTCATTCCTTAGACTGCTAGTGAGCCACTTGGTTATGCCAGATACCACATCTGTGAATATAAAATATGAGCATATTTTCTCCCTGCCTTGAGTTTGTTTTTTTTTAACATTTTTATTGAAATATAGTTTACATGCTATAAAATTCACCCATTTTAAGTGTACAGTTCAGGGTGTTCTTTTAGTATATTCACAGTTGTGCAACCATTACCACAGTCTAAGTTAGAACATTTTGATCACCCCAGAAAGACATTCTGTACCCATTAGCAGCTAACCCATTCCCGCCTCCCACCTCCTCTTAGGAAACCACAAATTTACCTTTTGTCTTTTACAGATTTGTCTGTTCTGGATATTTCATATAAATGAAATCATACAATATTTGGTCTTTTGTGTCTAACTTCTTTTCAATTAACATGTTTTCAAGGTTTATCTGTATTGTAGCCTGTATCAGTACTTTTGTTCTTTTTTGTTTTTTAATTCAAGTTTGTTAGCATATAGTGCAACAATGATTTCAGGAGTAGATTACTTAATGCCCCTTACCCATTTAGCCCATTCCCCCTCCCACAACCCCTCCAGAAACCCTTTGTTTGTTCTCTATATTTAAGAGTCTCTTATATTTTGTCCCCCTCCCTGTTTTTATATTATTTTTGCTTCCCTTCCTTTATGTTCATGTGGTTTGTATCTTAAAGTCCTCATATGAGTGAAGTCATATATTTGTCTTTCTCCCACTAATTTCGCTTAGCATAATACCCTCTAATTCCATCCACATAGTTGCAAATGGCAAGATTTCATTCTTTTTGATTGCTAAGTAATACTCCATTGTATATATATCCCGCATCTTCTGTATCCATTCATCTGTTGATGGACATTTGGGCTCTTTCCATACTTTGGCTATTGTTGATAGTGCTGCTGTAAACATTGGGGTGCATGTGCCCCTTTGAAACAGCATTCCTATATCCCTTGGCTAAATACCTAGTAGTGCAATTGCTGGGTTGTAGGGTAGTTCTATTTTTAGTTTTTTGAGGAACCTCCATACTGTTTTCCAGAGCAACTGCACTAGTTTGCATTCCTTTTTTTTTTTTAAGATTTAATTTTCGGGGCACCTGGGTGGCTCAGTCAGTTGAGCGTCCAACTTCGGCTCAGGTCATGATCTCACAGTTCATAGGTTCGAGCCCCGCATCAGGCTCTGTGCTGACCGCTTGCTCAGAGCCTGGAGCCTGCTTCAGATTCTATTTCTCCTTCTGTCTCTGGGCCTCCCCCACTCACACTTTGTCTCACTGTTTCTCAAAAATATATAAATTTAAAAAATAAAAATAAAAAAAAAAAAGATTTAATTTTCAGGATGCCTGGCTGGCTCAGTCAGTAGAGCATGTGACTTGATCTCAGGATCATGAGTTCAAGCCCCACATTGAGCATGGCAGCTGCTTTTTTTAAAAAAAGTAAAAAAATAAAGATTTTAGGGTCACCTGGGTGGCTCAGTCGATTAAGCATCTGACTTCGGCTCAGGTCATAATCTCATGGTTTTTGAGTTCTAGCCCCATATCGGGTTCTCTGCTGTCAGCCCAGACCCTGCTTTGGATTCTTTGTCCCCCTCTCTGTCTGTCTCTCTCCTGCTCTTGCTTGCTCTCACTCTTTCAAATAAATATTTTTAAAAAATTATAAAGATTTTTATCTTTAAGTAATCTCTATACCCAATGTGGGGCTCAAACTCAAAACCCTGAGATTAAGAGTCACATGCTTACCCAAGCAGGCACCCTAGTACTTTGTTCTTTTTTATGGCTGAATAATATTCCATTGAGTGGATATACCACGTTTTATCTATTTATTCATCAGTTATGGACATTTGGATTGTTTCTGCTTCTTGGCTATTATGAATAATGCTGCTCTGAACATTTGTGTACAGGTTTTGTGTGGACTTATGTTTTCATTTCCCCAGGGAAGAAACCTACGAGTAGAGTTGCAGAGTCCTATGGTAACTCTTTAATATTTTAAGGAATTGCCAAACTTTTCCAAAGTGGCTGCCTTGTTTTCTATTCCCACCAGCAATGAATGAGGATTTGAGTTTCTCCACATCTTCTGCAGTACTTATTTTTGAGTATAGTCATCCTAGTGGACGTCAAGTAGCATCTCATTGTGGCTTTGATTTGCATTCTCCTCATGGCTAATAATATTGAACATCTTTTCATGTGCTTATTGACTGTATATCTCCTTTGGAGATAATGTCTATTCAAATCCTTTGCCAGTTTTTCAGTTGGGTTATTTCTGTGTTTATTATTGAGTTGTAAGAGTTCTTTGTATATCCTGAATACAAGTCTCTTAACAGATAAAAGATTTGCAAATATTTTCTCCCATTTTGTGAATTGGCCTTTCACTTTCTTCATGGTATTTGTAGCACAAAAGTTTTCAAGTTTCATACAGTCCAGTGTATCTGGACATTTTCTTTGTTTATTTGTGTATTTAAGAAATCATTGCTGGGACGTGCGGGTGGCTCATTCGCCTAGGTGGCTTAGATCTCATGGTTGTGAGATCGAGTCCTGTGTCAGGCTTCACACCCAGTGTGGAGCCTGCTTAAGATTCTCTCTCTCTCTCTCTCTCTCTCTCTCTCTCTCTCTTTCTGTCTTTCACCCTCTCTCCCCCTCAGCCCCTCCCCTGCTCGCATGCACAAGCTCGCTCTCGTGCTCTTTCTTTCTCTCAAAAAAAGAAAGAAATCATTGCTTAACCCAAGGTCATAAAGGTTTATAGTTTTAGTTCTCACATTTAATTCTGTGATCCATTTGAATTAATTTTTTTGTATTATATATTAGGAGTTTAGCTTTTTCTTTTTGCATGTGAACATTTAGTTGTCCTAGCACTATTTGTTGGTATTTGTTGACTGTTTTTTTTTTTTCTATTTAATTGTCTTGGTGAAAATCATTGTTGAAAATCAATTGACCTTAGCTACATGGGTTTTTCTGTACTCTCAATTCTGTTTCATCGATATATATGTCTGTCCTTATGCCAACATCACACTGTCTTGATTTACTATAGCTTTGTAGCGATGTGCTGAGTTTTTAAACTAATTATAATTGTTTTAAACTATTTACCACTTATATCTAATTATGCAGCATGATATAATTATGAATATATCACTAAATATGCCATATTAACTTTTTAATATGTTTTATTTGATCATAACAGCAAGCCATATGCATGTAAGTTCAGTTTTCATAGATCGTTGCTTATGTAGTTTGGTTTTCTGCTTATGCAGCATCTAAAAACAATTAAAGAAAGCCATTGGTTGTAATTCACCTGCCATTACCTTGAAAATGGCTCTTAAGGGCAGTGGTGAGATTATCTTTTCATGGCTGTTTGCCTTTTGAGTACTCTCTGTACAAAAAAAAAGTAACTTGAAGTGTTCTTTTCATTCCTTATAATTTATAGATTTTGTATGCTGAAACTTCTCAACCAGAGGAAAGGGCCTTCACAGTGTCCTTTGTGTAAGAATGATATAACCAAAAGGTATCTGATTTGGGTAGTGATGGGAGGTTGGATGCAACAACAGTAGGGAAAAGTAGAAATTCCTTAATAATATATTGGTGTTCCTGTCAAACTATTCATCACTAGAAAAATGTACAAATGGATATTCAGCTGACAGAATAAATTATTTCTAAAGTCATTTTCTTGAAAGTTTTATTGTATATCTGTCTTATAAAGGTATTAGGAATTCATTGCCTCTTTCTAATGCTTCTGAATGGCACAAGAACTTGTAGTCTTATCTAAAGTGGGACTATATCATTTTGCCCTCATTGTCTCCTGGTCCTGCTTTTATTTTTCTTGCATTTGTTTCCACTTAATTATTTACGCACACACATGTGTTTACATATTGTGGGTCCCTCTGGTCAGAATGTAAGTTCTTTTGGGGCACTGGCTTTTTCTGTCTCAGTCAACACTGTTTTTTCAGTGTTTGGCACATAGTAGTCACAGAGATATTTAAACAAATAAATGAATTATATTGCCCTACAACTTTCCTAAACCAAAATCTCTCTTCGGACATTATCATCTGTGCTTTTGAAATAACGTCATCATCATTTCACAGAAATCCTTGAAAGCTCAAATTAGGAGGTTGAGTGGATGAGGTTCAAGTGTTAAGAATGGGAAGTTCTCTATGCAGTAGACTTATATCTACTATGGATTCAGAGTACTATTATTTTAGATAGCTATAGGCTTTTGACAGGCTTGAATGGCCAAAAAGAGAGAGAGAGAGAGAGAGAGAGAGAGAGAAAAGAACAACTGATACTGCTACATACCTTCTGATGTGGGTGATGTTTGATTATACTGTAATGTCACTAATAGCTGTATTCTCTGAATATAATTTTTCTACTGTTGCTACATTTACTTTATTTGTTTACATGTCTTTCCTTATTTTAGTGTCCTTTAAAAGTTGATCATCCTTTGCTGAGTATGTTTCTCAATCAATTTAATTTCAGAAGCCTACAGGAAAGTACAAGATTTAGTCAACTTGTTGAAGAGCTGTTGAACATCATTCATGCTTTTGAGCTTGACACAGGATTGCAGTGTAAGTGTTGCATAGCCCTAGGGGCCAGTTCTCAAGTGGTTGTCCATTAAAACTCGGGAAGTTTTCACAATTATTTTCTGTGAATAAGCAGTAAGATCTTTTGGTCTAGGTTAACTTTAAATCTTTATCTGTTGATTTATTTTTTAAATTATTCCCACTGGTCTCACCCCTTATTTTATAGGTTCTGAGATGTGCATTTTTCACATTTCACATCTCCCAAATTGGGAGCAATTTACCACCTGTGGTGTGTTAGTGCTTAATGTAATGTGTTTTCTAAGTGGTACAGAAAATAATGGTGCATCTTGCATTGTTGGCATCTTAGATTTAGGGAAATATGGTATTAATAGGTAAATTTGTTAGTATTGAGGTAGGGAAAAAAGATTAGAAATAACTTTGACAGTCTGTGTGTTTCCTAGGAGTAGAATTTCCAGAGTTGATTAAAAAAATGAGAGGTAGTCTTTAATGCATTGTATTAACAAAACAATACACACAGAATTTCTCTTGGTTCTTTGATACAATTACTATATTTTTTCTAACTACAAAAATAACATTTTCCTTTCTAATTCACAGTTGCAAACAGCTATAACTTTTCAAAAAAGGAAAATAACTCTCCTGAGCATCTGAAGGAGGAGGTTTCTATTATCCAAAGTATGGGCTATCGAAACCGTGCTAAAAGACTTCGACAGAGTGAACCTGAAAACCCTAACTTGGTAAAGCCATTTTCATTTATTCTAGTAACATCTGTTTATTGAGCGTTGTGAATTAGTGAAGGTGCTAGATGCTTGTGGATTTACATAAAAAGTCAGTAAACAAGGTAAGATGGTAAATTAAGTGGTTGATCAAGAGTTAGAAGAGCCAAGAGAAGGTCTTCTTTATACCTAGTGTGGGCAAGAGAGACCTTCTGGGCTCTTCCCCTGCTTTAGTGCTTTATCCATTCTGATGCTTGTCTAAATTAGCCGCAAGGTCACTGATGGTTTTAAGTTTTAAGCTTGCTAGTTTTTATTTTTTCTAATATTTATTTATTTATTTTGAGAGAGAGAAAGAGAATGGGGCAGAGGGAGAGGGAGAGAGGGAATCCCAAGCAGGCTGTGCTCTAACAGCGCAGAGCCTACACGGGGCTTAATCTCACAAATCAGGGGATCATGACCTGAGCCAAAACTGAGTCAGACGCTTAACCGACTGAACTACCCAGGCACCCTACTCGCTAGTTTTTAAAATAACCATCTTACAGTAATTCTCCAGGCATGAGGAAGTATGTCCTAATTTGTTTCCTTTGAAAAGTTGCCTGGAAAAAAAATCAGTTTTTACCATTTGAAAATTACTTCAATTTAAAAGATGCAATTGTCAGAGAAAATGCAGTGATTTGCTCTGTTGTTGCTTGTATATGAATGAATAATGCAGGTCTTAAAGTAATAGTTCTCATGGTACCAGCATTCATTTTTCAGTAGATGTTTAAGGACTCAAAAAGAAGGAAACCTTCATCAGAATAATGTTGGAGTTTTAAATATTCTTACCCATTCTGAATGTTCTTAGGATTGCTGGGTTTTTATTCATAACCCTGTTATCAGATATGATTGGGGATGTGTACTAAATGAAGTTCATTCCCTTTCTATGCTATAATATAAAGTATTAGATTCAAAATCTGTTTTTCTTTACTTCAAAAAATCACATAGATAAAACATTCAGTTTAGAGAAGTTTAAAACAACAGAGGGAGGAAAAAATACTCAAACCACACATAACTCGTACATTTTGATGTGCAATTTGCCAAGTGTTTTTTCCAGGTGTCAAATGTTAGCTAATTATGATCGTCTATTTTGTCCATGGCCTGGAGTTTCTCTTTAAGAAAAGAAACACAGGACTGGCCAACAAATAGTTGATCATTCTTTACTGCTTAGCAGGAAACCAGTCTTAGTGTCCAACTCTCTAACTTTGGAATTGTGAGATCTCTGAGGACAAAGCAGCAGATACAACCACAGAATAAGTCTGTCTACATTGACTTGGGTAAGAGACACAGATTTTGTAAATTTAGAATAATAGTTGCTGGATTATTTGTCTTATAGTTATACCAAATCCTCATAATTTGTACAATGGCAGGGAGCTTTGGAAAGTGAAAATAAAATATTATTATTTTTCCAGCCTTATGGTGTGTTCTAAATAATGTAAAAGATGCAGCTCTCACCTTGAAGACTCTTATTTTATAAAAAGAGCAAAAGGAAGGCTGTCTAGCATGTGTAAATATGCTTTGGAAGGATGGACAGTAGGGATAAGAAATAACCTAATGGGATGGCCACAGCATTTAGAGGGATCCAAGATACATTGTACTAGGCTAGGAAGACTTTTAAGAAGCCAAGCTCAGTTCAAACAGGTCTCTGATTGTCTTATCTTTTAGAACGTTTTTATAATTGGAAAGAATGACCGGTCGTCTTTGGGCTCCCAAACACCACTGTATGTTTACCATCACACTTAGGAGATTCTCTTGAAATTACTTGTAAATCTTTTCCCGTCTTAGGATCATAAGTTCCAAGACAACAGATGTTGTGTCATAAAAATAAACAAAATAACTATAATAGTGAATATTTAGGACCACTTATGTGGTCTAGGCACTGTTGGACTTTATTTGTATAACTCATTTAAAATGCATGACAAACTTCTGAGGTTGTTAGTATTATTATACTTATTTTACACATGAGGAAATAAAGGCACACAGAGGTGAAGACATTTTGCCAAGATAACAAAACTAGCAAGGGGCAGAGCTGTGATTCAACCTTAGGAATTCTGGTGTCAGATCCTGTGTTTGTAACTACGTCTCTGTGTTGGCTGCCATATGTATCATTGTGCCTGCAAATTTTGTGTATAGTGAGTGTGCAGTAATATTTCTTGAATGAATATCTGTTTTGCAACAAGCACATTTATTGAGTTTAGCCCTTTTAATAAAAATCCTTTTATTGATTGGTCATCTGGGGAATTTTTTAGGATCTGATTCTTCTGAAGATACAGTGAATAAGGCAAGTTATTTCAGGTGAGTTGAAGAGAGCCTTTGTCTATGAAGCCGGCATTTTTGTATTTGTTTAATTAGTATTAAGGATTGGTGTTTCGGTTAGGATCATAGCATTGGAATAGACCTTGATGGTTGTTTGTTTTTATAGCTGAGAAAGCCTATCTTAGTGGAGTCTAAAAGAGTTTAAAATAACAGAACTCCAGTCAAACTTGCTTCCAGCCCATGGTCATGTCTAACTTAGTTCCTTGAACAGTAGTATTGACACAGTGGTAATTTTGGCTCATGAAAATACTAAAGGACTTAATTTTCAATTCTTTTTCTCTTCCTTAATTCCATCTATCCCTCAAGCTTTGTCTACATCAATTCTACAGTAATCTACAAGCCACCCCAATTGGGTTACCTGTCAAATTACTTTCCTTAGGAATTATTGCCTGACTCTAAGATCTGTGGTGGCTTTGGTGATCTATGGTGATTGTCATTGCCAATCAGATCTTGTTTACGAATGACTTTTTCCTAATCTCTCAATTGGGAGGAAATGATTTTTAGTTGGAAAAGAAGCACAGAGGCAGTGTTGCATTCTATTGGAGTGTCTACTCCATCCCAGTGCTCTCTTTGTTTAAATATCTTTGCTCTTGCGTTCTCAATAAGATACACTTAAAAAAAAAATTTTTTTTTAACATTTATTCTTTTTTTTTTTTTTTAACGTTTATTTATTTTTGAGACAGAGAGAGACAGAGCATGAACGGGGGAGGGGCAGAGAGAGAGGGAGACACAGAATCCGAAGCAGGCTCCAGGCTCTGAGCCATCAGCCCAGAGCCCAACGTGGGGCTCGAACTCACGGACCGTGAGATCGTGACCTGAGTTGAAGTCGGACGCTTAACCGACTGAGCCACCCAGGCGCCCCTATTCATTTTTTTTGAGAGACAGAGCACGAGCAAGGGACGGGCAGAATGAGATGGAGACACAGAATCTGTAGCAGGCTCCAGGCTCTGAGCTGTCAGCACAGAGCCCGACACAGGGCTTGAACTTGAGAACCATGAGATCATGACCTGAGCCAAAGTCGGACACTTAACCAACTGAGCTACCCAGGTGCCCCTCATTAACATACACTTTTAAATTTCATTGGGTATTTTTCTCTACCATCTTTTGGCTGTTGTTCGGCTACCATTTAAATTTTGGTTCTCTTTTGCACATCTGTAAAGCAATGTATCTACACTACTCTGATTTTTGTGAATGTGTTTCCTTCTTTAGTCTTTGACCATTTCACTATGACTGGAAGTTACTAAAGGAGAGAGCAAATTTCAGAAAGTGAATTAAATTGATCAGCTTATTGCAATAGTACCTAGAGGAGCTAAAATACTTGATCTTGCTCATTTGACAACTCTGTGAGCATGTAACTAGCATTTCGCATTAAGGCTTCTATCTCTTCTCTATAGTGTGGGAGATGACGAATTGTTAGGAATCACCCCTCAAGGAGCCAGAGCTGAAGCCAGTTTGAATCCTGCAAAAAAGGGTAATGACAAGTCTTCCCAATTTAATGGGCAATGAAGAGAGAATGGGTGGATTCAGTACTGTAATTAGATTATTCTGAAGACCATTTGGGACATTTATAATTCACAACATCTCTTGGCAGAGTTAGAATATCTTTCTTTTTCAAATGTCATGGTACAGCCTGATCTATTTCAATGGCACTAGACTGATGTGATTATAATAGTAGCCTGTGTAACTGATTGTTGCCTTTTACTTTTAATTGATATGTTTATATTTCATCTTGTGTATACTGGTATTTAAATAGAGTATGAATCTGAAGATAGAGCACTGTATGTCTGATGCCCAGTCTGCTTTAAGTTCATTGTCAGAGGTTACAGAAATAGGAGGTATGTTTTATGAATAAGGGGAATTCTGAAATTAAAATTTTAAGTATCTTGAGTGGAAATAAGGAGAATCTAGATAAATAGAAATTCTGGGAAAGGGCATGAGCTACATCTTCAGTATATTTGGTGGTTTATGAGGTTAGTTTCTCTAAAAATAGCCAGTTGCTTTATTTCTACCCTGCAAGTTGTATGAAGGACATTATTTTTTCATGATAATTCAGTTTTTAAGCACCTTGTTTTTGTATACTTTCAGCCTCTTGTGAATTTTCTGAGGACATAACAAATATTGAACATCGTCAACCCAGTAATAAAGACTTGACCGCCACTGAGAAGCATGCAACTGAAAAGCATCCAGAAAAGTATCAGGGTATTTCTGTTTCAAACTTGCATGTGGAGCCATGTGCCACAAATACTCATGCCAGCTCATTACAGCATGAGAACAGCAGTTTATTACTCACTAAAGGCAGAATGAATGTAGAAAAGGCTGAATTCTGTAATGAAAGCAAACAGCCTGGCGTAGCAAGGAGCCAACAGAGCAGATGGGCTGAAAGTAAGGAAACATGTAATGATAGGCAGACTCCCAGCACAGAGAAAAAGGTAGTTCTGAATGCTGATCCCCTGTGTAGGAGAAAACTGAGTAAGCAGAAATCTCCATGCTCTGACAGTCCTAGAGATTCCCAAGATGTACCTTGGATAACACTGAATAGTAGCATACAGAAAGTTAATGAGTGGTTTTCCAGAAGTGATGAAATGTTAACTTCTGATGACTCACATGATGGGGGATCTGAATCGAATCCTGGAGTAGCTGGTGCAGTAGAAGTTCCAAATGTAGTGGATGGATATTCTGGTTCTTCTGAGAAAATAGACTTAATGGCCAGTGATCCTCATGATGCTTTGATATGTGAAAGTGAAAGAGTCCACACCAAACCAGTAGAGAGTAATATTGAAGATAAAATATTTGGGAAAACCTATCGGAGGAAGGCAAGCCTTCCTAACTTGAGCCACACAAGTGAAGATCTCATTATAGGAGCATGTGCTATAGAACCTCAGATAATGCAAGCCCATCCCCTCACAAATAAAACAAAGCGTAAAAGGAGATCTACAGCAGGACTTCATCCTGAGGATTTTATCAAGAAAGTAGATTTGGCCATTGTTCAAAAGACTCCTGAAAAGCTAATTGAGGGAACCGATCGAATAGGGCAAAACGGTCATGTGATGAATATAACAAATAATGGTCCTGAGAATGGGACAAAAGGTGATTATGTTCAGAAAGAGAAAAATGCTAAGCCAACAGAATCATTGGAAAAAGAATCTGCTTTTAGAACCAAAGCTGAACCAATAAGCAGCAATATAAGTAATATGGAATCAGAATTAAATAGCCACAGTTCAAGGGCACCTAAGGAGAACAGGCTGAGGAGGAAGTCCTCTACCAGGCACATGCGTGCGCTGGAATTAGTAGTCAATAGAAATCCAAGCCCACCTGATCATACCGAACTACAGATTGATAGTTGTTCTAGCAGTGAAGAGATGGTGAAAAGAAAAAGTTCGGAACAAATGCTAGTCAGACACAGCAAAACACTTCAACTCGTGGAAAATAAAGAACCTGCACCTGGAGCCAAGAAGCGTAACAAGCCAAGTAAACAAATAAATAAAAGACTTGCCAGTAACACTTTTCCAGAGCTGAATTTAACAAACATACCTGGGGTTTTTACTAACTGTTCAAGTTCTAATACACTTCAAGAGTTTGTCAACCCTGGCATTCAAAGAGAAGAACTAGAAGAGAGCCGAGGAACGATTCACGTGTCTGATAGGACCAGAGATCCCAAAGCGCTGGTATCGAGTGGAGGAAGAAGTTTGCAAACTGAAAGATCTGTAGAGAGTACCAGTATTTCACTGGTACCTGATGCCGATTATGGCACTCAGGATAGTATCTCATTACTGGAAGCTGACACCCCAGGGAAGGCAAAAACAGCACCAAATCAACATGTGAGTCTGTGTGCAGCAATTGAAAACCCCAAGGAAGCTATCCATGGTTGTTCCAAAGATACTAGAAATGGCACAGAGGGTTTTACAGATCCTCTGAGACGTGCAGATAACCATACTCAAGGGACAAGTATAGAAATGGAAGAGAATGAACTTGATACGCAGTGTTTATACAATACGTTCAAGGTTTCAAAACGTCAGTCATTTGCTCTGTTTTCAAATCCAGGAAATCCAGAAAAGGAATGTGCTACAGTCTGGGCCCGTTCCACGTCCTTAAGGAAACAAAGTCCAAAAGTCGCTCTTGAATATGAACAAAAAGAAGAAAATCAGGGAAAGAAACAGTCTGAAATCAAGCACGTGCAGGCAGTCCGTGCAACTGCAGGCTTTTCTGCAGTCAGTCAGAAAGTGGAGAAGCCAGGTGATTATGCCAAATGTAGCATAAAAGGAGTCCCTGGGCTCTGTCAGTCATCTCAGTTCAGAGGCAATGAAACTGAACTCTTTATTGCAAATAACCATGACATTTCAAAAAACCCTTATCATATACCACCACTTTCTCCCATCAGATCATCTGTTAATGCTGTATGTAAGAAAAACCTGTCAGAGGAAAAGTTTGAGCAGCGTTCAATGTCACCTGAAAGAGCAGTGAGAAATGAGAGCGTCATTCAAAGTACAGTGAGCACAATTAGCCAAAATAACATTAGAGAAAACACTTTTAAAGAAGTTAGCTCAAGCAGTGTTAATGAAGTAGGTTCCAGTGCTAATGAAGTAGGCTCTAGCATTAATGAAGTAGGTTCCAGTGGTGAAAACATTCAAACAGAACTGGGTAGAAACCGAGGACCTAAGTTAAGTGCTATGCTCAGGTTAGGTCTTATGCAACCTGAAGTCTATGAGCAAAGTCTTCCTGTAAGTAATTGTAAATGTCCAGAAATGAAAAGGCAAGGAGAAAATGAAGGAGTAGTTCAGTCTGTTAATGCAGATTTTTCTCCATGTCTAATTTCCGATAATGTAGAACAACCTATGGAAAGTAGCCGTGCTTCTCAGGTTTGTTCTGAGACACCCAATGACCTATTAAATGGTGATGAAATAAAGGGAAAAATCAGCTTTGCTGAAAGTGCTAAGGAAAGATCTGCTGTTTTTGGCAAGAGTGTCCAGAAAGGAGAATTCAGAAGGAGCCCTAGCCCTTTAGACCATACACATCTGGCTCAGGGTCACCAAACAGAGACCAGGAAGTTAGAGTCCTCAGAAGAGAACGTGTCTAGTGAGGAGGAAGAGCTTCCCTGCTTCCAACACTTACTATTTGGTAAAGTAACCAGTATACCTTCTCAGTCTACCAGCCATAATGCCATTGCCACGGAGGGTCTGTCTAAGAAAACAGAGGCGAACCTAGAATCATTGAAGGATAGCTTACATGACTGCAGTAACCAGGTAACATCAGCAAAGGAGTCCCAGGAACATCACCTTAGTGAGGAAGCGAGGTGTTCCGGTAGCTTATTTTCTTCACAGTGCAGTGCATCGGAAGACTCGGCTGTTAATACAAATACCCAGGATCCTTTCTTGATGTTTGATCCTCCTTCCAAACAAGTGAGGCATCAGTCCGAAAATGTGGACGTTCTGAGTGATGAGGAATTGGTTTCATATGATGATGAAAGGGAACCTGGCCTGGAAGAAGATAATCACGAAGAAGAGCAGAGTGTGGATTCAAACTTAGGTATTGGAACCAGGTTTTTGTGTTTGCCACCATCTGTAGTATAGAAATGAGCTAAATGTTGATGCTTTTTGGGAGAGTACATTTTACAAGTTTACAAGTGCAACTAAAGTAACTGCTTCTTAAACTTTATACATGTTCCTCCTTAGGTGCCTTTCCTTAAAAGTCCTTTACCCAGCTAGAACATCTTCTCTGTTTGAATGAGATATAATTGTTGGGGGACTTGTTTCTAGTTTTCATTGTTATGATTTCCAATAGGAAATCCAGGTGTCCCAAAACAAGGAATGTAATCATTTTGCATGACATGAAAGTGAAATTTGTCCCACCAATGGGAAGAGAAGGATACGAGTTGCAGTATGTGTTGTTTTCACATCTGAAGCTATTTTTATCATCATTTAAGGTGAAGCGGCATCTGGGTACGAGAGTGAAACAAGCCTCTCTGAAGACTGTTCAGGGGTGTCCTCTCAGAGTGATATTTTAACCACTCAGGTAAAAAGCCTATGTGGATGTGTGTGTGTTGTGTCCTCTGTGTTCAGTAGCATGCACCCAGGCACCCCACGTGCTGACATTTGCTTTATCATGCTTTAGAATTAATGGTATAACAGTTGTATGTGGTACCTTGTCTCCTCAGAGTAGGTTGGAAGCACCTGAACGGAACTCAGGCTGCCTTTTATTTCACACACACACACACACACACACACACACACACACACACACACACACCCATCTGGTTGACTGTGAATACTACATCCTGAATTTAATGAATAAGCTAAACCTTCAAAAGCAATTTTCCCTAGGGGCGCCTGGGTGGCTCAGTCGGTTAAGTGACTGACCTTGGTTCAGGTTATGATCTCACAGTTCGTGAGTTTGAGCCCCATGTCAGGCTGTGTGCTGACAGCTCAGAGCCTGGAGCCTGCTTCAGATTCTGTGTCTCCCTCTCTCTCTACTTCTCCCCTACTCACTCTCTCTCTCTCTCTCTCTCTCTCTGTTGAAAATAAATATTTTTTAAAAATATTTTTTAAAAAAAGCAATTTTCCCTATAGCAAAAATATCTATGAAGACACTACTGTATTAAAGAGAGGGGTTTGTTTGGAGCCCACAGAGTTCTCGTTCTGTTAGAGATGATCTAGCCTTTTGTTGTTTTGTGGAGATTTCTTTTCGTTCTTTCTTTTTAAATCTGCTAGTTGTTCTTTGGTGCCTGTAAGTCCTCTTTTTTCTTTGAAAAAGAAAGTAACACAATTTTACTTCCTGTATCTCGTGGCCAAGACCAATATTGTGGTTACATATGAAGGGGATAGGAGCATTGTCCTATCTATAACATTTGGTAACATGAATGTTTCAGTGCTACAGGCAGAACAGTCTCCTCGAAAACGTACTCTCTATCATAGTATTTAAAGATTAACACCCATCATAAATAAATAAATAAATAAATAAAGATTAACACCACCATCTTCACTGAACAGCTAATAGTAGTTGCCCTTGGAGTGGGGAAACAGACTGGGAGAAGGAGGAGGAAGCCTTATTCTCTGAATGTCCTTTTGTGCCTTGAATTTTATGCCATATGCTTACATTAATTATTTAAAAGATTAAATTCTATGGGTTACCCAGGAATAATTACTATTAACTATTCATGCATATTCTTCCATTTTCCTGTGTATGCACAAAGATAGGTGTACTCCTTATCTTTAAAAAAATACATAATACTCCATGGGGCGCCCAGGTGGCTCAGTCGGTTGGGTGTCTGACTTCAACTCAGGTCATGATCTCATGGTTCGTGAGTTCGAGCCCCGCGTCGGGCTCTGTGCTGACAGCTCAGAGCCTGGAGCCTGCTTCGGATTCTGTGTCTCCCCCTCTGCCGCATCCCCATTCATGCTCTGTCTCTCTCTGTCTTAAAAATAAATAAAAATATTAAAAATTTTTTTTAAATACATAATACTCCACTGTAATGTTTTTTTCTTTCCATGTCATTCAGTTTTCCTCAGTGATTCTTTTTTTTTTTTAATGTTTATTTGTTTTTGAGAGAGACAGAGACAGAGTGTGATGGGGGAGGGGCAGAAAGAGAGGGAGACACAGAATCTGAAGCAGACTCCAGGCTCTGAACTGTCAGCACAGAGCCTGACGTGGGGTTTGAACCCACGAACTATGAGATCATGACCTGAACCAAAGTCAGAGGCTTAACCAACTGAGCCACCCAGGTGCCCCTCAATGACTCATTTTTGATTACTATATAGTATTCTGTCCTTTGGGTAAGCCGTGATTTATTTGGCCTATTAATGAATATGAGGGTTTCAAAGTAAGAGACCCAGTTTGCTGTTATGTACAGCACTATAGTAGTATCTTGATAGTAGCTAAAGATTTGCCCGCATCCCCAATGATTTCCTTAATATAAATTCCTACAACTGAAATTTTTCGTCTTTGATACATATTGTTAAATTGTTCTTCAGAAAGATTGAACAAATCCATACTCTTGCAGCCCCTGTGGTACTTGATGGTTCTCACTTCCCTGCACCTTTGCTAACACGAGGTGGTATCCAGTTTTAAAATCTTCTAATTCTTGGCATTGCTGTGAGGGCTATAGAAAGAAAGGGCTGGTCTTCTCCCCGTTTTCTGTACAGAGCAGATCCCTCTAGGACTGAAACCTGCTGGAGTCAGGAAGAAATCTTTGAGACAGTGGCCTGTTCAGTCTGTTCGTACCTGAGTTGTCACCAATATTCTTCCCGCCCTACAGGATTGCCATGGCGACAAAATGAATGAAAAGACTAAGGAGGCCTTTTCTCTGCAACTCCTAGGTGGATTTGGGGCCCTGTCAAACTTTCACCAGTGCCTTTCACCTTTTTGTCCCTTGTGTTTTAAGGTTGTAGGTTCCAGCTTCTAATTCTGTTGGGCTTAGCTATAGTGCATTAGATTTGACATTCAATAAACTACCCCTTTGTTTTTCATATTCCCGATCTTCTTCCTAGAGATGTGTCTACTTGTTCAAGATTCATTTTGCAAAATGTTTTTATCAAGAATCTTCTCAAAACAGAGCTAGTCAGTTTTCACGGCTAACTGAAATTTAAAGTAACAGGCAAAATGATGGGAGCAGGATCTTTTCCCTCCAACTGTTTAACAGAACTAAGAAGAAATATATAGGAGATAGAGAAACCTAATTTGGTACCATTTAATTTTTTTTAACATTTTATTTATTTATTTTTTTAATTTTTTTTTTCAACGTTTTTTATTTATTTTTGAGACAGAGAGAGACAGAGCATGAACGGGGGAGGGACAGAGAGAGAGGGAGACACAGAATCGGAAACAGGCTCCAGGCTCTGAGCCATCAGCCCAGAGCCCGACGCGGGGCTCGAACCCACGGACCGCGAGATTGTGACCTGGCTGAAGTCGGACGCTTAACCGACTGCGCCACCCAGGCGCCCCAACATTTTATTTATTTTTGAGAGACAGCACAAGCAGGGGAGAGGTAGAGAGAGAGGGAGATTCAGAATCTGAAGCAGGTTCCAGGTTCTGAGCTGTCAGCACAGAGCCCGATGCAGGGCTCAGACCCACGAACCGTGAGATCATGACCTGAGCCAAAGTCAAACACTTAAGTGACTAAGCCACCTAGGTGCCCTGTTTTTTTTTTTTTTTTTTTTTTTTTTTAATTAAAGACTGATTAACTATACTCATTCATTAGTTCATTTCTGCATTAAACGTTTACTGAGTACTTACTACTTGCTAGGCATTAGGAATACAAAAATGGTTAAGAAGGATTCCACCTATCAAGAAGGGTCCTGGGGTGCCTGGGTGGCTCAAATCGGTTAAGCGTCGACTCTTGATTTCGGCTCAGGTCATGATCTCACCGTTTGTGAGTTTGAGGCTGTCAGCACAGAGTCTGCTTGGGATTCTGCCTTCCTCTCTCTCTGCCCCTCCCCTGTGCTTATGCACGCTCTCTCTCCCTAAAGAATAAATAAGCATTTAAAAAATTACATAAAATAAAATTTAAGAAGGGTTCAGTATTCCACTTTTGTATACTAAGTGTGTTAGCCAGTGAAGTAGTGAGGGATCATCTGTTCCTGGTAGTAGATGTATTCTTGGTGGGGACTTCTGAAGGGGCCATCTGAGCTGGGCCTTGAAAGATGAGAATTATTCCATGTAGAAAGCAAAGGGAGGCAGCAATCAAGGCAAAGACACAGAGGCACGATATGTCCAGAAAGCACAAAGTTGTCCTGTGTAACTGGAAAACAGGGCATATGGGTGGTTTGGGGAAGTAATAAAAAAATCAGAGTGTGAAAGGCCTTTTGAATGCTATGGCTTAGGAATTTGGGCTTTATCCTGAGGGCAATAATGAGTTTTAAAGAACTTCCACAGTAATGCAGCTGTATTAAAAGAGATCAGAGTAGCATATTGGGAATAGAAAAGAAGAATAGGGGTAGTTCCAGAAACATTTAAGAATTAGAATTTAAAAAAAAAAAAAAAAAACCCTCAGTAACCAATTTGGTCTTGGTCTCCCAAATGTGTCTGGGCAATTACCTACAAGGGAATTTAGGTTATAAAGTAATTCCTTTGGGAAAACCCAAAGGCAAGCTCTCTAATTACAATTCTCCCATTACTATTTTTCCTGATTTTCTAACGTATTTAATGGCAACAGAGAAATTAGATGTGGTCGTCATGGCAGAAGTGACTAATACAGCTTCTGAAGCTTGTCAGATACCTGTGTGTGGTTTCATTCCAGATTCACTGAGGCAGTTCCCATGGCCAGGGTTTGACAGAACTACCCACAAGCACCACGTGGTGGCAATGGCGCTGCTGCAGACTTTGGCAGCAAGGCATCTCGGGGCAGCCGCGGAAGCCTTTGTGACGCTGGGAGCACATTTTCTTGTCATAAACATCTGAAAACTATGAACACCGTGTAGCAGGAGAAAGTAGATGGCTTGTTTTTAGTAGAGGGCAAAGTCATTTTCAAGGATCAGAAGAAAGGGAGGGTCAAACAATCTGTGTTTCCCTGGGGTTTGCTGGCAACCATAGATGTTCCTTCAAATAGTAATGAAGACATGTATTTTTTGGAAGGCTCCTTACTTACCAAATACTTTGCTTTTCAAAAACCTAAGACTTAGCAGATACCTTCTTAAAATGGAGAAATAAACATCAGAAGTCCCATAAGCAAGAAGAGCCATTATTTTGAATTAAAAACAGTAACAGTCCTTATAGGATTTCCTAAGGTTCTTTCTGCTAAATCCTTCCCTCTAGCGGGTCCTTGTCTGTTGTGATCTCTTGGTACCCTCTCTGGATCCAGAATGGCAACGCCACAAGGGCTGTAAGCCCCTAGAACAGTGCCTTGCATATAATGGTCAGCAAATGGTTGTTGAATGAATAGATAAACCAGTGAATTAACTCTTTGCTCGCTCTTTTGGAAACTAAATGTTCAAAGAATCCCAGAAAAGGAAGAGTCCTCATAAGCCAGAAGGCAGACATTATTATATGGACTAACTCAAATCTCTTGTAAGTCCCACAGCACCAAGTCTGTGAAACATGGCCTGGGTAAAATGTTACAGAATCTTGCTAATTTTAAATATTGAAAGCACTTGAATATTTTGGTTTTTTGCTCTCTAGCTTTATTTATTTATTTATTTATTTATTTATTTATTTATTTATTTATTTATTTTTGATGTTTGTTTATTTCTGAGACAGAGCATGAGTGGGGGAGGGGCAGAGAGAGACAGAGACAGAATCCGAAGCAGGCTCCAGGCTCTGAGCTGTCAGCACAGAGCCCGACATGGGGCTCGAACTCACAAACTGTGAGATCATGACCTGAGCCCAAGTCGGCCGCTCAACTGACTGAGCCACCCGGGCGCCCCATTTGCTCCCTAGCTTTAAGAGAAAATAACCAACGTTGGAAGGGCATCACAATAAAACAAGTCTGTTTGGGAGAGTTTGAGGCATTTTTTCCCTGCTCTGACATCATTCTGAAATAACTTCATGGGCCTTAATTGCAGGAATATGGTTGGATGAAAAGGTGTTCAACCAGAACTCATAATTCCATTCAAGATGGTTTCGGTTTCCATGCTAAAATTAATTGGTGTGACATATTCCTGCTGTCTGGCAAGTTGCTAAAAGAGTGTGACTTTCTTGGTGTCATTTCTTAATGTTTGTAGCAGAGGGATACCATGCAAGACAACCTGATCAAGCTCCAGCAGGAAATGGCCGAACTGGAAGCCGTGTTAGAGCAGCACGAGAGCCAGCCTTCTAACAGCTCCCCTGCCCTCATAACAGATTCTTATGCCCCTGAGGACCTGTTCAATCCGGAACAAAACACATCAGAGAAAGGTTTGTAATATTGGCCAAAGCAAAGTTTTTCCCCTCCCAAAGTGTGGGCCTAACTCCAACATTTTATGTTCTTTGCTCAGCATAGGTTTGCTGAGTCACTCCATGGGTAATTTTATTTTGAGCCTTGGTTCTAGTCCCTGCTCACAACTAATTTGCCTTACAAGGTAACCAGGACAGTCATGAAGTGTCACTGTCTGAGTACCCACAATGAGGAGAAGCTATGAGGAGCCCATAGGAAGATGAGTGAGTTGGGGGAGATTGGAAATAGGAAACTCCATCATTCTAGAAAACATGAAAAACAAGACTCATCCCGTATAACAGTGGTGTCAGATCCCAAAGCCCTATTTAATGTGCTTTCCAATTTTGAGAGACAGATGTCCTAGGTGTCAGGAATGGCACCATGATCCACAGAAAGCCTAGTTATGTGGGAGAGTCCGGGAGAGTCAGAACTTAACAGTGTTCTAGTGATCAACAAGACCACAAGACCTCTGAGAGAAGGCATTTAGAATAACAAAGCAGGTTGGGATTGATCAGAGCTGACTTCCTGTAAGAAGTGAGCACAGAGCTGAGGAATAATGTGGTGTAAATGAAGGAAAGTGAGATGAAAATTTGAGTTTTTGATTGGAGAGAGCCTTGTGGAAGACAGCACATCGGGCAGGTTTTAAGTAAGGGCAGATCTGCAGACACAGAGATGAGAGGCTATGCGCAGGCACGGGTGCCACAGAGGGTGTTGCTGCTTCGGGACTGGCAGGTGTGGTGAGCCCTCCCAAACTGGTCTTCCCCACTGTCTCCATGATACCCACCCAGCTAATTTAGTGTGCAGGTCCCTTCTTTGTCGCTTCCTTCCCCAGTCTGGCTGGGGGCCTTAGGGCCTTCCTTTTCATCTTTCTAGGAAATCAAGTCTTAATTCTCCAGAATACTATGGCTCCGATCCCAGAATGCGCCTTGCAGTATGTTCATGTTCAGGGAGAAACAGTAGCTCATGCATGAGAAGCTGGGAACTCTGTTGCTATGGCAGTGGTTCAAAATGTATTTCCTTAAATGCTTTCTTTGTAACTGTACCTTCATTTAGTTCATCTCCCAGATAACGAAGCTCAAAGTCTCGTCCCCAGCACGGTTCTCTTCTTTGGGGTGCTTTCACTATCTTCAGTCTAAAAACAGACTAGACTTTCCATGTTAATGCACAATGCAGAAAATGTTATTGTCTGGCTTTGAATATGTGTGTAAATCTACTGTCTCCTCTTTGACAGGAGGTGGGGTTGTGCATTTATTTTTTCCTGAAGATCTGCAGATGACATGTTTCTTGTGGCTTGCTTTCTTTCATTTTAAAATTACATAAATGCTATATTTTTATACATTCTAGTTTACTATGGATTTGAAAACCTTTTTTAAAAAATATTTATTTTTGAGAGAGACAGACAGACAGAGGATCTGAAGGAGGCTCTGCACTGACAGCAGAGCCCCATGTGGGACTTGAACTCACACACCATGACATCGTGACCTGAGCCAAAGTCAGGCGCTTAATCAGGTGGATGGGTAAATGTTGGGAGGATAGGATGGAGGAGAGGCTTATGAAAATTTCCTGGCTTGGGACACCTGGGTGACTCAGTCTGTTGAGCATCCAACTCTTGCTTTTGGCTCAAGTCATGGTCTCATGGTTGTGGGGTCGGGCCCAACATTGGGCTCTGTGTTCAGTGTGGAGCCTGCTTGAGATTCTCTCTCTCTCTCTCTCTCTCTCTCTCTCTCTCTCTCTCTCTTTCTCTTTCAATTAATTTTTTTAAAGAGTTTAAAGAAAATTTCCTGGCTTAAAAGAAAAAATTCCTTGGGCACCTTGCTGGCTCAGTCAGCAGAGCATGCAGCTCTTGATCTCAGAGTTCGGATTTCAAGCCCCATATTGGATGTAGAGATTACTAAGAAAAGAAAAAGAAAAAAATCCTTTCTCCCAGCTCCACAGAGAGTGTTCTCCATGATCTCTTTGGCATAACTAGAATATGTTGTACGAATTGCTCAAATGCTACTTATTTGATCTTAAATTACCGAGCAATGCTCAGTAAGATCTACCATAAACCACCATATTTTTTATTGTAACTTTTACCTCTCTGACATTTCCAGCCCCACTTTCCCCTGTTATACTGTTATTTTTTCATAACCCTTATTAGCTTTTAATTATACACAATTTGTTTTGCTTACTGTGTAGGGTTCTTCCTCACCTCCCACTAGAGTGTAGATTCCACAGGGCAGAGAACTCTTAGAACATAGTAGACACTCCGTAAATGTTTTTTTTTTTATTTTTTATTTTAAAAAAAAAAAATTTTTTTTTTTTCAACGTTTATTTATTTTTGGGACAGAGAGAGACAGAGCATGAATGGGGGAGGGGCAGAGAGAGAGGGAGACATAGGACCGGAAACAGGCTCCAGGCTCTGAGCCATCAGCCCAGAGCCCGACGCGGGGCTCGAACTCACGGACCGCGAGATCGTGACCTGGCTGAAGTCGGACGCTTAACCGACTGCGCCACCCAGGCGCCCCAACTCCGTAAATGTTTTAATTTGCATGATTAAAACCCTGAAACACACCCCAGACTTACTGAAAGGAGATTTCTGGATATGATTTCTGGAATTTTGTGGCTTTATTTCTGAAAGAGTATGAGTATCAACTTAATATCAATTCAAGTTTTGTGCCTTTTCCTTTCTTAAATTGGTGTGAGGTGAACTGAAATTCAAGCGAGCTTCTTGATCCTGGGAAGGGTATTTTGTTTACCTTTAGCTGTACTGACATCTTTTTTAATAGACTTTTTATTTTTTAATAGTTTTAGGCTTACAGAAAAATAGCAATGATAGTACAGAGAGTTCCTGCAGGAATTCTGCCCCTTATCTAGTTTCCGTTTCCCCTAATGTTGTCATCCTACATTATATGGTGCTTTTATCAGACCTAAGAAACCAACATTGGTACATTGCTAGTAACAAATGGAACTCTAGACTTCTTTGGATTTCACCAGTTTTTATTTTTAAGATCCAATATCCTTAAAGATGAAGAAAGCTCCTTTTGTAGGATCTTTACATCAAATGTCCTGCCCTCAGCACAGATCTGCCCTATGGTTTATCTAGGGGTCATTCCCAAGTCTGCATATTTTTGTGCAAATGTGTATCCTTACCCATTATAAATTATGTGTACTTTTCCTCTACAAGTAAAGCTGTTTCCTATCAGGTACTTTTTTTTTCCCAATTACCTGTCATTCATAAAGCAAACATTAGCATTTGTAAGATTATAACCTGTTATAGCGGAAGTGATTTTCAGACATATCTGAGCTTTTCCGTCTGGCAGTACGTTCATTTCCGGAAGCACTTGTTCAAAATTCTTAGGTCCCTGCCCCAGAAATTCTGAATCAGTTGGCATGGATGGGTTATGTACTTTTTAAAACTGAATTTCATTGTAGGTTCTGTATTTTGTAGTTTATCATTTCTTAATATCTTTCCTTTCTCCCCAATGTCTTTTCCTTTGATTTCCCCTCCCAATACTTTGCATAATGCTTAGCACATAATAGTCAATAAGTTTATTAAATGTTTGGTCTAGCCCATATTCCCTAGCCATGAAGAATATAACATGTTAAGACCCCCCAGAGGAGGGGGTGATTTAAGAGGGACTGTTCCAGGACTTGGGCTCTGGATCCTGTGTTTATGAAATACGGATAAAGGAAGAAGAGCAGAAGAGTTTTGCCCCGTGTTTTTTATGTACTGTTGAGTTATTGAATCCTAACTCAGGTTAGCTTCATTTCTTTGTAGCTTGAGCCATATTGTATTGAGAAGAGCAACTCATATGCCAAACGTTCAGGCAGTGGAATGACTTTAACATCTCTGTTTGTGTCTGAAGCTCCCCCACCCTGCTCTGTACCCTTTCACTTTTTTTGAAACCACACACTACCTTTTCTCAATTATCACCCTGGACTTGGGAGGGAATGATACCTGAATTAAAAAGCTTTACATACACAGTTGGAAGAAAAACCTGCTGGTTCATGGTCAGACTCTGCTTCCTTTCAGCAGTTGGGAGTTCTTGGGTTCCTAGAAATGTACAGGTCCAGAAAAGATGCACATGAAGGAAACTATAAATAGTACATTTGAGGATTAGATTTCCCTCCAGGCTACCCAGTGACTTAAAACACAGGTTAATTAATACAGCCTTTTGCTTAAGTTTTTCTGCCTTGATTATGCATTGTAGCTTTTCTAATAAAGGCTCAAAATAAATTACAATTGTCAGTGACTTTATAGTGGGTAGAAGACATTTGTAATTTTAAGTATTTGCTTTTGCTTTTTAAAGATTTCTGCCTTTAAGGCATTTCCTAGAAAGCAGTGCTACAAGAATACATTTGGAGGAATTAATAAATAAAAAAAATTCACTAACATGCCAGAACTTTGCCTTGGGTCTGTTGTATGTTTTTTCCTTTCTGGTGCCATTTCATCATTAGTTCCATAGATTACTTCAAGGTTCCTTATCAGTCAGCACCTTGGTTTTTGTGTATATATTAGTTTTTTTTGTTTGTTTTTTTGTTAGTCATTGCAAATGGAGAGCAAACTGTCACCTGGTTTTTCTTTCTCATCTGACCATTCCCGTCTTAATTCCCCATACATACAAAAAGCTCAAACCCCCATCCTCTAGTCTTTGATGTGGAGCCAGTAGGGAATGTGCTTTGTGCTTTCCAGTACTTTCTCTTCCTTGTTATCTGAGGGGATTTCAGAATAATTTATTTTGCTGCACAGATAAAAATTCATTTCCTATTCTTGTTTCCTTATCATCCAGGGCCAAAAAATATATGTTTTTTGCAGCCTCGTCTCAGCTGGATATCTTCATTTACTCCTGTCTTGAAGTGTGTCCTTTATTGTCATTACTATTTTTTAGTCATTTTGTTTCATTTGGTGCTGCATCACTTATGTTTATAAAATTCTGTCTGATACACTTGTTTTAAAACTAATTTGACTGTTACAGATTGCTGCTTTTGAAAGAATTGATATCCTCACCTGAATTATCACCCTTAAGACAGAGCAGTAAAGTAGATTTCTTTGTTTTCTCATTCCATTTAAAGCAGTATTAACTTCAGAGAAAAGTAGTGACTGCCTTATAAGCCAGAATCCCGAAAGCCTCTCTGCTGACAAATTTCAAGTATCTCTGGATAGTTCCACCAGTAAAACTAAAGAACCGGGAATGAGACGGTAAGCAGTAATAAATGTCAGTTTGTGGTTTCTAAGTAACATCTTTACTTATATTGAGCTCTTATTAAGTTTTTTCACCATACTGCTCTAGTTTTTTGTAAAGAGCCATTTCTGACCTCTCATTGTTCCAGGACACTCTTGTTTAATTGTATGTAGGTTTTCTGGGTCTATACAAGGCATGAGCTACGAGATAAGAAATGCACGATCTGTCCCTCCTGAAGGTCGGAATAAAATTCAGAACTGAAAGCTAAACAAGCCTGAGGGCTGATGGTATTCTTCTCCAAGGCAGCCCTTGCCCTAATCAAAGTTTTTGTCTCTCTAGAAAAAGTTTAGCTATTGATTTACCCAGGAAAATTCAGAATATCTTTAAAGGGATGTCTGTTCAAATCATTATTGAGGTAAGACTGTATAGCACTTTATCTACCTTCTGGTTGGATCTTTACAATACTACAGGGGGAGAAGGACAAGTTTGGACTGTTGTTCCTACTTGATAGTTCAGGACAGAATCTCAGACCCATTAGAATCCTGCACTTCACCACTCTAGGAAGGAAAAGAAATCATATATTTTTTTAATGTTTATTTTTGAGAGAGAGAGTGTGTGAGTGAGACAGTAGGAGAGAAGGAGATAGAGGATCCAAAGTAGGCTCTGCACTGTCAGCAGAGAGCCCAACACAGGGTTCGAACTCATAAACCGTGAGATCGTGACCTGAGCTGAAGTCAGATGGTTAACCAACTTCACCACCAAAGTACCCCAGGAATCATATTTATTGGGTTCCTACTGTGTATACATATATTTTTATTTTTTATGTATCTTTCTGAAAATAGTGATAACTGTCAATAATCTAATCATACTATCTTTCAAGCCTCTTGAACTGAGGATATATTTTTGAGGCTGGGAGACTTACATTGTGGCTTTTACAGAGGAGACAAAGGTCTGGCCTCTATAGGCACTAACTCATGTTTAGAGGTAATGACCTCATTGCCACATTTAATCAATTGAGCTAACCATCCATTTAATATTTAGACTAAGGGGCACTTGGGTGTCTTGGTTGGTTAAGTGTCTAACTCTTGATTTCAGTTCAGGTCATGATCTCACAGTTCATGAGTTCAAGCCCTGTATAAGGCTCCGTGCTGATAGCATGGAGCCTGCTTGGGATAATCTGTCCCTCTCTCTCCGTCCCTCTCCTGCTCATGCTCTCTTTCTCAAAAATAAATAAGTAGACTTAAAAATATATATATTTTAGACTAAATATTTCTATACCTCCTTCCCCTCTTCCCCATTGTACCCTCCAGAGTCTTCTATTAAAGAACCTAGACATTGATTGAGCATCCTCCCTTTACAACTCAGGTTTTGCTCATCTTTAATCCACAGGGCCTAGTTTTATTGCCTGACTTATAGTAAACTCCACCCAATAATTATTTAATTGACAATTATTTAATGTATGTTCATTGTTAATTTATATTATTATATTATGTCATAATCGATTATATTATTTTAATTATATCACCCATTATAATTATAATAACTTTATGATTATTTTAATTATTAACCATTGTTTATTTTTTTTTAAATTTTTTTTTTTCAACGTTTATTTATTTTTGGGACAGAGAGAGACAGAGCATGAACGGGGGAGGGGCAGAGAGAGAGGGAGACACAGAATCGGAAACAGGCTCCAGGCTCTGAGCCATCAGCCCAGAGCCCGACGCGGGGCTCGAACTCACGGAGCGCGAGATCGTGACCTGGCTGAAGTCGGACGCTTAACCGACTGCGCCACCCAGGCGCCCCAACCATTGTTTATTATTTAAAGACAAGTATAAATGATGCATTTGAGTATTAATTCTTCAAATCTGTTAAGTGTCCTTTAAATCTGTTGATAAGTATCTTATTCTGCAAAGTCCTAAACACCTGAAAGAGCAGAGGAATAAACCACTGGGTGCATATACTCTTCTGACAATACTTTATAGCTGGCTTTGGTTTTAGAATGGCTTTGGACATTGAAAAGGCAGGAGGTAGGGATGATTCTATGAATTCTGCTAAAACTGGGTAGAAAGAATGAGTGTAGAAATGTCAAAATTAATCAGCTTTGTATTTTTGTGAGAGATCTGATTGATTCTGAAACATCCATTTGGACTCAAATGGAATAGTGGATAGAATTTGAGCGAGGGACACAGAAATTTGCTGACATGCTTTTAAACAGCTGAGAGATATATTGCCTTGGCCCAGACCCTAAGAGGAGATGTTGTCTGTCAGCCCTGACATGTTGGCAGGCATCGTGGATCCAGACTTCTGGGCAGTCACTCGGGTTCTTTTTCACCAGTCATTCCCCGTCTCTCTGGCAGTAAGCTGTTCGACTTGTGCTTTAGCTGCCCCGGAAGTATGATGAGCCCTTTCATAAGCTGTGCTGGCGCCTTTCTCCTTTCATCCTTCTTCTAGGTCTTCTCCTTCTCAATCCCGGCTGTTAGATACTAGGCAGTGTGTGCGCAGCCACTCAAGCAGTCTTCAGAGCACAAACTGCCTGTCTCAGAAGGAGCTAATTAAGGCTGTCGGTGGGGAGGAGCTACAACTGACTAAGTCAGAGCCCCGAGATTTCATGGAGCAGTCTTATTTGCCAAGACAAGATCTGGGTAATATTTTATCTGTTCTAGTGGAGAAAACACTTCTGTTTTACTCTGTATATGTGCTGCCGAAGCGAGCACACTTCTGTTTTACTCTGACCTAAAGATATTTCAGTTAATCAACTTTTCAGATGTCTAGCGTGTGTAGTCTATCATGAGGGCTTCTGTTATACTTAAACCCATTTTAGAAAAATTGCTTCAATGTTAATCCGAATTTACATGAAAATTATTGCAGCTGTTAATATATCTGTATTGGTTTAGCTCTAACAGTTTTGAGAATGGGAGAGTCTTGTGTACTGTAAATATTTTATTTCAACTGTTAAATAAGAATTCTAGGGTCCTAGGGTACCTGGCTGGCTCAGTCAGTAGAGCATGTGACTCTTGATCTCAGGGTTGTGAGTTCAACCCGGAACTCAGATATGGTGGACACAGAGATTACTTAAAAAAAAGAAAAAAAAGAAAAAGAAAAAAAAAGGTAAAAGAAAAGAATTCTAGGGCCCTAGGATAAAGTTTTCGGCCTGCCCTTTTTTGAAAAATGAGTCAAATCTCCACAAAGTAAGCTCTTATTTTATGAGTTAATGAATATAAATGACTAGGTATTTTATGCCTTATAAATCACTATAACTGAATGGTGTGTTTTATGGCTTATAAATCAAAGTTTTTTAATCAGTAAAGAAAGTTTTAAATAGTCCTCAAAAACACATTATCATGAAAGGTACACTTTGGTACCTAAATGTAGTATTTGGCCATGTTCATTAAGGTCATTTTAGGAATCTCATGAATTCTATGTAGCTATGCTTACTTCCTTATGGAGTGATATTTTCTGAAATGTTTCAGGAATGGTCTCCTGTTTTTAATTTGGTAAGGGTATCTGATGATTTATTAAGTCAAGAAGACAATGATGTTGTGGATAAAGAAACAAAAATCAAGTATTAGTTTCTTTTTTCAAAATTATTCTCCTCCCTTACAAAAGTACTATATGTTCTTTATGTTCATTGTTAAACAGTTGGAGAATGTAGGTAATAAAAATTCGAAAGGAATATTTAAAATTACTTGTATTCCCGTCATTGGCAATGAAATGTTGTTATATTTCTTTAGTCTGTTGACTTAAACTTTCATTTTTAAAATAATGAATTATGATGAATACTATTTATAACTCAAATTCATTGTCGTGTGGGTTAAACTTCTTTCCTCATGCCTTTCAGAGGGAACCCCTTACTTCGAATCTGGAATCAGCCTCTTCTCTGATGACCCTGAGTCTGATCTCTCTGTGGACAGAGCCCCAGAACCGGTTCATGTTAGCAGCATGCCAACTTCAACCTCTGCCTTGAAATTACCCCAATTTCAAGTTGAAGAATCAGCCAAGAGTACAGCTGCTGTTCATATTACTAATACTGCTGGGTATAATAAGAGGGAAGACATTGAGGGCAAGGAGAAACCAGAAATGATGTCTTCAACAAAAAGAGTCAACAAAAGAATATCTATGGTGGCATCAGGCTTGACTCCAAAAGAATTGGTGAGTGTATCCATATGTATCTCCCTAACAACTGAGACTTCTTAATGTAGTACAAATAGTTTTAAATAGGTACTAGCAGTGAATAACCTATGAGGAAAAATCTAGGTACCAAGAACAATTCGATGTAATTTAATTTCCATTACTGATTTCTGATCATTGGACCTAGATAAAGCTATAACATAGATTATTTTGTGTATATTTACTTAAGTAAATAATCATTAATATTAGCAGCATGTTGTAGTTTGGGATATAACATAGAACTTTTTAATTTTAATTTTTTTTATCTAAAAAAGCAAGTAGGTATAGTATAGTGGGGTTTTTAAAAAATTGTTTTTGAAGTTTATTATTTTGAGAGACAGAGCGAGCAGGGGAAGGACAGAGAGAGAGGGAGAAAGAGAACCCTAAGCAGGCTCCACACTGTCAGCACAGAGCCTAATGTGAGGCTTGAACTCACGAACCGTGAGATCATGACCTGAGTGGAAACCAAGGGTTGGTCGCTTAGCCGACTGAACCACCCAGGCGCCCCTGTATAGTATAGTTTTATTCCCCAGAGGAAACACCTTGGTTTACATCTGAGTGAACTTATGAGCATAATGAACTAAATCCAAAGTGGTTCCAAGCAAACTGCCAGATAGTGGCTTTTCTCCAGGGTTTGTCTCTATCTTGGCTTGTAACAATTATTCAATAGCCTGCTCTGTCGTTTCTACCCTGTAGCACCCTTCCCTCTAATTTGACATGTCCTTGGGCTCATGGTGCTACAAATAGGAATTGTTTTACATTGTAGAAAAATACCTATTAAAATACCACTGAAATCTTGTTGCTCCTTGGGCTGAGTATAGATTTCAGACATCCTAGGACATTGACCTTCTTGTAGTTAATCACCTTTGGTATCCTTTCATAATAAAATAATTGAGTGAAAAAAAAAATAATTGAGTGAATATTTCTTTAAAATCATAAGATAACACACCAGCATATCAGATGGATGCAATAGTGGGTGCCATTTATTGTACACTGAGAAACGACTGAGTCATTCTTAAGTATCTTTCTTACTATATCCTTCCTAAGCTAAGAACCATTTCTCATCCTAACTTCTCTATTGGTAGTGGCTCAGCATAATATTCTGTGTGGCCAAATGTATCTCACCACCAAAAGGTAAAATAAGCTGTGTCTGCCCTAGTAGATATGACAAATAAATTCTCATCAATAATGCTAGGGTTCCGATCTCACAAGCACGTGCCCAGATCAGCTATTTGCCCTGAAAATTCATACCTGTGCCTGTTTATATTGTTCTTGATCATTTGCTTATGCATCTAGAATTCCCATTATTCATTGAAAATTAGCATTCCATCCTCCCTTGTTTTGTCAGTTCAGCTTTTCAGAGAAGGCTAAAATGATCTGATCTTTTCTTGCCATGGACAATTCGGAGCTGCACATTAGACTGTAAGGGACTCGGGTACGTCTTGTCTTTAAACAAGCAAAGAAGAAAACTTTTCAGCCCTATTCAGACTTGCTGAAGTGTGGTAAATTTATTATGAAAGCTGCTGACTGTAGTACACATGATTAATTCTGGAGCCCATATTAAGATGATCTTTTCAGCAGTTGCTCTTCTAACTAAACACTGTTTCAAGGCTGGGATTTCAACAATTAATCAGTTCAGAATTGCTAATGATCCTGGCAGAGGGCAGTGGCAAAAGGGGGAGGATGTCATTAGCTTCTCTAGCCTCCCTTTTTCAGTGCCCTGTGGCAGTATGGAGTGAGGCAGCTTGAAAGAAAGATGGCCTGATCTCCGTTGCAGGGTTGTGCGGCACATAAATATTGACATGGATGGCGATGGCTTGTAAATGATGGCCCTTGGTAAACAAAGTGGTTTACTACACATCAGCTACTGATTGTGTCAACCGTGTCCGTAACGGATCTGGTTAATTCCTTTTACTGCCTATTGATTTTTATTTGGTTGTTAGATAATAGCTAGAAGGCTTTAGCTTTCTTTCGGGAAGCATATGAATCTCTTCCAATCCTTATCCTTAAGAGAAATTGATGGTTTTTACACTGACCTTTAGAAGCATCTTGCCTTGAATGTTTTGTAACTATCAGAGGGTTGAATCAGGTCTTTAAGCCGCATATCTGTAGCGTAACTTTCTGAACAGGCTGGTTACCTCTTGGCTTACGAAGTGTAGGCTGATAAATCTAAATTATAGTAGCGTATCACTCTGCAAAGAAACTGTCTTAGGGTATCAAATGATAGCTGCTATTAAAGGGAAAAATTATTATTTTGAATCCTGGGTTGTATTTCCATGGCTACTAGCACAGACTATTTTAGAATTTTTCCCTCTGATTTATACATAATTTTTATTAAATTGCTATTTATTTTGGGACTTCAGGCATGTTAGAATAAAAGGGGTGTACCTTTTGTGAGGAAAATGAAGACTCAAAGCTAGGGTAACTAATAGTCTGAGCTCTGTACAAGAGGTAATTTATTATGATGTAATATTTGATTTGATTTCAGGTGCTTGTGCAGAAGTTTGCCAGAAGACACCAAATCACCTTAACTAATGTAATTTCTGAAGAGACTACTCATGTCATTATGAAAACAGGTATACCAAGAGCCTTTCCAGAGCATGTTGCATAAAACCACACGAAGAAATGGGAATATTTGTTCAGCATAGCATGGCTGGCAGTCTTCCAGTAGTCAGCCAATTATTTATGAGAGAAAAATAAAAGTTTTGCTACTTCCTGGCCCCCTTTTGTTTGGGTTAAGATTTGGAGAATCAGGAGCCCAAACGATGAACCACTTCTAGTCCACTCTGCCTGGACCACACTGTGTAAAGGGCTTTCTGATAAAGCACAGCCCAAGTCCTGGAGGAACAAATGGGGCAAAGAGGAGAATGAAGCGAGCCTGCGCTCAAAATCCAGGCAGTTGGAAACGCTAGCTCCCTGTCCACTCTGTCTCCTAGCTCTACTCCACACACCCAGTTTGAGTGTGGTTGGGAGTTTTTCAGGATCCAAGTCCACTGTCAGTTCTGAGGTAGCCTAGCATAGGAAACAGGAAAAAGAGAAGGGGAAATTCATTTGTCTTACACCTTCCCCTTTTCCAGTCTTAATTATGGCTTTTGTGATAACGGAGACCTCAGGCTTTGAACTAAATCTAAGTAAACATTTCAGGGCTGCTGAAAAAACTCATTTGAAATTGGGCCTTATTAATAGAAGCCTAGTGTCCAGAACAAGCGAAGTGAAGATCCTGACCCCCCCACCGCATTCTCTGCTGGAGGGGCTGCCTGGAAGGTGTGTGCTCTGCTTTGAGCACCATACTTCCTTTTGAAGCTGGTCACTGACAGACTAGAGTGTTTACCCAGAGGTAGATGTTGAGGATGGGGGAAAGGAATTCAAAGCAGTGTCATTTGAAGAACAGGTGAAGGAACGGAAAGACTTAAGGGAACAAGACAGCTGTCTTCCAATATTGGAAGAGCTGATTTCTGGAAGAGGAGGTGGACTCACTTGTTGGGCTCCAAAAAGATGCAGATTGGAGTTCAATTCTCAAAGCCTTTCTCGCAAAACTGACTCTCTGGAAATACAGTGGTCCTCTCCAGGGTGTTTCTGTCATGTAGCTGCAGGCACTTGAGCATAGGGTCCAGACTCCTTGGCAGGGACACATTGCCTTAAAACCTCTAAGATCTTAGTTTTCTACTGTACAAAGACCATACCACAGGGTAAGAGGATAGTGCTCACAGGAATCAAGTGCCACAACAAGATACTTTGAGCGAAGTAACATTTTAGAGATGGATGTCAGTAAAGTTTAATATAGCTTAAGCTAGCTATAGTTGTGGATCAAAGCTGCTGAAAGGTGAAAAGAAAACTTTAAAATGTATATTAAATCTAAAGTAGTTCAGTCTTTAAACTCAAAGACAATACAACATTTGCTACTTTTAACCTAAAAAGGAGCTAAAATTTCTGGGTTTAAAGCATATTACTAAATCAACTTGTACAACAGGTAAAAAGCTCTAAAATTTGAAGAAAAAAGAGGGCTTTTAAAAATCTGTGAAGGATTCTGGGAGAGAGAATGGCTATTGGTTCTACTGGCAGATGGCCTACTGTGTTTAGGATTTAGTTAAATACATTTCTCCTGTTTAAAACTAAGTGTTCTTTCCTCAGTTTGCTTAGTTCTTAAAAGGAGGCCTTTGAAATGCTAAGAAAAACAGAACTGATTCTTCAGCTACTACCTTCTGAAGTACATAGAAAAGAGAAAAGCTGTGAAAATAGTCTATTTTTCCTGTGCCTCTCAGGGGACTTAGAAATTAAGGGGTTAGGATTCCCCGGGTAGAAGTTCTGGGTGGTGAAACCTTGTCGCTTACATGGACATTTCAGATTCAGGATTTCAATAATGCTGCTTTTGTCTCCTTTTACATTTTGCCATCCAGTAAAATAGATCTTCCCTAGCCACGTGTATCAATACTACTGATACGGGTGATTTCTTCAACACAATGACAGTCGTCTTTAGCTAACGTTGGCACCTGGAAGATAGAGCAGACCTTTCCTGTGGTCTCAACCTCCTATCAGCCTTTCCCAGGCCTCCAAAGATGCACACTTGCTGCTTATAATTAGGGTGCTTCTGGCCTCTGAGCCTATCACCTGGGCTGTCAGAATCCTCAATCCGGATTGATCTCAAGTAGCATAAGTTGCTAGGGGCACTTTAGCTTCTTAAAGCAGAACTTGGCTGATTTTTGTTTTCAACTGCTAATCCTTTGGATGTTTTTCATCCTGCAGATGCTGAGTTTGTGTGTGAACGGACACTGAAATATTTTCTGGGTATTGCAGGAGGAAAATGGGTAGTTAGCTATTTCTGTAAGTACAATATAATGTCCCCCCTCCTCCCTTTAACACCTCAGAATTGCATTTTTACACCTAACGTTTTAACACCTAAGGTTTTTGCTGATGCTGAATCTGAATTACCAAAAGGTCTTTAATGGTAACACTAAACTAGCTTTATCTTGAATGCATATCTCTTTGTTCGGATAAAGCTGGTGATGTTGGGGAAAATGGATTTCTTTTTATAACTAATACGACCTAATCTGCTCCTAGCAATGTTAGCATAGGAACTAAGGATTTATTTAATAGCAGGCAGAAATCCATGTGCAGCAGGCACTTTTATAATGTTTAAATTAAGCCACCACTGTGTCTCCAGAAGGAAATCTATTAAGGGGCTATTGCTTTAGAGAGAGGACCTCTACTCAGTGTTGCCCTCTGTGCTGTACGGTATCGCTTCACCATCCACCTCCGTGAAAAGAGCATGTTCTTCTGCCTTTGTGTGACCTGTGTTTTCTGTCCTCTCTTTAGGGGTGACCCAGTCCATTAAAGAAAGAAAGATGCTAGATGAGGTAGGTACTTGATCTTACAAACTAGTCAGAAAGACTTGGTGCCACTGAGTCACAAAATCATTGAATACTTCTCTGTTTCGTTTTTTTATACTGCTTTCCAAAGACTTTCCTTGACAATGTGGACCATCAAGAATTACGCAGAGCAAACCAGGAAATTCTGCATTCTCACTCATTTGTTTAAGTGTCAGTAGAGGGGCGCCTGGGTGGCTCCGTTGGTTAAGCGTCCGACTTCGGCTTGGGTCATGATCTCGCGGTCCATGAGTTCAAGCCTCGCTTTGGGCTCTGTGCTGACAGCTCAGAGCCTGGAGCCTGCTTCGGATTCTGTGTCTCCCTCTCTCTGTGACCCTCCCCCGTTCACGCTCTGTCTCTCTCTGTCTCAAAAATAAATAAACATTAAAAAAAAATTAAGTGTCAATGCAAACAATCCTTTTCTCAGAGGAAGGAAAAGGAATTTATTTTTTTTTAAACATGAAGATTTTATTTATTTTTTATTTTTTTTACTGTTTATTTATTTTTGAGAGAGACAGACACAGAATGCAAGTGGGTTGGGGCAGAGAGAGAGGGAGGCACAGAATCTGAAGCAGGCTTCAGGCTCCGAGCTGTCAGCACAGAGCCTGACGCAGGGCTCGAACTCACAAGCTGTGAGATCATGACCTGAGCCGAAGTCAGACACTCAACCGACTGAGCCACCCAGGCACCCCAGGAAAAGGAATTTATAAAGCAGAAAGAAAGACCCGTAAGCTTAAGAAACAGGCCCACCTGGGGCGCCTGGGTGGCGCAGTCGGTTAAGCGTCCGACTTCAGCCAGGTCACGATCTCGCGGTCCGTGAGTTCGAGCCCCGCGTCGGGCTCTGGGCTGATGGCTCAGAGCCTGGAGCCTGTTTCCCATTCTGTGTCTCCCTCTCTCTCTGGCCCTCCCCCGTTCATGCTCTGTCTCTCTCTCTGTCCCAAAAATAAATAAACGTTGAAAAAAAAAAATTTAAAAAAAGAAACAGGCCCACCTAAATCTTACATTCATATACCTTGGTAGAAAACTGTTGTTGAAGAGAAACCCTTCATATTAACATGCAGATGTATCTACTTAAAAATCAGATTCCTTCAAAGGGATGTTACTCTTTATGATCCTAAGAACAGTGACAGGTAAATAAGACAGGGTGTAGGAGGAAGAATCATTTTAGAACAGAACCATCTAAGAACTGCTGGTGACAACAGACAAGGCAAAATAAAATTAGCAAAAGCAGTTTTAAGCTATTATGCACTATTTAGCATATTTATAATTAATTAAATGGCATTTTGTTGGTTTTAACTTTGATTCAGTGACCTAACATGGTTGGGAGCCTACTATGTCCTGGACACCAGGAATAGAGCAGTAGATAAGACTGCTGGGTCCCTGCTCTGGTGGGATTCATGTTCTATTGAGGGGAGACATACAATAAATAAAGATACATTTAAAATACCAATAAATACTATGGAATAAAAACTTTAAAAAATGATAGTAGCCAAATAATAAAAAATACATACATACATACATACATACATACATACATACATACATACTATGGAGAAATAATATAGAACAACAGACTAGCAGCTGACTAGGGACAGAGGTTGACTACTTAAGGAGACCAGCGAAAGCTTTCTGAAAGCTTGAGCCGAGACCTAAATAAAAAGAATTGGCCTGGAAAAATGTAGGAAACAAATGTTAACAGGCAGAAGAACTGCAAGCATAAATGTCTTGAGGTAGGAATGAGTTTGGTTTATTAAAGAAAAATAGGCCAGTGTAGCTGGAGAGTAGTAATTGCCAAATTCTGTGTAGAGAGCAGAGGTTGGACCAGGGGTTGGAGAAGATCACGGACAAGGGCCAGATCACACAGGATTTGGTGGAAGTCATGGTAAGGAATTTGACTTTTATTTGTAGGGTAATTGGAGGCATGGAGGTGGGAAGAAGAGGTTGATTTACGTTTGGGGATAGGACCTACTGAAGGGTTAAGTTTGGAGGATGAGGTAAAGGGAGGTATTCAGGGGCTAACACTTAGGGTTTGGGCCTGAACAAGAATGGGTGCCAGTAATAGTAAATCAGATCAGGAAGATATGGAGGAGGAGCACCTTGAGGGGGAAGAAGTAGAATCAAGAGCTGTTTCAGACTGAATTTGGGGATGTATATTAGACTTCCAGGTAGAGAGCTTAAGTAGGCACAGGGGTGCAATCAGGACAAGGAATTTGAGGGTCAGCTTCAAATAGATGACATTTTTAGCACTAGACTCTTCTCACTCAAGTGACTACGAAATGTTAAGTGTTCTTTCCTCTAATAACAGCCTGTAGTTACACTCATGACTTTGTCTTCCCTACAATCAAGTGTCAGTCAGAATTGTTCCCGAGCATTCTTCCCCAAAATTCTCCCAAAAGCTCTAACCTCCCCAGTCACATTATTCTTTACTTCCTTGTCCTTGACCAGTCAAAATAGTGATTATGAAAAGCCTCTAACTTTCTTTACTGGGTTAAATCTATATTTTATCATTTTGGTCTCATTAACTGTAAATCTCTCAATGGAAATCTGAGAAGCCCTTATTTCTTTAGATGGTAATACACAGTTGATTTAAGAGATCAGGAATTCTCCAGTTATCTTTATAACAGCACAGTATTAGCAGTTTAATCTAAATGCTAAGTGAATGTTTTGAGAAGAGATAGATGTTAAAAATTAAAATACGTTAAGTCCCAATGAGGTGAAAAGCCAATTGTTAATTTCTGCCCACAAAGATTTACTTCAGTGAATTGATTTCAGCAGCTGAGATGCTGGTCATTTCATTCAGTCCACCAAAAAGAATGATTTTGGGGGGTGGGAGTAGGGTTGTCAAAATTTGACAGTACTGAATTCCTTAATACGACTTATCCACTCCACTTCCATTGAAGGAGGTTTCTCTTTCTGATCCCTGTGGTGTGCGTTGGTTTTTTTCCAGCATGATTTTGAAGTCAGAGGAGATGTTGTCAATGGAAGAAACCACCAGGGTCCGAAGCGAGCAAGAGAATCCCGGGACAGAAAGGTAAAGTCCCCCTCTGCCTTGTTGTCAAAAACCCCACCCATACCCCTGCATTCCAGTCCCCTTGGTAGAGATGGTCTCATTCATCTGTGAGGGGCACTGGATACTCACTTGCTGGAGTTCTAACTAGTGCTTCCATGTAGGCTCTTTTTTAGTTGTCCTAGCCCTGTAATAAGGTAAATAAGTATTATCTCCATTTTATGAATGAAGGAGCTTAGACGTGTAGAGAAGCTATGTACTTTGGACCCCAGTCTAGGATTCAAAACTCAGCTGATAAGGGGCAGAGCTGGAATTTGAAACAGATGTGAATCTAAGGCCGTTGCTCTTTCCACTTCACTGTGGTGTCTTCCTCTAAGGTAATGTGGTCACTGCTGTGAGGGGGATGTACAGTGCTGTCTGTGGAAGCACAGAAGAGAAAGTGTTTGTTAATCAGTAGCTAACATCTTTATAACCTACGCCGTATGCTAGGGTCTGCTCTAAACACTCGATCATATTTTAACTAATTAACAATTTTACAGTAGCCCTATGAGGTGTATACTATAATTATACCTATTTTATAGATGAGAAAATTAAAAGCTCAGAGAGATTGAGTAAATTGCCCAAGCTCACAGAGCTAGTTGGGAACCCATGACTAGTTGAACTCATGCAGTCAAGCTCCAGAATCTGAGCTCTTAACAATACCATAGTTTCTTGGGACATGTGGCTGGCTCAGTCCGTGGAGCATGCGACTCTTGATCTCAGGGTTATAGGTTTGAGCCCCACGTTGGGTGTAGAGATTACTTAAAACAGTAAACTCTTAGGACTCTTGGGTAGCTTAGTCAGTTAAGCATCTGACGTCGGCTAGGTCATGATCTCACAGTTCATGAGTTTATGCCCCACATTGGGCTCTCCGCTGTCTCACTGTGGAGCCCGCTTTGGACCCAGATCCTCTGTCTCCCTCTGTCTGCCCCCACCCCCCACCCCGACCCCCTGTGCATGTGCACTCTCACTCTCAAAAATAAACAAAAAATAAAATCTTGAGGAACCTGGTGGCTCAGTTGGTTGAGCATCCAACTCTTGATTTCAGCTCAGGTCATGATCCCAGGGTTGTGGGATTGACCCCTGTGTCGGGCTCTGCACTGAGCATGGAGCCTGCTTAAGATTCTCTCTCTCTCTCTCTCTCTCTCTCTCTCTCTCTCTCTCTCTCTTGCCCCTCTACCCTGCTCAGACACACATGCACACTCTCTTTATCTCTCTCTCTCTCTCTCTCTCTCTCTCTCCCTCTCTCTCTCAAATATAAATAAATGAAATGAAATGAAGTCTTAAAAAGAGGAGCACCTGGGTGGCTCAGTCATTTGAGGGTCTGACTCTTGGTTTCAGCTCAGTCATGATCTCACGGTTTTGTGAGTTCGGGCCCAGTATCGAGCTCTGTGGTGACAGTGTGAAGCCTGCTTGGGATTCTCTGTCTCCCTCTCTCTCTGCCCCTACCCCATTTACACTATCTCTCTCAAAAATAAATAATAAACTTTTTTTTAAATCTTAAAAAAGAAACAATACTAGGGGTGCCTGGCTGACTCCGTTGGAAGAGCATGCAGCTCTTGAACTTGGGGTCATGAGTTCAAGCCCCATGTTGGGTCAGAGATTAAATACATACATATATACATACATATATACTTTTAAAAAATCTTAAATGTACAATACCATAGTTTCTTGGAAAGTCATAGATTTCACAGAGGAAAAAATAGGTTATTCTAACAGTTTTACAAATGAAGGCCTAGAGGCCCAGGAAGACTCCATGATTTTTCCCAGATCACACTGTAGCAGATTATGGAGGCAAAACATTGTCTCTCTGTCAGGGAGAAGTCCAAGCATGGTTTTGCATCTGCCTGTCAGGCCTGAACCTGCTGCTTTCTCAGGTCACTGACTGAGCACTTCCATGCCTAGTCTGCATTTCTTCTTTTTTAAAAGTTTGCCTTTTTTTCTTCCTTTTTTAAATGGGCATTTTAGAACATCCCCATACGGAGCACTGTCTGTCCCTTTATAGAACTTGAGAAAGAACCAGTGGAGGAGATTTTCTAGGGAAAACTGCTTTGGGAGAGCTCTGAACCCTTGAGCCCATCCCCACCCTCTGAACCTATCGAGTAACTTCCAGATGCCAAGGAAAGCTATTGGCCCTGTTTCTGCTTCTGCCTTCACTCCAGGGGAGTTCTGTGTGAGCCAGCCATTTGTTTTTATTCCACTGTACGCAAGGCCGAATTAGCACCGGATTCTTCCTCCTTCAAAGGAAATTCCAGCGTTTGAGAGTTTTCCCTAAATTTGGGATGGCAGTGATGGAAGGTGCCCGGTCAAAGTAATGATGTTCTGAAAATACTAAATGTCACTGTAATATTTTCCTGTGGAAGAGAAATGTATTTGTAGTTGTAGAAGTGAAACTTCAGATTTCTAAACTCATCTCCTAACTAGCCATCCTCATCAGTGAGTGTCAGCTTGGATACAAAAATTCCTAATCTTTTGTACTTTTCACAGCAATGTTGGGCTCCAGACGGCTGCTTGGGGACAGCTTTTAGCATTATGAGCATCTAGATCCTGTCAACAGGTTGGGGATGCAGTTTATTCATACAGATACTGAGAATGGCATATATGGAGGCTGTCACTTAAAACAGAAACAGACTTGTCCTGCTGCTCTTCTTATTCCTTTGGCTGTAGTTAAAATGGGGGTGGGGAGGCTCATTTCGTAAAAGGCCATGATGAGTTTTTAGCTCCTGAGTTTTCTGTACCCCCATCTCTCTTATTTAAACAAGGTGAGTTCCAGGCCTAGGCAGTCTTTTTAGTGGAATAGGGAGAAAGAGGGTCAAGAGAATGATGTTTACCCAAATGGTATCTATCCAGCCAACTGATACAACTTGAGATTTCTTTTAAATGATATGCTAGTGCTTGCCTAAGAATCTGTGCCAATTCGTGTGTAAGAATTTGCCTGTCCAACACCATAGCCACCGGCCACATGCCGCCGTTTTGAAATTTAGATAACTAAAACTAAATAAAATAGGAAGTGTAGGTCCTCACCCACCGTGACCACATTTCAAGACCTTGGTAGCTACATGTGACTTGGGCACCTTATTAACACAAATAGAGAACATTTCCATCATCACAGAAAGTTCTTTTGGGCAGTGCCAGCCAGCACTGTATGTAAGTGGAAGAGGCACCTTGGAGGCACAGTATAATCTGTGTCTCCTGGAAACCAGGCAGTCAGGTCAGCTCAATGAGGAGAGGCAGAACCAGGCTTCACTTCTAGATTAGATAAACTTCTAGATTAAAAATGGTTTAGGTTGCCTAAAGGAACAATGGCTGTTCTTAAAGCAGTGTGAAGGCAGGAACAGATGTTCAGAGACCAGAGAAAGAGGAGAAAAAGAGCATGTAAAATCAACATAGACCTCTCTGACAGTTAGAATTATGGTTAGTATTGATGTACCAAGTCTGCATAAAAACACCAAACTGCAGCTAAAAGCTTGAATATCTAGCCATCCAAGACTTTTATTAAATATAAAGAAGGCCCAGGTTTTTTGGGCCTCTAACGAGAAATGAAGTCACCAGGAAGGAGCCCGGGCCTGATTGGTGGCGAAGTGGAAAGCTCAGCCTCTGAATAACAAAGAGTGACCGTAGTGTGGACCGATTACTCACACACTTTTAAAAAGTCCTCTAAGGGGCGCCTGGGTGGCTCAGTCAGTTAAGCGTCCGACTTAGGCTCAGGTCATGATCTTGCGGTTCCTGAGTTCAAGCCCTGCATTGGGCTCTGTGCTGACAGCTCAGAGCCTGGAGCCTGTTTCAGATTCTGTGTCTCCCTCTCTCTCTCTGACCCTCCCCCGTTCATGCTCTGTCTCTCTCTGTCTCAAAAATAAATGAACATTAAAAAAAAAAAAAGTTCTCTAAAATCCATCCACGTTCTGACATTACACTGATTGTCTCCGGGACATAGCAGAAGTTATCAGGTGGTAAAGAAAAAAGAAAGTCCTTCATTTTCGAGAGTCTCTTTATGCTGTTTTTTATAAAATGCATACTCTTTTATAATTGGTGTTTCTTTCCCTTCCTCCTTCTGTGCCACTCTTCTCCCAGATCTTCGGGGGCCTAGAAATCTGTTGCTATGGGCCCTTTACCAACATGCCCACAGGTAAGAGACCGGGAGAAGTGGTGAGTCCAGCACCAGCCTTTCCCCTTACATGGTAAAGTGTTACAGGAGAGGCCATCCCTTTTAAGGGGGTTCCTCAGGTTGGTGAGGTGTTCTAGAGGTTTTTCTATTTCTCTACCACCCGTCAGGCAAAACTGTGCTTAAACGTTACCCTGTGGCAAAAAAACAGCCCTGTGCCCCTTCCTGAGAGCTAGAAGTCAGTGAAAAGTTAGGTTCTAGGATGCAGTGTTCTATGCTCAAGTGGGGTAGAGCTGCCCTTCTTGCCCTTTGCTTTAAGAAAGGAGGGAAGTCATAAGTTAGGGAGAAGATACCTTTCAGATTTGTAAATGTTAAGAAGGAATTCTGCTCTTCCTGCACCATCTTCATTTGATACTAAGAAGCAAACACAGCGGCTGCATAAGCCCTGTGGGCCTGGGGCCCCACACAGGCCCAGAGCAGGCAGGGGAAGACTCTGCATGAACATTTTCTAATTAACTTTGACATTGAATGTGATGTTATGTTTAGGAGTGCTGTGGGACTCAACTCTGCAGTGTGTAGCGCTGAGGCCCTGGTATGTGTATAGGTTTGGTTTGTTCTCTTCAAAACAAAGTCCGCCCACCTTTGCTTCTGTGCCCCCTTCCACCCCAGGGATCAGGTTCTCTTGCTCCTCAGAAGATGGCCTTGGCATCTAGTCAGGGACAGATGAGCAGCCCCAAGAGGGCCTGGCAAAGTAATTTTGCTTCTGTCTTCTTTATTGGTTATTGATTGGATTTTTATGAAATTTCCAAGTGCCACTTGAGGATTTCTCAGTGTTTTTGTTCTTTGGTGTAATGAAAACCAGGTCTCTAGCAGGTATCATTTTAGAGATGAGTCTGTTGACCTCGGTTTATTCAGACAAATAGGAGCACCTCAGCAATCCCCAGAGAGGCCCAGAAGCCATTCATTGGTCGGTTCTGCTGATTTTCCAGGTGCAAGGGGAACATCTGTATAATCCCTTTTGGTTTCTGTTCCCCCGAATGTGTTGATTCCAGCTCAGCACGTAGCCCTTCCCCACTGATGTGCTGAGTCTCTGTCCAGGATGATGTGTATTTTTTTTTTTACTGAATGAATTATCTTCCTGTCTCTTGACATTTACAGTAATTACCACCAAGTATGGTGCTCTTGGTGGCCGTGGTTATCAATTACCAACACAGAATTAGGCAGAGAGGGAGGGAAGGCAAGTGAGCATTTTTTCACAGTATCTTAGCCAGCAATTTAGCAATTTAAGGGAAATTAGATCTTGGATTCTTTTCTTCCAAAGTGTTTTATTTGAGAGACTGTCAAACCTTATCTGCCAAGTGGCCTTTTGGGGACCAATAACCAGAGTAGGTAGCATATTGGTGGCAAATTGACTTAGAATCCATACCTGGTATAGATTCTAGGTCAAGGCCTCTCTGTCCTTTTGGAGCAGAGAGGTGGAGAGTCTTCCACTGAGAAGTCTTGCTGTAAGCCTTCAGCCAGAGGAGCATGGGGTAGAGGGCACAGGTTAAGTGTGTAGAGTACTGTGGTGATTTTAGGTCTGTGTGTGCTATTTAGATCAACTAGAGTGGATGGTGCGCCTCTGTGGGGCTTCTGTGGTGAAGAGGCCTTCGTTATTCACTCTCAGCAAGGTAAGTGATGCCCTGCCAAATATCTGTCCTATGATTGAGCAAGGCTGGTTGGTACCCATCCATCCCTACGAACCCTGCCAGTGGACCTCAGAAGCCTGTCTGCCCTGAATCTTCTCTGACCATGTACCAGTGCCAGAAGATGCCATCTGTGGAGGATGAGTAAGGGCTTGAGTTCTCCGAGTATTTAATTTATTGAGGGAAGACTCTCCCTCCAACCCTTCCTTTTTGCCGTGTGCCCATCCCCCTCCTTTCTGTGGTTGCACCTAAACTAGTCTGCTTCAGCAAACCGTCAAGAAATGGTGAAGTGACTGTTCTAAAAGCTCTGCTCTGATACCGTCAATGCTGTTTCCTTCCCGGGGATACAGGCTACTCACCCAGTTGTGGTCGTGCAACCGGATGCCTGGACAGAGGACAGTGGCTTCCATGGTAAGTCTTGCTATAAGCCTTTGTCCAGAGGAGTATGGGTTGCAGGGCCCAGGTTAAGTATGAAGACTATGGTCATCTTAGGTCTAAATGTCCTGATTTGATCAACCGGAGTAGATGGTGCACCTGTGTGGGGCTTTAGACGGCCATAGGAATGTGCCTATGACATATGGGATCTGTGTGATGAGTTTGGGTCACCACAGGTCACCCATTGTTTGATTAGCACAGTTCTCAGCATCTTCTAGGTGCTCAATGAATATTTGAATGAATGAATGCATGCATGTATGCATGCATGCATGCCTAAAATGACTTTTCAAAAGTTTTTGTGGTGTCTTTTGTGTTATAAAAGTAAGGCATGAACTATTTCCATTGGTGGAGGTTAAATATTAATTAATGTTCATCACATAAAATATAAATGAACACAAACACAACAGAATAATCCCAGTAATCTCACCACTTGAAGATGGTGATGGTAAAATTCTACGAGGCATGCGTGTGTATGTATGTACACACATGTATTTCACACAGATGTGATCGCGCTTATCATGTTTTGCTTTCTCTCCTAAGATGTTGCAAAACCATTAAACTGCAATGCTGTTTTGCTCTCTGGTGACTTCCTTTAACAGATTGGAGCTCATGTTACTAAAGTTGCCAGAGGCTGTAGGCTTTCACCAGCAGTCACTCCTCAGGCTTCTAAATAAGGTCCTATGTCCTGAAGCATTACTTAAGATCAACCGTTTTGCACCTACCTGAGTAACGCTGTGAACTCATACAACCAGGTCCCCAGGAGTAGATTGACAAGAGTCTGGCCTGGGAAAATGTGAATTGACTAATTTCTGTTTGCATTCTTTGTCCCCAGCGATTGGGCAGATGTGTGAGGCACCTGTGGTGACCCGAGAGTGGGTATTGGACAGTGTAGCCCTCTACCAGTGCCAGGAGCTGGACACCTACCTGATCCCCCAGATTCCCAGAGCTACTGCTGACCTCAGCCAGCCATGTGTGTAGTGTATAGGGCCTGTCACCACAGGACCCCAAGAATGATCGTAAGAAGCAGTCGTTTTCCAGGCCCTGGGAGCTCCTCTTCAGTCTTTCCACAGTCCCGGTTACTGAATATTTTATAGACATCAGCCTGAGAAGAAATTCTGGTATGCAAGGGGCCCTTAAAGATTTTCTGCTTCAAGTCTCCCTTTGAAATCTACCATGAGCACAAAATTGTGGTAATTTTTCACCTGAAAAGAATTTAAAACCATTTAAACGCCGCCAATTGAGCAAGATGCTGATTCATTATTTATCAGCCCTATTCTTCGTACTGGGGATGTTGGCTTAGAGCTGGAGGCACAGAATGGCTGGCCTCAGGAGAATAGCTGGTCTCCCTAAGTTTGCTTCCCTAAAATCCTGTGTTCATAAAGGCCAAGAGTTAGACCCTTCAGTGGGAAGCAAGTACTTGGGGAAATCTGTGATGTGACTTAAAATCAGAACAGCCCTTGGGCGGCTCTCAAATGTTGGAGTGGATGGAGCTTGGGTGGGGGCCTGGAGGGATTCAGAGGCAGGTAATGGATATAAATATGAACCTTGAGGTTTGAGGAAAAGGGAGTCGTCCTGCCCTTTAGAAATCCAGATTTCTAAAAGATTTCTTAGCACTGATATGCTCTGAAATAGCAGAATCTTTTCAAGAACTGATGTCCAAAGAGGGTCTTCTAATTCCGCATTAGAAATAAATACAATGTTTATTGTTGTAGCTCTGATGTCACCCATTCTTCTTGAAATACAAGATCTCTGACAGGGATATTTCATGTCTATAAAATGATGGCTCCCACCAGGAAAGGAGCTGTTGCTTTCCTTGAGGTAATTTTCTTCTTTTTGCTTCCTATTGCCGAACTGTACAGCTTCATAAATAATTTTGTGTGCTGAAGGAAGAGAAAGTGTTTTTCATAAACTCATTATCCAGGCCTGTTTATGGCTGTTGGAAGGACTAGGTCTTCCTTAGCCCCCTAGTGTGTGAGGGCAGTGCAGACTTGACTGTACAAAATACATTTTGTAAATGTTGTTGCTGTTCACCTGCAAATAAATTTGCTTTCACTTTCACCAAGCATGACTTCTTGAAGCTTACAGCTACAGATTTGCTCAGACCCTCGTACCAACTCCTAGCGTTATCAAGGGGGCTTTGGTACCTATCATATTTTCTATTTCTGCCATTGCAAATTGTCACAAATCTAGTGGCTTAAAATAAGAGCCATTTATTGTCTCACAGTTCTTTTTTTTTTAATTTTTATTTATTTTTGAGACAGAGACAGAGCATGAATGGGGGGGAGGAGCAGAGAGAGAGGGAGACACAGAATCTAAGCAGGCTCCAGGCTCCGAGCTGTCAGCACAGAGCCTGATGCGGGGCTCGAACTCACAAACTGTGAGATCATGACCTGAGCCGAAGTCAGACGCTTAACCGACTGAGCCACCCAGGCGCCCCTGTCTCACAGTTCTGTAGGTCAGAAAGCCGAGTTGGCTCAACTGATTAGTTTCACAAGACCAAAATCAAGGCAACAAGGCTGTGTTCCTTTCTAGAGGCTCTGGGGATGAATCAGCTTCCAAGCTCATTTCATGTTGTTGGCCAGAATGTTCCTTGCAGTTGTGGGACTAAGATCCCTGTTTAATGACTGGCTGTTGACCAGATGTCATCCTTAGCTTCTTCCACATTCCTAGGCTCATCAGCCCCTACCTCCATCTTCAAAGCCAGCAACCATGGTCAAAGCTTTCTCATGTTTGGAGTCTCTCTGACTTCCCCTTCCTCATCTCTCTGACTGCCAGATCTAACTCCTGCCAGAGAATTTTTAATGTTTATCTATTTTTGAGAGAGAGAGACAGAGACAGAGAGCGAGTGGAGGAGGGGCAGAGAGAGAGGGAGACACAGAATCCGAAGCAGGTTCCAGGCTCTGAGCTGTCAGCACAGAGACCAACTCAGGGCTTGAATCCATGAGCCGTGAGATCATGACCTGAGCCGAAGTCGGACGCTTAACTGACTGAACCACCCAGGGACCCCTCTGGGTTTTTTTCTTAATGTTTATTAATTTTGAGAGAGAAAGAGTACAAGCAGGGGAGGGGCAGAGAGAATGGGAGAGAGAAAAGCCCAAGCAGGCTCCACGCTGCCAGCACAGAGCCCGATGCAGGGCTCAATCCCATGAACCATGAGATCATGACCTGAGCCAAAATCGAGTTGGATGCTTAACTGACTGAGCCACCCAGGCATCCTGAGAAATTTCTGTTTTTTTTTTTTAATTTTTTTTTTCAATGTTTATTTATTTTTGGGACAGAGAGAGACAGAGCATGAACGGGGGAGGGGCAGAGAGAGAGGGAGACACAGAGTCGGAAACAGGCTCCAGGCTCTGAGCCATCAGCCCAGAGCCCGACGCGGGGCTCGAACTCATGGACCGCGAGATTGTGACCTGGCTGAAGTCGGACGCTTAACCGACTGCGCCACCCAGGCGCCCCAGAAATTTCTGTTTTTAAGGGCTCAGGTGATTAGATCATGCCCACTAGGTAATCCAGGGTGATCTCCATATCTTAAGGTCCATAACCTTAATCACAGCTGCAGAGCCCCTTCACCTCGGGACCTAGATTAGTGTTTGAATAACCAGGGGACAAGAATCTGGGGAGGGTATCTTGAGATTCCTGACAACCACTCCTATTTAACATACTTAATCCACAGATAAGAGTCTGTATCATCATTTTTTGGTCTTCACATGTTCAGAGAGTAGGATCCTCTTTGAGGCAAAGAGAATTAAATCCTCACATGATTCAGCACTGCCACATTTGTAAACAGGGTGGGTGGGTGAGGGGAGAGTGAAGAAAATGGAACAAACTGGCATTATGACATGTTTATCTCATGGAGTCTTCATCACAGCCCTAGGAAGTATTTGTCACCTCGCTTGAAGAATGACAATGGGAAGTAGAAGATTTTGCTCAGAGTTTGCACAGCTAGTAAGTGACGACCTGGGAATCTGAACCCTGCCCACCCACATCAGTTGCTGTCCTGGGTCAGAGGCACTGGCTCAAGCCTCAAGGGAATTTGGGGAGAAGAGGGGTTTGTGAGAGGAATTAACACTCTCTAGACTCTCTTTGGGGCCACGGTGGGACGCAATAGAATGTTCCTGCTTCCCAGTGGCAGCTCTCCCTGGGAAAGCAGCCCTCGGCAAAGGGACTGACAGGATTGGCTCATGGCTACCTGTTTCCACCTCCATCCATCCTGTGTCATGACTGCTTATCTTTCAGTGACTAAAACCTTCCAGTTCAGGGGTGCCTGGCTGGCTCAGTCGGTGAAGCATTCGACTCTTAATCTCTGGGTTGTGAGTTTGAGCTCCACATTGGGTGTGGAGATTACTTAAAAATAAAATCATAAAATGGGGCTCCTGGGTGGCTCAGTTGGTTAAGCGTCTGACTTTTAGCTCAGGTCATGATCTCACAGTTCGTGGGTCCGAGCCCCGCGTCAGGCTCTGTGCTGACAGCTCAGAGCCTGGAGCCTGCTTCAGATTTTGTGTCTCCCTCTCTCTCTGCTCCTCCCCTGCTCTCTCTCTGTCTCTCTCTCGAAAATGAATAAACATTAAAAAAATTTTTCTTTAAAAAAATCAAAATCAAATCAAATCAAATCAAATTTAAAAAAAGCCCAAAAAAACAAAAACAAAAAAACTTCCAGTCCAGCCTCACGTATGGCACCACCTCTCCAGGGCTCATGGCAGCCCACCAGGGAGTCCCTGGGTCTAGATAACCTAAGGGCAGGTGGGAAGCAAGTGCTACTGGCCCAGTCTTCAGTCAGGGATGTCTCATTTCCAGTGACACCCTGGGGGTGTCCAGTCACTGACAGGTTGGTAGAAAAGCCGCATCCATGTAATATAGTATGCCTTCCCAGGAATCTTGGGAAAAAGCAGGGATGACTGAGACACATTCAAAGTTTTCTGTAATGATCTCTCGAGGTCTCCTAACAGATATCCACACACACACCCATCCGGTTTTTCAGCTCTGCGTAACCTTTTCCGGAAGTCAGCTTCTGGCCCTGGCCTCATGATGCCTAGCTGGGTTTAAGAGTCTTATCTGTGTGGCCACCTGGGTGGCTTAGTTAAGTGTCCCACTTAGGCTCATGATCTCATGGTTCACGAGTTCGAGCCTCACATCAGGCTCTGTGCTGACAGGTCAGAGCTTGGAGCCTGCTTTGGATTCTGTGTCTCCCTCTCTCTCTCTGCCCCTTCCCCACTCGCACTCTGTCTTTCTCTCTCAAAAATGAATAAACATTAAAGTTAAAAAAAACTTATCTGATGATGGAGCAAATCTACTTGCTCCTTTGACCTCTGGCTTTAAGATGGCCTCTCCCTTCTCCATCCCACAATCTAACCCTCTCTGGGCCCAGAAGCATTTGGGGAACTAGTTCCTGTGTTGCTGTTATCTCAGAAATGAACTTCTGCAAAGGAGCTGGAAAGGCAGGAGAAGAGGAGGGATTATCATGCAGGTGCAGGGAGGGGACCTAAAGAAGAGCTCCATAGATTATCTCCCCCCCCCCCCAAATGCAACCCGAATCATCAACAAAGTATCGACTCAAAAACATGCAGAAGAAAAAGAAAGGAATCAGTGTTGGGATGGTTGGAGCGGAAGGAGCCAAGCTGCCCAGAATGTCTCCTGTGAAGGCTGCGAAGAGCAGATAAGCAAGGCCCCAGAGGCAGGCGGCACAGGAAGAAGGGCAGCGTGAGGGGAGCTACAGATCTACCCACAGAAACCCAAGAGGAGGGCTTGCTAGCCAGAGACAGAGGGAGCTTGCTTGTCAAAGTCTGTGGAATGGCTGAGCCAGAGGCCCTGTTACCACCGTACTTCAGTGATGCTTGGTTTGGCTCCCTCACACAGCCTGTAAATCTGCCCGTAACAAGGGGAAAATTAGAGAAATTAATCTGGGCAAATAGAAAATTAAGGAGAACTGGAGACAGCCAGCTCCTGTAGAGAGCAGCCCTGGGGAGATGCAGAGGGTGCTGATCCTGAAATGAGTCCGAATGATCAGGAAAACCTAAGCAATGGTTGGAGGGTCTGGAAGGAACGGACAACTGGAAAGTCTCCCCACAAGTTACGAGGACTGGCACAGATGAACTTTGGAGATCTTGTTTCAGGGACCCAGAATAATAAGGCAGTTTCACCAGCAGCTCAGTGCAGGGATTCTCAAACCATGATCCCCTGATGGAGAAGGAGGGTGGGGAGTAATACCACAACTAGGAATTTGTTAGCTATGCAGATTCCAGGGCCTTATTCCCAACATACTGAATCAAACTGGGGAGTGGGGCCCAGCCAATCCGATCCGAAGGAAGCTCATGTTTGAGAACCACTGGCTTAGTGTAAGGGGCTGCCGATTGGTATAAAATGTTACCTGAGGTCTATTTTGTCTCCGGGAGAGGTAGCTCTCGTACCTCTTAAGGAAAACGAAGGTTTATGGGCTAGTTAGTGGTTCTTAACTACAAGGTTGCAGCAGCTGGCTTCAGTTGACTCCAAAATGGCCCTTTAAATAAATACAAAGCAAAGGACAAAGATTAAATTATATTAGCAGCCTAGGAGCAGAAGGGCCAGACTGCTTTAAAAAAACCAGCTAGAGATTTTATTAATATTTAAATTGCAGTGAAACCACAGCTGCAGCCTTTGACTCCAGTGTGGAGATATGCAAATGGGGCTTTCTAAAGAAAGGCAATTTCAGACAGCCCTCAAGGTAACAAGAACAAATAAAACAAATGATTTTGTAATTTATCTTTATTGACTGATGGAGAGCAAGGTGAACAGACAACCCTCACCTAGTGAGAGCCAGCCACCAGTGTGCTCTCACTCGGAGGGGAGAAGCGACAGCTGGCCTGGAGGGAGAAAGCAGGCAAGACCCGTCAAGGGGGATAGGAAAGACCCAAAGAGGACAAAGCAGAAGGAGGCAGATGGGAGAAGATGATTAAATTGAAAGGGAAGAAAAATGGAAACCCAGCCCTGGCTTCTGGGGACCATCTGATCTTGCCAGGTCTTGGGGGCAACGGCAATAATAATCATTAATGACTATCATTTGCCACATTCCTACGAAGTGCCATGCGCTATTTCCAACATACGAATGAGGAAAATGACACTTTGAGAGGTCAAGCAACTTGCCCCGGGTCACACAACAAAAGGAGGTGGCAAAGCCTTGATGCAGACATAGATTTGTGTGAGGCTAAACTGTTCAGGGAACCAGCCTTAGGAGTTGGTGAGTTACAATAAGGTTAATGATTGAGGGAAGACTATGAGCCCAGTTCTTGATAGCTTCTATATGTGTGGTTGTGGAAGGGAGGGGAGAAGAGATCCATTTCTGGCCTTCATATTGCTTACTATTCAATGGGTGAGGCAAGAAAGCCACAGAAAACCCTTGCAGAATTGGCCTTCTGGTTCAGAAGCCCCCTGGGGGCTGTGTGGCAGGACCTCCGGTTGAAGCATCTCAAGCTGACCCCTGGAGCTTGGGTAGGATTTGGCCTGGTGAAAAAGAAACCAGGAGATTGCAGAAGGCCTGGATAAGAACCCCCCCAGCTGGCAGAACTAGGACTAGGGGAAAGGAGCACACGATCCACAAAGAGGAGTTGGGAAAGTCTTCTGAGGATACATTTCCCTGACCCATGTGGTCTTCCTACACCATCCACCCCAAGCTGAAAGCCAACCTCTCCAGAACCTCACCTGCTGCTCCCTCTCAGGCACCCTGGCCACCAAACATGGGGACCCACAGGTTCCACCCACATTGTAACTTGACCTCGGTGAGTTCTGTTCTTCCATCTCCACAGGCCCAATCCTGTCCATCCCAGCTTTTCCACAGAACCTTCACCAGCCTTCCAGCCCAGAATCTCTCCTCCTACAGAATACTTCAGAAGTTTGCTTTATTTATGACACTTTCTTCCATCAGTAAGTTATTTGTGTGTATATTCTATTTTGTCCATTTGACTAGAAGGTCCTTAGAAGATTAGTATCACTTTATCTTTATTTGGAACCCAGCCCCCAGTATGTGGCAGATACTTGTTAGGCACCCAAAAAGTATATGCTGAATGAATGAATTAGCGGATGAATGAAGGGATCCATTGAGTGAAGGTCTTATCCAACTGCTGGTCCCCCACTCCCCCCCCCACTTGAGTCCCTGGAAAACTAGTCACATTCTGCCACTGGGAGTGTGAATTCCTTCAGTCCTTCCCACCCACTTTGCCAGCACCCCGATTTACTCCAAAAGCTGTAAGAGATCTAAGTGTCCGAGAATTACTTCCTCATCTCAGCCCACACCTATAGGTTCCCGCCTTGATTCTCTTTTGCCTGCCATGAAGCCTTCTCCTTTGTGATTAATCAAGCCAACACCCACACAGACGGAGGACATCAGTTTCCCCTCTCCATGTGTCCTCCAGCAAAGCCTCCTCCAGGCTGGATGCTCCAGACACAAACTGCTGCCGCCATCCCTGGAGAAGTAATTATGATGTTCATGATAATCTCTTTGTGACTTCAAAGCACTGGCACAACTAGTATTTCTTCCTCCTCACTAGTTCCCTGGGAGATGGCTAGGACAAAAATTGTTATTCCCACTTTATAGGTGATAAAACTGAGGTCCTTGTCAAAGGTCACCCAGTGAGTTGGTGGCAGAGCTGAAACTTACTAGCCTGGGACTCCCTATTCATTAGAACACAGACGAAAATGCCCTCATTATGTTGTCTGGGAGAAAGGAAGTGTGGACTTCTGTTGAGTGGGGACAAGGGCCAGAGAAGATGAAAGAAAGTTTGTGACCCTGTAAAGGTTTTTTTTCTCTGCAATGCTGCAGCAGTTGGCACTGGTTGATTCCAGAAGAGTTTTGTTTTGTTTTTTTAAAAACATTACCACATGTCCTAGATTAGGGAAGCAGCGGGTGGGGGGTAGGGGGAGAGTGAAGCTGAAGGTAACACAGACACACAGGTAAGCAGATGTTTGCCATCTTCTCTTGAAAATGACATAAAGCTAAAATGTAGTGCATATTAGCAAGGGAAACTCAAACTACAACTTATGGGAATCTTCCCAGCTGTTAGGCTATAGGTCTGTGCGATAAACCAAATGCCAGATAAGTAGAAAATCTTTCCTTGGTGAAGCCTGTCCCTGGAGCCTGTGGAGGGGTGGCCTCTCTTAGTGGCAGAGAGTCCCTGGGGGCTGTCTCAGGGCCCCTGTGTAGCTGCCGAGGTAAGAAACCTGCTGTGGGATCATTCCCAAGCCCACGGGGGCTATGAAAGCCATGGAAACCAGGATCTGTGCTGGACCTCCTCCGGTTCCTAACCAGATGCTGGAGGAATTAAGAAGAAGAAGAAAAAAAAAAAAATTCAAGAGACCATTTCCTAAAGATAAGGCTGCAGGGCTGTGCTGGGGAAAGTGGTGATGATCTTACCTATCACCACCAAAATCTCGATCTTCTCTGCTGGCTCCATCCTAAAGCCCAGGGCTTGTCCCCTTCACTCCCAGGCCGGCTCTGGGCTTTTCCCAGCCTTTAGCTCAGCACCAGCCTCTATTCCTCCTAGACTCTGCTGACTTCTCAACAGCTTTCCTGTGTCGCTGGAGGCTGGGGGCGCAGCGCCAGGCAGAGGGGCGTGACCCCCGAGCCCTGAGAGGCAGTGCTGTGCAACCTTGTGAGTGCACTAAATACCATGGAACTGTACACCTTCAAATGGTTCATCGTATGTCCTGTGAATCTCACCCCAGTTAACACAAACTGAGCCGCGCTAGATGCTCTTTGGGGTGGGGAGAGAAGCCTGGCCGCTGTGAGGGTTGAAGCTCCTTGCAGGGAGTGGCGGTGAGCACAATGGGAAGGCCAGTCTGGGCCTCCCCCTCCTTCTCCAGGACCAGATGGAAACTGGGGCTGGGGAGAAAGGTCCAACTGGGGCAGCGCAGGGGTCTGGGCAGAAGAGAGGCGCTCAGTGAAAGCCGGGAGGCTGCAGCCGCCGCTCATTTGCATCATAAGTGATTGCTTTTCCCTGCTCGTCCCTCATTAGGACACAATGGACAGTTGTTTGCTGGTGCGGCAGATCCATTTACCCAGGGAGAGAGGAGACAGAGCAAGAGTGACTGATGGGCTGTAGAGAGGGGGTAGGTGTGGAGGTAGCCACCTCCCCTCCCCTGCTCCCTCAGGCCTCTGGGAATCTCATGTTCTTACACATTGAGCAGGGACCTTAGAAAACAAGGCAACTCCCTCATCTTACAGATGAGGAGACTGAAGCAGTAAGAGGGGATGAGACTTCTGAGGTCGAGTTCCAGGCAGAACTGGGGGGTTTGAAATGTACGATCTAAATTCCAGCCTCTCATTTCAGGGTTCACTCCACCTGTCTGCAATACCTTCTCCATTCCTGGCCTGTGGTTCTGTGTCGCTGCAGTCTCTTTCCTCCTGGTCCAGGCCTTGGTTTCCTTCAGTTTCTCTCCTGTGTCTATTTCATCTCGTTCCTTCCCCCTATCTTTTCCTTCCGATTTCCAGGCAGCCAGGATAATGACTAAACTTCTAATTAACCCCTGCCCTAACAAGGGTGGGTCTGGCAGTAGAGGCAGCAATTTTGAAACCGCCTTGGTGTGTCTGTGTTTGGGAGATAGGTGGGGGGAGAACTGATATGTGTTGGGCCTTTTTTTTGTTTTGTTTTTTTTTAAGAGAGAGAGCATGAGTGGGGGAGAGGGGCAGAGGCAGTGAGAGAGAGAATCTCAAGCAGGCTCTACACTCAGCACGGAGCCTGACACGGGACTCAATCCCACAACCTGGGATCATGACCTGAGCTGAAATCAAGAATCAGACATTCAACCTACTGAGCCACCCGGGTGCCCTGTGTTGGGCCTATTGTAAGCCAGGCACTATGACAGACACTTGACATAGTTTATCTTATTTCATCTGTTCAATCTTGCAAGGTAGATATTCTTAGAGACAGAGTAAGAGAGGCTCGGAGAGGTTGGGAACACCCAGCTGGCAGATGGTAGCTGTCTAATTCCCATATCCCGGTTCTTCCACCCCACACCATGGCATAGGGGCTAAAGCGGGGTACGGGGCCCACTGATTCTGGGCTCATGGGAGGCACAACCTCTCTGAAAGAGGCCACTGCTTTTTTGCTCCCCCTAGGCTGCACCTGCCTTTCCCCACAACTATCTCTACCTTCTGGCTCCCACCTTCCTCTGCGCCCCTTCTGCATGGTGGTGAAGTCTCACAAATGCAAGTTTAGGCCCCTGGGGGTCTGGGGAGGCAGTAGATCAAGAGGGAGAAAACCCACAAACCTAGCCAGACCCTGGAGGTCTCCCTCCTGCTGACACCCCCTCCCAGTTCCCTGTTTGTCCCTCCCCTTTGTGGGTCAAACTTGCCAGCATCTGCGTCTGTCTCATTGTGCTCTGGGGGAAGGGGAGAGTTCGGGGGGTGAGTGGGTGTCTGTGTGCATGAACATAAGGCCTCCGGGTTCATTCTGACACTGAATGAAAAACTCACCAATTATTCGTCCAATCTCATTAATATGCAGACAGACATCTGTTATTTAGGAGTCAACAGCAGAAGCATTTTCTTGGGGGGAGGAGCACTTATGTACGTGCCCCTTGTTTCTTCGGCTGCTGGGGTGGGTAGCTGCTTGGGAATCACCACACCCGCCTGGACCTGGAGCCTCTCCTCCCTCTGACCCTCACCCCCACCCACGAGGAGAGGGAGTGGGGGATTTATTAGAGATGGAGGCAGACCTGGGAACTCAGCTGGAGGGGGGAAAGCGGGGAGAAGGGCTGCACTGTGTAGAAGGAACTCTTGTTGGCAGAGAGGGAAGTGGGGAATAGTGCAGAAGAGCTGAACCCCTTTCTTGGGGAGCCAAGTGTGGAGTAGGTGGAGACAGCTGTACCAGGATTGCCAGCCAGGGTCCTGGTGTCCCCTGGGAACCTCAGGGACATGACCCTTTTCCCCCAACCTCCCTCAGCCTGCAATGTACACTCAGTCTGAGTGTATCTGGGGTGAGGTCACCATGGCAACGTGGGGTTCTCACCCAGAGACTTCAGTTTATGGGGGAGTTCAGAAAAATGGGGGCCAAAGGACTTCAGCCTTTGGAGTCATTAAAGCTCTCTCTTGCCCTCAGGGTAGATGTGGGAGCATCTACCGAGACCTCCCCCTTCCTGTCTTTTGGCCTTCCTCCAGCCTTTGAATCCAGAGCATAAGAAACCCCCTTCAAGAGGCCTTTCCTGATTCCCTTGGGCCCGGATCAGAAGCAGTCAGGCCTGGATGTCTAAGCTGTAAGGAATAAAGGTTCACTTATAAAGGGTCGAACAGCTTTTCTGCATCCGTTCTCCTCTCCGAATCTTCCTCAACACAATGAGACAGATGCGGTGCTCAGCTCTTTTCCAGGTGTGCAAACTGAGGTCAGACAGGTGCAGAACCTCACCAAAGGTTCCCCAGGGAAGAAGTGGCAGAGCTGAGACCCAGGCCCTCTGCCTCCAAATCTCAAGCTCTTTCCGGGACTGTCCCTTCTGGGAAGGCTGGAGTCCCAGAGGGAGGACCCTCAGTCAGCTGAAGCATTTCAGGGGTTAGACCCAGTCCCTGCCCCTACCCCCCACCCCTTCCTTCTCCCTCCTCCCTCCTCCCTCCAGAGCAGGCTGATTGTGAGGTTAAGAAACACTGGCAGCATCTCAGCGTGATTAGTTGTTTATTTCATTAAATGATTAACGAGGCTACATTGTTTCCCAAACGGGTGTCTAATTTGTGGGGGAAACAGCTGCAGAGGAGGAAGCTGGGTCTGACTCCTGCATCTGGGGTGGGGGTGGGGGTAAAGTTCCCTCCCCAGCTTTCAGGGGCCTTTGAGGATCTAGAAACAGCCCCATTCCCTTCTCCCACCCATTGGGCTCCTCAGCCCAGTGGTACAGCCTCCTCCCAGGAAATAAAACGTCTGGCAACTCAGACCTGCAGAGGAGACCACAATCTGTTCCCGGCGGTATTGGAAGTGTATTAAACTTTGGGGGTTCCCCCCAATGATTTGTTTTCCTAATTATGTTTGCTTTAGGCGGATATTGAAATGCATTTGCATTCCCTGAGCATGGCAGGAGAGGGCAGTTGGGAGAAGAGAGAGGCCCAAACACTCAGCGCATTGGTGGCTATAGGCTTGAGTCTGCTTTGTATCAAACCGAAAAGGAGAAAAGAAGCCATGGCCAAAATCCCAAGTTGATGGTGTGGCAGGTCCCTGTGGGGGAGGGGTCAGTCCTCTGGGACCAGACTGAAAGCCACCTAGCTGGGCCCCAGCCCTCTCCAGCAGCCCCAATCCACGCCTCAGGGTGCTGGAGGAGGGTCCTGGAGTCAGCCCCTAACCTCAGTTCGGGTGCCCAGTACCCATGAAGCTGTCCCAGAATCGTTGAGATTAGCTGAGATGGACTGGGACAGGGTCCTGTAGGACAGGGAGGGAAAGGGGTGTCTGATGAGCCAGCAGTAGGTGGGATTTCCTTTCCTCTCAAGACTGGGCCCTGGCATAGGGAAGGAGAATCTGTTTTAAATGACACATCTCAGAGCCAAATCCCCCAGCCCCCATCACCTCATCCAGATACGCATCCATTCCAAAACCAAATCTGGTCACTTCATTCTCTGCTTGAAATCCCTGGTGCCTCCTCACATCCCCAGAATGAAGTTCTGGCTCCTTTGTGGGCCCTGAAGTGGCCTTGATCTACCTTCCCAGCCTTGTCTTCTGCCCTCCTCGCCATGGCAGCCCCAACCGTGCCACATTCCTTCTCATCTCCATGTGTCTGCACATGCTGTACCCTCTCTGCCCAGAGTGCCTTTCCTACCCCTTCCCTGCCTGGCAAACTGCTCTTCAACCCTCAGGACCTGGCTCAGAGGACTGGCTCCTGAAGTTGTACGGAGCTCCCACAGACAAGGTACTGTCACACCTGGGATACCTCTCATTGGGCTGGCCTCCAGAGCACAGAAACTGGTCCTTTCAGAATCCAAGCCAGTGTCTGGCACACAGTTGGTATTCAGTACATACTTACTGAATGAACGAGGGAAGGATGGGCTGTGAATTAGGGGGGAACCCAGCAGATGGGAGGATAAGGTTTGTGTGCCCTCCCAGAGTGTGTCTGGAAGGACTGGCTGGGGCTGGGGGGGAGGGGATGGCCAGGGATGGTTACTGGGGGAGAATGTCACCGAAAAGAGGCCAGTGGGACCAGAGCCAGGGAGGGAATACAGGACAATGTGAAACCAGACTCCCAAGAAAACAGACCAGTACTGTCTTTCCTGACAACAAGAGCTCTGGCCAGCCCCTCCACTGGCTTTCCCCCTCTGGGGGGGGGGGGGCGGGGGGCAGTGACCCTAACTCACGGCTGATGTTCCCTCCAAAATCATCAAGGAGCTCAGGATGGAAAGAAGGTGAGAGCCCCTGCCCTCACCTCCAAGGGACCCCAGAATCAAACCATTGTCTCCTTGAGTAATTTCACTGCACAGAAGGGTCAGCTTCTGTGCTGTGGAGGCTTTTGATACTCTCCCTACCCCGACAACTCCCAGGACACCAGCAGATTCAAGCTGGGGGATGGAGATGGTGTGCAAGGGGCCTGGACCACTTCAGCAGGACCCCTCCCACACAAGCAGGTGGCCCCAGCTGGGCTGAGGAATGAATTGCACATCAGTCCACTTAAAAACCCCTAATGGCCTTAGGATTGTCTGGCTCATTAACTGAGATGAATATTCCCAAGACCTCTCACTCCCCCACCTCTGGCTCCTAAAAGGACACTGCTAATCTGACCCAAGGCTTTTTCCTCTGCTCCAACTATGGGCATAGATAAGAAAGTTCTTCCTGAAGTCTAACTTTCCCTCCTGCTGCTAGAGATTGATAGATTGGGTTTTTAGAAAGCAACAAAACTAAAGCCACAGCTGTTTTCCATGGACATGGGCTTTATTTGGGGACAGTTGCAGGAAGGGATTGAGGGAGCTAGGACTGTGGGTAGAAGGGGGAAGGACTCAACTTGCTTTTTAATTTAGTGCATGTTGCCTGGAGGTTAGGATGAGTGAGAACAGCTGTGGAAGGGAAAGGAGAGGAAAAGGGAAGGTCACAGAATGGACAGTTTCCTTAGGAAAGGAAGCCAGGGCCAGGATATGGGTACTGGGGGTGTGGAGGGAAGGCACCCTTCATATACTAAGACTCAAACCAAAGTCACTACTTGATGCCAGCTTCCTCCACCCCTGCCCCCCAGCTCCCAGCCCAGCTCCCTGTCCTGCTAGCTTCCTCAGCTTCCTGTGGAGAGGAGGGGGATGAGGATGTGGGGATGGTGGCCCCTTCTGCCTTCAGCTCTCCTGACCAGGAGAATCCCTCACTTGGCCTGTCCTGAAGTCCCTGCCAGAGTCAGGAGGTCAGGAACCAGGTGCAGAGGGGAACAATTGAGCCCTTCGCCACTGCTCCTTACACTCGGCCCCGCCCCAGCCCCTCACATGAGATTGCAGCTCTTCGCTCTATCCTTGTGTATCTCGCTCTCGGTCCCGGTCCCCCGGTCCGGCCGGCCTGCCAGCTGAGCGGATCTCTGCAGTCCACGGCGTGAGTCAGTACGACGAAGCTGCCTATGGCCACGGCCAAGGGAGGCCACTGTGGCCACGTGGAAGACGTCCCTGACGCTGCGCTCAGAGGACCGGGAGGAGCACTCCACATAGGACACAGCCCCTACCTGCTTGGCCAACACGGTGCCCTGGAAGGATGGAGTGCATGGAGGAAGTTATGGGGCTTAGCCTGCAGCTCAGCAAGGGGCAAGGGAGGCTGAGGGCAGTGCGGGGTGGCGTGGCGGGAGGGGGGGGGTGGGAGGTCAAGGGATCAGGTCATAGGTCAGAAGCCAGTACAAGGGATGAGCCAAGCAGGGTGTTTTCAAATCAGAGATAGAGAGGGGCAGAGGTGAGAAGTCTAGGCTGGGACTAGGTCAGAGGTCAAGTGTCCCACCTGCTCATGTGTAACGGGGATAAGCCTCTGCTTGGACAGCTCCCTCAGTGTGGCCAGGTCCGTGCGCATGTCCAGTTTACAGCCAACCAGCACAACCTTGGCATTGGGACAAAACTCCTGAGTCTCCCCTTGCCACTATTTGGGGGAAGAAAACGGTTATGGAAGGGTAGGTACAGGCACACGGTGAACCCTGCTCCATGCCAGAACACCCTTCCTCACATCATGCAGAAACCATGCACCCCTCCATCTGGACACCCCCACGTGAGCAAGGAGGTAGGGATGGTGGCCTTTGGCTGAAAGTAGGATGCGGTGTAGGAGAAGGGGAGGGAGGAAAGGGCTGGGGAGGGGCTCTAGGGTCAGGGGCCCTGCTTCTACCTCAGTGGCCATGAAGGGTCTAGCAGTCTGAAACCTTCCCATCCCCGCCCCCTGTCCCAAATTTGTTCCTGGGAACAGACCAATCTGCCCTTCCTCCACCTGGAAACTAGGGCTGCTTTAGCTGACTTCTGTCCATTCAACGTGGGCTTTTCTCCTGGAAATAGAAGCCTCAAGAGGAGACCACAGGGCTCTTCTGAGCTCCCGGAGCAGCATTCCCATCCCCTCCATCTGGGGCTCCCACACCCAAGGAGATGGGAAGGATGGATAAGGAATCCCTTGAGTACTTCTCCTTGTTCTCCTCTATCTCCCCCTAGATGCTCGATCCAGCTCTGAGGACTGACTTCCAGGAAGAAAGGGTGGGGGGTGAGCGGTGGATGGGTGAGGAGGATGGGGAAAGAGGAGAGCTTCACACACTCTCTAGCTGATGACCATGCCCCAGGCATCACTCCCTCCTCCAGGCCATGTTGTGTCAGAACCTTGGTTTCTGGTCCCCCTCAGTGTAGCCATCCTGCTTCCCCAGGCTCCCACCTTCTTGAGGACACTGTCCAATGTTTCTGGTCGGCTAATGTCGAAGCAGATGAGCACAGCATCTGAATCAGGATAGGCCAGAGGCCGGACGTTATCATAGTAAGAAGAACCTGAGAGAAGACAGGGAGGGAGGGGACAGACAGGGTCCTGTGTGGGTGGGAGGCCTGGAAGGGAATGGGAGACCTTACCAATCCTGACCAGGGGACGCTAGGGGCAGAGGATGGAAGAGAGCAGGTATTGGAACCCATCAAGGAGTCTGGGTTTCTTCAAGGAGGGGCGTTGGCAGAGGGAGGTTAGATGGCAGAGAACAGCTCTCCACTTCCCTAGGGGTTTCTTTAGAAGTAATCATTCTTAATCTTTTCTGAGTCTTTGAGAAGCTCATGAAATCTCTCCACATTCTCAAAATTTTGCATGTGCTTTCTGAGCTTTGACTGACGTCTTCTACAGCCCTCCCCGGGGGAGCTGAGTAAAAATAAAAACCTCCTCCTTTTTTGGAGGAGGGGGAGGGGCAGGGGCAGAGCTCTCGCGCAGGCTTGGGACAGCTCAGATTTCTATACTTCTGTCTATAGAAGCAGCTCCTCATTCCCCGAAGAAATCCTAAATGCCTTTCCTAAACCCAGCCCTTCCTCCTAAGGAATCCATTCCTCACAACTTTCCCAGGTAGGCAGAATCCAGCTGAGAAGATCAGATACGGGGCTTTCTCCCTCCCTCAAGACAAGGTTTCTATGTGTCTCTGCAAACTCTACCTCAGTTTCTCTTGCTTTAAATAGGAAATTGATTTTCCTTCCTTCTAAAATTGGATGGATGGGCTGGGCATACCTGGAGCCTAAGGGTCTAGCCAAGGGATGGGTGAGGGTAGGGGCCTTGGAAGTCAGGGTGACCCCAGGGACTTGGCTACCTGAAGTGTCCCACATGTTGAGCTCAATGCGGCGCTTGTCGATCTCAAAGCTCGCGGTGTAGTTCTCAAACACGGTGGGGACATAACTCTGCAGACAGGGATGGGTCAAGATGAGATCCTCCAGTCTTCATCCCAGACAAATGCCCTCCTCACTCCCACACACCGTCCAGCCCGGCCCCTGGACACAAGTTGGTCTGGTGTTGGGCAAAGGGGAGATCCCGGGAGCGGCTGCCTCAGCGGAATGTGTGCTAGGCTCCCAGACCCTCTCCCGGTCCCTTCGGCCCCGAGTTCTTCCTCTCTCCAATGCCCAGGACCCCCGACATTACCCTAGCGTCCCCTCCTGGATCCTCTGGTTCTCCGAAGCCCCATTCATCTCTCCCTGCTCCCCAGTTCCTCCCACCCCAATCCTCTGCAGTCCTTCCAGAGTCCCCAGCGCCTCCCTTGGTCCGCGGTCCTCCGAGCCCCTCTTTCTCGACCCTGGTTACCCTGGCACCCATTTCCGTCCGTCCCTAGGGCCCTAGTCACCCACCCCCGCGGCCTCAGCGCCCTCCTCCCTAGACGCGGGTCCCTCACCCCGGGGTAGGCGTCCTTGGCGAACACCTGCAGCAGCGCCGTCTTGCCGCACTCCGCGTCCCCCACCACCACGATCTTGCAGCGGCCGCTCTGCCCCTCCATAGTCCCGGCTACGCGCCGGCCCCCTGCGCAGCCCCCCTCCGGGGCCCCGCTGCCGCCTCCCCCGCCGCTGCAGCTGCAGCCGCTCGGGCCGCCGACACCGGCATCTCGCGGGCCCGCGCCGAGCCCCCGCCCGGGGCCGCGGCCCCCCCCCTCTGCCCCGCCCCCAGCCCGACGGCCGCGCCTCCGGCCCCGCCTCCCGCCAGCGCAGCCGGAGGGGGCGGGGCCCACAGGAGCCGGGCGGGGCCCGGGGAATGCCAGGGCTGGGAGCCGGGTTCCAGCGCTCGGGTGTGATATGAGGGACCCCTGTGGGTTTGGGGCAGGGCGAGTCGGGCTTATTTGACTGTTTTGACTGCTTTGGCGATGGGCGCGGGGCAGAGTTTGAGCGAAGTTCTGAGGGGTAGGGTGAAAGCTGCAAACGCGCGAGGCTCGGGCCTTCTGCGTGCCCACGCGTGCACGCCGGTGTGCTAGTGCGGACACGCGCGGGGGCAGCCATCCACTTCCTGAACAGGAGGGGGGCGCGAGATGGTAGGAGAAGGAGGGAGTCTTTTTGGTTTGGTCTCAGCCCCCACCCCTCCACTCTCACGTCCCGGCAGGGAGTCTTGGGGATAGGAGGGTATGGACTCCAACACACCCACCCGGACAGTGGTGACATCATGGCTTCCAGTCCCCATGGCAACGACCGGCCTAGTCTGGGGCTGGGGTGGCTTAACGGAGGGCTTGGACTAGGAGGCAAGTGTGGACTTTCTCCAGCCTGGCTCAGGGTGGAAAGTTTTGGGGTAGCTGCGTCCTCTGGTGGATACTTCGGAGAGACAGAGATGGGGAGGAAGAGGAAAATAAAACTGCCCAGAATGACAGCCCTGCTGGAGCCAGAGACAAGCCCTAAAGTCATTTAAGGCTTGATCCAGAGTCTAATGATTACTACACAACTGTTTTTGCATTTGCATGGCATCTTTTACCTTTTAAAGGCGCTTTGTTTTACATCGGTTATACTTGATTTAATTTTATCTTTTAGAGCGAGCAAGATCACCATTTTACAGAAGGGAAAGTTGAGGCACAGAGCTTTAACAGTCGGATGGAAAGTTTTAAAGACTCGGTCTCCCTGCTCCAAGTTGCCACTGCAAGACCACACGAATGGGTTACATATGGGTAGAGTCAGAGCCTGAGGAACAACTTAGTTGGGTTCTAGTCCACAGGTGGCTGGCTCCCCAAATCTAATGTAAGCTGAGGTTTGGGGATCGTTCTTCAGATTGTCCTTTTACATATTGTTTAACTTGCGTAAGGTTTATGATGAATAAATAAGCAAATTAAGCAGCAGTCTGAATGACCTTAAGAATGCCCTCTCGAGTGTCTGTCTCCAGATGTTCCAGGTCTTCACTTTTCGCTCTCCTGCAACACCCGCGCTGTGGCCCTTTAAGTCGGAGCGCGAGGCCCCGCCCCCGGCCCGGCGCCCCTCCCCTCCCGCTCGGAGTCCACCGCCGCAGCTTCTCCCGACGCGCGCCCCGCCCTCCCCAGCTGTGCACCCTCGGTCCAGCTGCGCGCACGTCGGGAGTCCCAGACATGTCCGCGGAGAGAGAGGTAGCCGAGGCGGCCACCGTGGTGGTGGCGGCCGAAGCAGGGGCCGGAGAAGACGCCTCTTCTCAGCCCCCGAAAGCTGAGGCAGCTGGCGACGCCCAGCCACCCGCGGCTTCCGAGGGGGCCGCCGCCGCGTCGCCGCCGCAGCTCCGCTGCCTGGTGCTCACGGGTTTCGGCGGCTACGACAAGGTGAAGCTGCAGAGCCGGCCGGCCGTGCCTCCGGCCCCCGGCCCCGGCCAGGTGACGCTGCGCGTCCGGGCTTGCGGGCTCAACTTTGCCGACCTTATGGCCCGGCAGGGGCTGTACGACAGGCTGCCGCCGCTGCCCCTCACTCCGGGCATGGAGGGCGCCGGCGTCGTGGTCGCAGTGGGCGAGGGAGTCAACGACCGCAAGGTGAGCGGGCCACGGCAGGGCAGGGAGAGGCTGCCCAGGCCTTGGGGCAGTGGAGCTCGAGTGGGCGGGGGCCGGGGGTGTGGCAGGGCGGGGGAAACTGGCACTGATTCAGATAGAAGGGCATGGAAGGCTTAGGAAGGGAGCCTGTGTTCCGAGGGCCCTGGAGAACTGGGTGGATATTGGGGGGTAGGGAGTGAAGATGGAGTTATCGCCCCCTCCTCAACCATTTCAATTGCGGCCGCCGCCCAGAAGCGGCGGCCGTGGCTGTGTATTGGGGTGGGGGGGGAACACAATAAGGCACCCACGCGCATGCGCACAATGACCTTGCCACCACCCCCTCTTCGCCCCCCTCCCCCCGCTTAAAACCACACCTGTACCCTGGCCCACCAACCACTGCCTGGGTAATTGTGGTCTGTGACCCTGAGTACCGATTAGCGCCTCTTTCCCCGAGGGAGCTTAAGGAGCTATGTTGTCAGGGTTGGGCGGGGACGCATGACCCTGCCAGAGCCCCAGTCACATGCATCCCCGTGGTCTGTGGGGGTGTGAGGAGGCCCCTCCCAGAGCACGGCCAAAGAGATGAGGCACGCCCATCATGGAGGAGAGGGAGCTTGCCACTCGCCCTCCCGCCGGCCTCACGCTGCCCCTCTGCTCTTGGGGTTGGCGGGACGAGATTCGGTCTCTGGATCATTGTCTTAGGCTCTCTGTATCCCGTGACTTCAATATCTCCTCCTCCAGTGACTCAGCCAGAGGGTCACGACCCTAGGCTACCCTTGGGAACGTCGGAGGGAGGACAGAGGACACCCCTTCGCCTTCCTCGAGGAGGACCCTCACCTCGGAAACCCCAGCGGTGTCCATTTGGACTGGGTGGTGGTGGGGGGTGTGGTACCGGGAGCAGGTTGGCCCAGCTCTGCCGGTCTGTTTCTCTTTTTGTTTATCATTAATCTTGGCCACAAACCCGGACACCAGAGAGAGAGTTCCAAATGAGCAACTTTTTGAGAGACTTGGGGTGAAGCCTTTGCACGTCGTTTGTTGGGGGGTTTCATTTTAAATCAGCCCCCTGCAAGACAGGCCCCTCAGAGGCAGCCATCCTCTTTGACCTGCTAGTCCCAGATCCCAGAGCTGGAATTCTTGGATTTATTGTGTATGCAAACATCTCCTCCTTAAAGGACTTCTCCCTCAATTCAGCTCTGGCCCCACCCTTTCCACTGACTTCTTAGTAATTCTTGAGAAGATACTAAGGAATTTTGTGTGTGTGTTGGGGGTGGGGGGGGGGAGTTGTAGTTCATGTTTGAAGGCCACCCACCTAACCTCCCTCCCCACACTTTCCGCTTAGTAAATACAGGATATCCTGTCCAGGGCAAGAACCTGATGTAAGAGGCTGGATTCTGTGGGGAGAGCCCTCCCTCCCTCCTGATGTCTGGACTGGGGAGAGGTTCATGGCTCTGCCCTGTGATGGGCGAGGGGTGGGTATTAGCCTGGATAAGTGAGCCTTGTCCTGAGTCAGATCATGACGGGTCCGGACTGGTCACGACCCAGGCTGACCACACTGCACTTTCCAGCACTCCTGGGCCATTTCTGAGTCTATTGGTCCTGAGGTCCTAGGGTGGGATGTTTCCATTCCCCAGACCTCATCTCAGGCCAGTGCTTGCAAGGAAAGATCCCAACCTGCATCCTCTTTGTCAATGGAGTGTGGGGACATGAAAAAGGGTGTGTGTGGGAGTCCCATCCCCTCTTCCCATGCATCCCAAGTCTCCTTAATATACAGAATTTCCATCATTCCTGGCAGAGACAAAGACAGACTCGGATTGTCCTGGAATAGCACTCACACTTCCCTCTCCATGGGCTTCAGAGAGTGAGGAGAGGCCTTCCTTTCTCCTGAGATTGCCACCTTTCCTCTGCTCTCCTCTTGACTCCAGATGCTAAGCTGGAGGGAAAGATTCTGCTTTCTTTGCCCCCTTTCCCTCCTGTAATGAGGCTCTTGTGCAGGTGGCTGAGAGAGTGGGGGAAAAATGCTTCTTCCTGGTGGATAGGGTTGTGTAGCTGTCCTTGCCCATCACCTCTCCCCCTGACTCTGGGTGAAGGTGTTTTCTGGGCCCCCAGTACTGGCTCAGGAGGTGATTGCACCCAGCCCTAGCTGCTCAGAGATCTTTAGTGGCACTTTATCATTCTTATTATTTAATACTACGAACTGCTTCCAGACACCGGGCTAAAAATTACCAAATGATTTTTTTGCCACTTACTCATCATAACTACCCTATTTTACAGACAGGAAAACTGGGGCTCAAAAAGGTTAAATAGTTCTTACTTGCCCAAGGTCACACTGTTCAGTAAACAGCAGAGCCCATCTTTCTTTAACCAAAACAGTTTGATCTCTTTAACAATACTTCATGTTGCCCTAACTGTAAGCTTGTGGCATTCAGGGATCTTACACAATAGTGAAGTATAAGATCTGTAAAGTAGAGATAAGGACAGTCTCTACCTCAAAGAGCGGGTAAGGATTAATTGAGCGTTTATATATAATAGACTTATAGCACTTAGGGGCACCGGGGTGGTTCAGTCCATTAAGCGTCCAAGTTTGGCTCAGGTCATGATCTCACGGTTCACGAGCTCGAGCCTCACATCAGGCTCTGTGCTGACAGCTCAGAGCCTGGAGCCTGCTTCATATTTTATGTCTCCCTCTCTCAGTGCCCCTCCCCCACTCACATTCGATTTCTCTCTCTAAAATAAACATTAAAAAAATTATAATAGACCTACAGCACTTATAATAGGACCTGGCCCTTAGTAAGCACTCAGTAAAGGTAAGTTAGTATTGTTTTTGATGGTATTATTATTATTACTATTACCATGACTACTGTGACTGCTTCTATCTCTACTTCATTGCCAGGAAGAGGGCCTTGTACATAGCAGGTGATAAATCACCAATGGGTGAATGAGCAAGGGACTGAATGCTGCTCTTCTTCCATTCTTCAAGGTGGGGGACCGGGTGATGGTGTTGATCCGGTCAGGCATGTGGCAGGAGGAGGTGACTGTGCCCTCAGCCCAGACCTTCCAGATGCCTGAGGCCATGACCTTTGAGGAAGCCGCTGCCTTGCTGGTCAATTACATCACAGCCTACATGGTCCTCTTTGACTTCGGCAACCTACGGCCTGGCCACAGCGTCTTGGTACACATGGCTGCAGGTGACAGGCCCCCTCCCTTTATGCCCCCCTCCTTACCCCACCCTGATTTCCTTCGGGCCCCTTCCCTGCAGCCTGTCTGGACGGTTGTCATGGCAACACCAGGCTGCCTCGGCCTATGGCTCCCAGAGGCCTCTGCAGTATTGTTGCCGTGGCAACATTCAGGCACCAGGTCCAGCCTGGTGTGCTATCCATAGCAACGTGCCCTCACCCGGCACCCCCTCCTTTGCCAGCTACCCTTCCCCCCAATTCTCAATCATGGAAATTGGACATGGTTATGAGGAGAGAAAGCCTCAAAATGGGCCCAGGCAAAATGAAGGTGATGAACGGAGTCCTTGAGAGGCAAGAATGGAGAGCGGTGGTGGGGTGACTCCACATCCCCTCCTTATGAAAGTGTCTTGCTGCAGGGGGTGTGGGCATGGCCGCCGTGCAGCTGTGTCGCACAGTGGAGAATGTGACGGTGTTCGGAACGGCTTCGGCCAGCAAGCACGAGGTGCTGAAGGAGAACGGGGTCACACACCCCATCGACTACCATACGACTGACTATGTGGATGAGATCAAGAAGGTCTCCCCCAAAGGTGGGATCGGGGTATGGGTATGGGCAGGGGCAGGATGGCACAGGACAGGGATGGGACACTCCAGATCTGTGGATCCTAATGCTGCCTCTGGGCCCCCCTACTCTGTGACAGGAGTGGATATCGTCATGGACCCTCTGGGTGGGTCAGATACTGCCAAGGGCTACAACCTCCTCAAACCCATGGGCAAAGTGGTCATCTATGGTGAGTTAGTAGGCTGGGGATGGAGGGGGGAAGCAGGGTGGGTCTGAAGGGTAGGATGCAGGGGCCCAGGGACTCCAGTGCTCGAGGGAGCATCGGGTTAGGACTGGCCTGGGTGATGCATTCAGATTGCTACCTCTGGTGGGGGGCAGCTACTCTCATTCTCTTTCACCACTGTTCCTGTGAGTCACAGTGCATTCTGTGTTCTCTCTGTGCTCCTGTTTGGGGATTTTTCCAGATGCAAAATCAATCAGCCTGCCTTCCTTTGTCCTGCCTTCCTGGGTTTCTTGGTCAGGCTGCATTTTCATTTGCAAAACGATTTCACACATGGGGCACCTGGGTGGCTTAGTTGGTTAAGCATCTGACTTCGGCTCAGGCCATGATCTCACAGCTCATGAGTTCGAGCCCCACATTAGGCTCTGTGCTGACAGCTCAGAGCCCGGAGCCTGCTTCGGATTCTGTGTCTCCCTCTCTCTCTGCCCCTCCCCCGCTCACACTCTTTTTGTCTTTCTCAAAAATACATTAAAAAAAGAAAGAAAGAAAAACTATTTCACACACACAAAATCAACAAGTGAATAAAGATTCAGGCAATTTTTGAGTCAGCTGGAGTCCATTTGGGCCTGGCAGCCAGCAGGTGGGGGATTATCCTGTCACTCCCTGGCACTGCTGTGGATGATTGCAAGAGGCCCAGAGGGGGTGGATGAGCATGGATTTGGACAGGGATGTGCCCAGCACCTGGATTCACGGGCCGCGTCTCCTCATCCCTCAGGAATGGCCAACCTGCTGACGGGCCCCAAGCGGAACCTGATGGCCCTGGCGCGCACATGGTGGAACCAGTTCAGTGTGACTGCGCTGCAGCTGCTGCCGACCAACCGCGCTGTGTGTGGCTTCCACTTGGGCTACCTGGAGGGTGAGGTGGAGCTAGTCAGTGGTGTGGTGGCCCGCCTCCTGGCTCTGTACAACCAGGGCCGCATCAAACCCCACATTGACTCCGTGTGGCCCTTTGAGAAGGTGAGTGTGATGGCTGTGCAGGGAGGGCCGGAGGAGGGCCCCTGCAGGCTGGGCTCCCAGGGGTAGGATTCCTGGGAAGAGGGGGCTGACCCCTTTAGGCTGGCTCTCTAGAGAGGCCGGATGGCACCGGGTCTTGTCTTCCTCTCCAGGTGGCGGATGCCATGAGGCAGATGCAGGAGAAGAAGAATGTGGGCAAAGTCCTCCTGGTGCCTGGACCAGAGAAGGAGAACTAGGGCCGGGGCTGGCAGACCCTCGGGACCTGGGAAGAGAGAAGCTAGGGAGCCACGTTGTGTTGGTCACCAGACTCTCTTACATTTCATCCTCCTCATAATGCTCTGCCCACTCGCCCCCGAAGGTCTCCGTGGTGATGACCTCTCCCCTGCCCTGTTCTTTCTCCTTAGGCAGGGCCCCCTCCCCCCTTCCTGCCCTCCGAAGAGGTTGGGAAGTGACCACTTGGATGTCTGGGCCCTGCCAAGGGGACAGGGAGGGTCAGAGGGAGGCCGGCTGCTTCCTGCCCCCACCCTTTCCCTGGGCCTGCTGTGCTGCTTTTGTGCCAAGGTTAGCCAGTCCTTTTCCGTCCAGTTCTGTGTGCTTCCACCTCTGCCTCATCTCCCCTCCTGCCCCTGCCCCACACTCCCCTCCCCAAAGAATCGAAATGTCAGCTCAGGATATGGGGCCAATTTGTGTGAATCCAGCATGTCCCTGTCTCGCCCTCCTGTCCCTTCAGCCCAGGCCAACTGGCGCCCACCTCTGAACTCTGTTGCCTCGTTGCATGGCCTTGTCCTCTGGTCCCCGTCTCCTTGAGCACAGCTGGGTTTCTTCCACCTCCAGGTTTTCTGCCACTCTTAACCAAGGTTGCCTCTTACAACAAGGGTGGGAATCTGACCTGCTTCCCTAGGTCACGACTCTGTGGGAGGGACACAGAGCCCCCCCCCTCCGCCCCATCCTTCACTGAGTTCTAGTGGATTTGTTCTCAGTGCCTTAGCAACGGAAAACCTGTGCTTGCATGTGTGGGTGGGTGGGGGGTCCCTGTCTCACACCTCCTCCTCCACCCCTGAACTCCCCAGTGCCTTCCTCGTTCTGGTGGAGGTGGGCTTTTGCTGTCCCACAACACTGCCAAAAATCTGTGTGTGTGCCAGTGGGGACGGGGGGCAGCCCCTAGCCTCCTGGGGTCTGTGCCGTGTCCCGTCTCTGGGGCTGTCATTTCTCTCTGGGTGGTTGAGGAGAAAAAGGCAGGGTGGCGTTCTCAGCCTTGCAGATAAGTGTGGCATTTACCAGCCAGAGCTCTGAGAGGCAATGCCATCTGTTTCTTGTTCTGGGACCAAAGTAAAAATCGAAGCACATTTCTTGTGTAGTCAAGGGAGGCCCACTGCCTTCTCAGAGCAGGAGGGCAGCTTTTCAAACTCAGCCCCAAACTTTGTTTACATGGGTGGGGAGATGGAACAGGGGAATAAGGAGGGGGGTGGTTAGGACCTGGGCCACCGGAACCAAAGTGGGGACTTCCTGGCGCAGGGGTACAACTCCCTCTGCTCTCTGATACGGAATTAGGGAGGGTTACTGCCCAGCTATTGCCAATGGGAGGTGGGGGGAGGGGCTCGGCCTCTTCAGTGTCTAAATGAGGCCTAAATGTGTGAAGGGCGATTTCTGCTTTTGTGTACCCCACCCCGTTACTGTTACCGAAGCTGCCTTTGTGTTGTGTCAATAAAAAGCCAAACCCTGGGTCCTGGATGTTGCCTCCGAGAGTGGAAGGGAAGGTGGGCTCCTGGAAGGTGAGGGTTCCTCCTTCTGTGCTCACATCAAGTTTCCTTTCAGGAAATGAAATGAGAAGAGGGTCACGCCACTTTTATTGTTCTTGGGCAGCATTTCATAAGCCATAATCCCTGCCGCTGTTGACCAGCACGATCTCTTGCACCTGTGCGCCCAAATCCAGCCTGGTTTGAGAGGCTTGGCAGGGGTGCGGGGGAGGGGATGAGAAGGGCAGGCTCTTAGCCTGACGTGGTGGTGAAGACCGCCAGGCCCCGCTGTCCTGGGGGCACAAGTGTTAGGGCCTCCACCTCCCCACCTCCACGGGAGGGCTTCTGGAAGTGGATCTCCAGGATGTCCTGAAGCTCCGGGCCATCCAGGACGTCAGGAATGTTGAGCACCAGCACTGACTGGGGCACTGGCCAGAACACGATCTGGAAAAGGAGCCAGGAGATGGGCCTGGTTCATGAGAGTCAGGGACTGGGGGCAGGCAGTGCCCCTGGGGGTCTGGGAAGGGCCGGGAGGCCTGAGAGGCTGGCTGGCAATGGGGAGGGCAGTGGAGTCTGGGGACTCTGATCCTTTCTTGGGCAAGTTTCTGCCAGGCAGACAGGTTCCTGGCCCAGCCACCAATTCACCTTCCCACTTACCTCAGCCTTCTGGATCTCCCCACTTAGGAAGGGAGAGATTCTCAAAGGGAAGCTTTTCGTGCCCAGTGGCACTGTAAACTGGCCAGCCTGGCACAGGTGCTGGGCCACTGTGGGGACAGAGAGGAATGGACCTCTAGCATCAGGGCTTTTCTCCCCCGTGGCCGGATGCATCGGCCCCAATCTTGTCGGCAAGACCCTTACCTGCATCCTTAGTGAAACTCAGCACGACACCACTTTGCAGCAGCTTCCGACTCTCCACATCGCCACCCCCATTCCTGGACTTGCCAAAGAAGATCTCCAGCTTGTCCAGCAGCTCCTCCTCACTCAGCCTGAGCCCTGCAGGAAACCCACTGACCAGCACACTCCTCCTGCTTATCTGTGTGGACACCTAGGGACAGACAGGAGGGAGAGGTACAGCCCCACTCATCCCCTGTGCCCAAGTGCATGGCACCCCCTGCATGTCCCAGGACGCTGCAGTCCTATCACCTGGATGGTGGTCACCACGGGCAGCTCCAAGGACTGGACTTGCACCCGCAGCCGGCACTCATCGATGTCGATCTTATGCTCCTTTTGTTGCAGCACCCTCTCGGCCACTGGGTCGGGGGAGCAGGGTCAGTACTGGGAAGCCTCCCAACCTCCCTCCCAGGGCCTCTGTGAGAGCTCACCCTTGGGATCGTCGAAGGTGACCAGAGCAGAGCCTCCAGGCAGAGGGTAGCAGATCCGTAGTTTGGAAACCAAAGGCTTGGACCCTTCTGTGCCCTGCTGAGTGTGTCCTCGGAACACCAGGGGGACGAAGGGCACCGGGAATGGGACCTGGAGGTGGGGGAGGGGAGGCTGATGCAGCTTCAAGGGTGGGAGAGGCCCCACCACCCCTAGAAGGAAAGTGTTCCATGGAATTGAGGCCGGGGATGAGCACACTTATTGAAAGGAGAGCTGGATAAAAGGGTGGATGAAGGTAGGTCAAGCTCGTAGGAGCACTTTCCACACAAGATGTTACTTTGTCCTCACAAGCCTGCAAGTTTGGTAGCTCAGCGTCACAGATGAGAAAACAGATCCAGAGAGTTCAAGTGCCATACTGGAGGTCATGCAGTGAGGAAGTGGCAGAGCCAGGAGAGAAACTGGTTCTTTCTACGACACCACACCCCTCTCCCAGCTTACCTGGTCGTGGTGAGGGAAGTCCCCAAATTCCCTCCTCCGCTGCTGCAGCTGCTGCAGCCTCCTCTTTAGTCTGGCCTGCTCCTCCCGAAGGGCATGGAGAGCCTATTGGGGTGGGGGAGACGACCAGACTTCCATCTGCCTTCCCAGAGAATGAGCCCAGGGGAAAGGGACCCGATCCTGGACTCTCCCACAGCAGAGCTGATGCTCAGCTCCGGAACAGCCCAACCCCTTTCCCCCCGTCCCGGGGTTGGCCCTGGCCCACTCTCCTCAGGATTTGGTTGGCCTCATCTCGGCTGGGGGAGGGGGACAAGCGGAGGAGCCCTTGCAGCAGCCACAGCTGCGTTGTTACAGGACAGCTTGCCTTTAACAGACACCGAGCTCCTGCTGTGCGGTGCTGGGCACTGACACAGGGCAAGGGGGGAGAAGAGGCTAGCCCTCGGGTCTGTACAAAACACCACCCAAGACAGTGTACCCTCACATGACAGATTGTGGAGGACATCAGGAGTATGGAGGAGGGACAGTCCCATAGGGCTTAACATAACTAGGGAGGCCTCTGGGAGGAGTGGGGGCTTAGAGTGGCAAAATGTCATAGTATTCACTTTTTTTTTTTTAATGTTCATTTGTTTTTGAGAGAGAGAGCTTGCATGCACATGCATGCACACATGAACGGGGGGGGGGGGGGAGAGACAGAGGGAGAGAGAGAATCCAAAGCAGGCTCCACACTGTCAGTGCAAAGTCTGACATGAGGCTCGAGCCCACAAACTGTGAGATCATTACTGGAGCTGGAGTTGGATGCTCAACCGACTGAGCCACCCCAGGTGCCCCAGCTAATGTTTATTGAGCACTTACTATATGTCAGGCACTATGCTAAGCTTTAATTAAAAAAAATTTTTTTGAGAGCACGCAGGAGTGGGAAGAGAGAGAGAAATCTCAAGCAGGCCTCATGCTCAGCATAGAGCCCAATGCGGGGCTCGATCCCATGACCCTGGGATCATGACCTGAGCCGAAATCAAGAGTCAGATGCTCAACCAATTGAGCCATGCAGGCACCCTGTGCTAAGCGTTTTATGGCTTTTATATGGCTCAATTCTTGAAACAACCCTGTGAAATAAATTCCCTCTTATCCTTATTTTATAGATGAGGAAACTGAAGCTCAGAGAGGTTAAGTGACTTGCTTGAAGTCATTCAGCCCTATGCAGTCTGACTCCAGACTGCTAATCTGTGCTTTACAGTGAAGAAATCAAGCCCAGAGTGGGGGAGCAATTTACCCCACATCTCCCAGCTAGTCCCTTGACTGCCATTCTTTCCACTGCAGCAAGCAGCCTTTCAGGCTGGGTGTGATTTGGAGCAAGTCCAGAGACAGAGAGTGACAACATGGGCAGGGGAATGACACCAGGGATACGAATAAATGCACCTTTGTTTGCGGGATGAAGTAGATGTTAGCTGGCAGAGTTCACTCTGCGGTTGGGAAGCCTGATAAATAAGGTCAGCTCAGAGAAGTGTGAGCTCACTGGGGAAGGCGGGACTCTGTCCTAGTCATCTCTGTATCCCCAGTGTTCAGCAGAGTTTCTGGCACAAAACAGGCATTCAGTAAATGTGTGTTGAATGAATGAATGAATGAATGAAGTGAATTAATGACAGAATGGGAATATATTACAGAGGGCATTGAATTATTCAGTGTGAGTTCACTCTATTTTAAACAGACAAAAACTAGGGCTTGACCAAATAATGCTGGTTTATGAGTAGTGAGAAAGGTACCTAGTTCTTTATATGCCTACAAACAAGGTGTCTTTAAGGGCCAGTTAGATGACATCGGTGAGTCCAGGGGGCCAGTGTAGACCATAGGGAGTGCTAGGGACTCACAAACTGGAGAGAGCATGTCCCCGCTAAAGTGGCAACTTCTCAGCTCCAACCAAGATTTTCTTTTCTTTTCTAAGTTATTTATTTATTTTGAGAGCAAGAACATGTGCAGGAAGGGGGAAGGGCAGAGAGAAAGAGAGAGAGAAAATCCGAAGCAGGCTCTGCAAAAGCAGTGTGGAGCCCAATGTGGGGCTCAAACCCACAAACCATGAGATCATGACCTGAGCTGAAACCAAGAGTCAGACACTTAACCAACTGAACCACCCAGGCACCCCATCCAACCAAGATTTTCTCACATGGGAATGTGGTTCCTGTATCCCATTTCTTCTTTTTCTTTTTCTTTTTTTTTTAAAGTAAGCTCTATGCCCAACATGGGGCTTGAACTCATAACCCCAAGATCAAGAGTCATGTGCTGTACAAACTGAGCTGCCAGGTGCCCCATATATTCCCGTTTAAAAAAATATATATTTATTTATTTGGGGGGAGAGTACAAGCAGAAGAGGGGCAGAGAGAGGGGGACAGAGAATCTGAAGCAGACTCTGTGCAGTGAGCCCAATGTGGGACTGGCACTTACGAACACCAGATCATGACCTGAGCCGAAGTCGGACACTCAACTGACTGAACCAGCAAGGTGCCCCTCCCCATATCTTCCCATTTTTAAGGGAAATAAAAATCTGAATTTTTATTTGAAAGAGATAATTCAATTTAAAAATATATGAAAAAAGGGGTGCCTGGGTGGCGCAGTCGGTTAAGCGTCCGACTTCAGCCAGGTCACGATCTCGCGGTCCGTGAGTTCGAGCCCCGCGTCGGGCTCTGGGCTGATGGCTCAGAGCCTGGAGCCTGTTTCCGATTCTGTGTCTCCCTCTCTCTCTGCCCTCCCCCGTTCATGCTCTGTCTCTCTCTGTCTCAAAAATAAATAAACATTAAAAAAAATTTAAAAATATATGAAAAAGTAAATTTAAAAAAATGAAATTCATTTTAAGATGTTTTGAACTAGATTCAGTCCTAAGTTCATTCTCTTTTTACTTCTGCTTTAAATCTTGATCTAAATATACATAATTGTTTGAAAATCTAGTAATTAGCAATGCTGTTTAATAAAATAACTTTTAGTGGCACCTGGGTGGCTCAGTTGTTTAAGTGTCCAACTCTGGGTTTTGGCTCAAGTTATGACCTCACGGTTTTGTGGATTCAAGCTCCACATTGGTCTCCGCACTGACAATACAGAGCCTGCTTGGGATTCTCTCTCTTCCTCTCTCTCTCTCTCTCTCTCTCTCTGCCCCTCCCCCACTTCTGCTATCTCTCACTCTCTAAATAAAATAAACAAAATTTAAAAATAAAGATAAAATAAAATAAAATAAAATAGCTTTAAAAAAGGGCACCAGGGTGGATCAGTCAGTTAAGCATCTGACTCTTGATCTTGGCTCAAGTCATGATCTTGCGGTTTATAAGTTTGAGTCTCACATCAGGCTTTGCTCTGATGTGACACGGAATCCGAATCTGAGCTGTGAGCACAGAGTGTGATGTGGGGCTCGAACCCATGAGCCATGAAGTCAGATGCTTAACTTACTGAGCCACCCAGGTGCCCCACTATAGAGTTTTTTTTAATGTTTATTTTGAGCAAGCGAGCGAGAGAGAGTGTAGGTGCATGAGCAGGGGAGGGGCAGAGAGAGAGAGGGAGAGAATCCCAAGCAGGCTCCATGCTGTCAGTGCAGAGGCCCACTTGGGGCTTGATCCCATGAACTGTGAGACCATGACTTGAGCTGAAATCAAGAGACAGACACTTAACTGACTGAGCCATCCACACGCCCCTAAATATAGAGTTTTTAAAAGAACCATTGGAGCAGGGGAGTTCAGATCTAATATAAGTAGGGGATGGAGAACTAGTGAAGATTTCTGAGGGGGGTGAGGTGGTGGACATGGTGTTTAAGAGAGCAACTTGGCAGCCATGGCACGATGAGCTGGAGCAGCGGGAACTGGGGAGGGACACTCTGAGGTTCTAATTCCTCCTGACATGACAGAAGCTGAGCTGGACCTCTGGCAATGGGCATGCACGGGTGAGCACATTTCAGGAAGCAGGCCTCCAGACTCTGTAGATGTTTATATTAAGGAGACAGAGAGGACAAACTGGAGAGACAATGCCAAGGTTGTAGACTTGGGTGTCAAGAATTTGGTAGAATCCACTGACCCAGCAGGCAAGGGAAGAGGGCAAGTGGTTATTGGGGGCCTGCCAGGTGCTGGGCACGGTTGGACTCCGTCTCATTTTAAGTATCACAGAACTGCCTCCTGTCTCCAAGTTCCAACTGGAACTTCTCTCTTATAGGACCCTCTTAAGGACAACACAAGCTGACTGTAGTCACTTACATGAATTCAACTATACATGCTATTGTTTGCGTGACATGATAACATGGTCTCCTAAATGTAAGCCAATGTACATCTGGTGCTTAACCGAAAAAAACTGCAATCCATTCTACATTGAGCTCATTGAGAGACTGTAAATTCTGGATACTGTAGGGGTGAGTTAATGATTTAAAGTTAATTTTGACTACCTACATTCTTCTGCCTTACTTGCGAAATTTACAACCTAACCACCCCATAAGATAAAATCTCCTGCTGTTTATGTTCATCATAGGGTATTGGGAGGCTGTTCGGCATAACAGTTAAGAACACGAACTCTGGAGACAAACCTCCAACGCTTACATCCAGCTCCTTTTAGTACTGCAAGACAATGAACAAGTTATTTAACTCTCTGTGCCTTGGTTTCCTTATCTGCAAAATGGACATAATAGCAATTTCCACCTATAATTTTGTTGGGAACAATGGTGCCTGGCACGTGATGAGTGCTATGTTGAATCTTTCCTATTTTATGAATCCTCATTTTATATGAGGAACCTGAGGTTTGCCAGGGTTAATTAATGAGCCAAAGTAAGTCAAACTCGAGGCCGTTGAAGACACATATGGTCAGGGACAGGACTTGGTGGAAATGACTCTGGGTTGGAGCAGCATGTGTAATGGAAGAAGTCAAAAGGAAGGAAGGGCTCTGTGAGGGACAGAGCTTTAAAACTGTAATCTTTGGGGCACCTGAGTGGCTCAGTCGGTTGAGCGTCCAACTTTGACTTAGGTCTTGATCTGTTTGTGAGTTCAAGCCCCTGCACTGGGCTCTCTACTGTCAGCACAGAGCCTGCTTTGGATCCTCTGTCCCCCTTTCTCTCTGCCCCTCCCCATTCACACTCTCTATCTCTCAAAAATAAATACACATTTAAAAAAAAAGGGTAAAAAAAAAGAAAAACAAAAACAGCCCAAAAGAGAGGTGTCTAGCTGGCTCAGTCAGTAGAGCATGCAACTCTTGATCTCAGGGTCTGAGTTTGAGACCCAGGTTGGGTAGAGCTTACATTAAAAAAAAAAAAAGAAAAAAAAGCCAAAAAACAAAAAAAAGCCCACACAAAAAAAGTCAAAAATAAATCTACATGTCCAACTATAGAGGAATAGCCTAATAAATATATTATGTAGCAATTAGAAGACATTAAAGAACATTTAACAATATGAAGAAATACACTAAGCTAAAAAAGCAAAATACAAAATAAAACTGTACAGAGTGTGATCTCTATTCTGTTGATTTAAAAAGTTTCATTTCAGAGGCACCTGGGTGGCTCAGTTAAGCATCTGACTCTTGATTTCGCCTCAGGTCATGATCTCATGGTTTTTTAGTTCAAACCCCACGTCAGGCTTTGTGCTGACGGTGCAAAGCCTGTTTGGGATTCTCTCTCCCTCTCTCTGTTCCTTCCCTGTTCTCTCTCTCTCAAATAAATAAATAAACATAAAAAAAAAAAAAAAAAGAAGTTTCCTGAAGGGCTCCTGGGTGGCTCAGTTGGCTAAGTGTCCGACTTCAGCTCAGGTCATGATCTTGTAGGTCTGTGAGTTTGAGCCCCACATTGGGCTCTGTGCTGACAGCTCAGAGCCTGGAGCCTGCTTCAGATCCTCTGTCCCCTGTCTCTCTGACCCTCACACCCTTCTCTCAAAAATAAATAGACATTAAAAAAAAGTCATAGGGGTGCCTGGGTGGTTCAGTTGGTTAAGTGTCCGACTCTTCTTCTTGGCTTCAGTCATGGTTGTGAGATCGAGCCCCAGGTCGGGCTCTGCTCTGAAAGTGTGGAGCTTGCTTGAGATTCTCTCTCTCCCTCTCTGTCTGCCCTCCTCCCCCACTTGTACTCTCTCTCTCAAAATAAATAAAAATAAACAACAAAAAAAAAAGTCATAATAAAAAAAGTCTCCTGCACCCATTTTAGAGGTAGGAGTGAAATGGAGGTGAATCAAGATAATCTTGGGGAATAGGGGTTCTGAAAGGTTGGCAATAATATTAAGAATAACAAACACGTATTGTACGTTTAGGAGGTGCCAACCAGTGTGCTAAGTTTTTACTATATTGATTTATAGATTATCTGCTTAAATTAAAAAAAATTTTTTTTTACATTTATTTTTGTGCCATGAGGGAGATAGAGCACAAGTGGGGGAGGGGCAGAGAGAGAAGGAGACACAGAATCCGAAGCAGGCTCCAGGCTCTGAGCCGTCATCACAGAGCCCGACGCGGGGCTAGAATTCACGGAGCGCAAGATCATGACCTGAGCCGAAGTTGGGAGCTTAACCGACTGAGCCACCCAGGCGCCCCAAAGATTTTTTAAAAGTAATCTCTAAACCCAACATGGGGCTCGAATTTACAACCCTGAGATTAAGAGTTTCATGCTCCACTGGCTCAGCCGGCCCTGAGCCTGTGATCTTTCTTACTACATTTGAGGAGCAAATGAAAAATTCCCAAGCAAGACATCTGTGTATTTATAACAGATGGGGTAGTATCCGGGAGGGGGGAAAAGGAAGAAACTGGAGAGGGGAGGAGATGCATTCATTTAACAGCTGTTTATTGAGGGCTGCGTGCATGCCAGGCACAGTGCTGGCATGGTGAACAGGCTGGACGGGGGACCAGTCTTAGTCTAGCAGGAGTAGGATCATTCACAGGTCAGGAAAGGGAGGAGCACAGCACACAGTGGGAAGGTGAGCTCTCAGAGGAGAGACATGTCTCCCTGTGACCTGGAAGAGGGCCTAAGATTCAGCTGACATCAACAATAAGGTGAGGAACTATCTATTTCAACTCTAAGATGAAATATAAGGAGGCAAGTTTGTTGGGCAAGATCTCAGGAGATAAGGGTGTGAACAAGTCTTACACGTTTTGGGTCATAAAACCCTTTGAGTATCTAACAAGAACTATGGATTCTCTCTCAGAAAAATGCACATTCACACAAGAAATGCTTGAGCTCCTGAGGTGTAGGTTATAGAACTATCTTTGAGGCAGTGGGTTAGGGGAGAGGTAATCCCCGCCACATTTTTCCCCAGTCCTTCAGCAAGTCTAAGAGATGAGCAGAGAGGGGCTTGGCCACCAGACCCAGAGATACCTGCAGATTTCCAGCCGAGCGAAATGCTCCTCTGCTTCTCGCCCCTCCCCCCAACACTCTCCTCACTTACGGCATCACGGGTCACTGACATGGGCCTGGGGTCCGGCTGGCAAGAGTTGAGGCTTCAGAGCCGGGCACAAAGTGGCAGTGTCCACGGCGACAGAACTCTTGCTTGTACCTTCTGATGGGCTTTAGTCTCCTCTAAGCCGGACCTGAAATACACTTCTGATGTAGAACCGGCAGGCTCTTTGCTTCCACTTTCATTTCACCAAAATCCCTGCCCTTCGGTGTTCACACGCCCCCAGCTGGTTTCCCCACCCCGGGGAGGAGCCTTTCTGGTCTCGGAAGTTGACTTCACCCAGATAGGAGGTCTCAGGGGAATCTACCCATAAACATAGGCAAACAGAATGTGGACCCCGACCTACCACTCATTCTAACACAAGCCTTTTGGTAGAATAGTGTCTTTGTTATTTCCCTGGAACCTAGAAAGATGCCAGGCACACACAAATCAAGATTAATTGAATGAGAAAGGCAACCAGGATGGTTAAAGCCTTTCCACCAAATTCACAAGAGCTGTACTAATAGCCAGCATTTGTTGGGAGCTGTTCTGTGCCCAATACTGGATCTGCTTTACATGAATTAACTTAATCTTTAAAACAACCCCACAGAGTTGGTTCCATTTTTGCCATTTTACAGATGAGCTTGTAAACTTCAGAGGCAAAGAAGTGCAGAAACTTGCTTAGAGGTCCTATTGCTAGGAAGCACGTATCTAAACCTGGTTAGAAGAATACTTGGAACTTGAGCCTTGAGGTTGAGTGGAAGGAACTTGGAAGTTTTAGGCAGAAGGCTTAAATTCAGTTCCATTTGTGACTGAGCAGGCAAGCTACTTAGAGGGGTCTGTCTCAAGAGAGATGTTCGATACTTAAAGGTGAAGAATCAAATGAAGCTACACAGGACACAGTGCACGATGTTTCCTATTATCTAGTCCATGGTATTTTCAGAGTAATTTATACTCAGCCCTTCTCAATCTCTTTCCCTACATCCCAGGGGGATGTGTGCTAAGTGTAAGGCTTGGCAAATGTGCCTGTTTGAATCCTTCCATCTAGTAACAGAACCAATTCAAATGGAGAGCCTATTTTGCCAGTAAAACAGAGTCAACACTTAGGGTCCAATGAAAGGTAAAATGCCAAATAAAAGGACCAAATTATCTTTCCTGCAACTGTGGGGACATACCCATGCCCAAGACCCTTGAACCACACCTTTTCTTGTTGTTCTGCTAGCCAGGCCATTTGAGGACCTCTTCTAATCTAACAATGGGTGCTCTAGAGGTCAGGCCTTCATTAGTCCCCACTGCTATCTAGAGCAGTTCTCCAGTGTGGGCCTCATCACAGCAGCACAGGGATCACTGGACAACCTGCTTGAAATTCTGACCTACTAAGCCTCAAGAGTGGGACTTCAGCACCCTGTCATTGTTCAGAGAACCTCAGATTAGTGGCTCTCAATCCAAAGTAATCAGTGCCTGCTGAGAGGGGCCCGTGGGTGTTCACAATGGAGGGTGGAGGGAGGAGAGTGGCTCAGGTTCTCTATGTAGGTAACAGGTTGAAGCCAGGGATGCTAAACAACTCTGCACCTACACATCAGTAGTAGTCTTTTTTTGGGAAATCATTCAGTTGCTCACGCCTTACCCACCGAGGGCGGTCAGATGATTAAAGGATTATCAGGAGGAGGACAGAAGTAGTCCAAATCTCACAAAAGCGCTATTTTATATACTTTCCCACAGCTTCTCCTCTCACCCACCACCCAACGTCTTATCATATGAATGTTCTTCAGCAGTCTAATAATACATGCTACAAGCAGACAGTGATTTTTTTTTTTTTTTTGGTATTTTTAATGACTGAAACAAAACAAACTTAAAACCGCAGCTTCTGGAAGAACCATTTGTTCTTGCCGGTCTTGTACCTAGACAGAAAGAAAAGGACACCAATGAGAACAGTGAAACTAAATTCCCTTCATGGAGGATATGGATACCATATTCCCAACATCCACTACCAAAGCTATTTACCTCTCCTCGAACTTGACCTTGGCCTCTCGTCGGGCCTTGCGTTTAAGAGCAGGGTCTCTGAAGACATCCTTGTTGACAACAGTTTTGTCCAAGGGGATATCCACAGAGTACCTGGGGACAACAGTGGGGAGGGAAGATCAGCCCACATGCGGCCAGGGCCTTCGCACAGTCTGGGACCTTGGGATGGCAGGGTCTGTCTCCACAGGAGCAATCCGCAAAAGCTGTGCCAAAGTCCTGATGATATTTTTTGGAAACTGCCAATTTAAAAAGACTCAAGCCATGAAAATACTTCACGTTTCATTCTCAACTTTCCAGTGACTATTTTTCTGGCTAAGGATTGTCACTTTAATCATGGTGGTTGGCCAGCTTCCTATTTGGAGCCATTTTATTTAGTGGTGTTCAAGTTGTGCCCGGGGAAGGGTTAGCCTCATTATGAGAATGCAAAAGCTGGGTGACTAGTTACCGAGGTCTGTTTCCCAGCACCTGAGAAACAGCAATGCCCTTTTAAGACAGCCCATTAAGAGTAAACATGCAGCCGCCGGTAGCAAACTGTAAGGCACACACTGCTGGGTTTTGGCAATTATCGTTCAGGACTCTCTCAAATATTTTTATTTCCTTATAACCTATACACCAAGATAGCATGAATGGCACACAATACTGTGAACGGCCAGGAACTCAGGGGCTTGAGAGCCAAGTGGAATCAGTTGGGGGGAGGTTTGCTTTCTTTTATTTATCAACAATTTTTGAAAGCCTATAAAAACTATCCTTGAAAGTGGAATAGTGGAAGACAGTAGGCCAGATCCCGTGCCTGTATTTATCGTGATTGCAAACAAATGCAGCAATCTTTACCTAACACTTCTAGAATTTTCAGGTGAGGAGACAGATCAAGAGCAAGCTTGGAAAAGATTTTTCAATCCTGCTTGGCCCAGTCAGGGAAGTCACCACAGAAAATGACAGAACACAGCTCCACACTGAATTAAAGAGGCAACACTGGGGGGGGCGCTTGGGTGGCTCAGTTGGCCGAGTGTCTGACATCCGCTCAGGTCAGGATCTCACAGTTTGTGGGTTCGAGCCCCACGTCGGGCTCTGTGCTGACAGCTCAGAGCCTGGAGCCTGCTTCAGATTCTGTCTCTCTCGGCCTCTCTCCTACTTGTGCTCTCTCAAAAATAACATTAAAAAAAAAAAAAAAAAAAAAAGAGGCAGCACTTGAAACCACGACCACTTTGTAAGTCACACATGAAAATGTCTCTTCCCCACACTGGAATGGCTGCAAAGTTGAAAGCTGTCGCCTTATTCAGCAGGCCAGAGGGGAGAAAAGAAAGTCACTTTCATAACCATTCTTGATATGCTCACCTTGTGGGCATGAGGTGATTGTAGTTATAAACTTTCACAAAAGACTTGATCTTTGACCTCTTGGCGATTTTCTTCTTGCCCATGGCAGCTGTCACTTTGCGGGGATAGCGGTCAATTCCAGCCACCAGAGCGTGGCTGTAGGGACGGTCTGAGGTGCCATCATCGATGTTCTGAACAAGCAAGAATCACATTAGTAATCGAGGACCTACTGAGGCGCTGTGCTAAATGCAGGCCGTGTATAAAAAGAATACCCCCACTCCCCATCTGAGACCCGCTACTGGAAAAACTGCACAAAGCAGACATTCTGAGTGCTAGGCTAGATGCCCAAACAGTAATGGGTCGTATTCATTCTCACCAAGAATCTGGAAAGGCCTGTGGGAGCTAAGTGATTTAAAACTAACAATAATTAGCATTTATGGAGTGTTTGCTTTCTACCAAGCACTGGTTCTTAGGACTTAACATCTCTTAACTTCTACAATTACATGGCTAGTTGGTGGTCTAACTCCAGAAACCAGTCTCAGACAGATGAGGGAAGGGAAACAAAGGGTGTCCCAGTGGTCCCACAACAACCAAAAGCAAGTGCTTGGCCAGAGCTTAGCAAAATCTCACAAGAGGCCACAAAATGTAGGCAGAAGGCAAAGAACGGAGGAATAGAATATGCTAAGTGATCGTTTTGCCTAGAAACAATTTCTCCTCTTTTTACAGAATCCCAGCTGCAGCACTTAATGTTTTACTTCAGTTGAGTTACTTAACGTCTCCAGACATCAGCAGTAGAAAAGAATCCCCTACGGTTACCTCAAGGACTGGGCATGACACCACCTGGAAAGCAGTGCCAGATACCAAGCAAGCGCTCGATAAACGCCGGGCATTATTATTTTTTAAAGCCTCTTTAGTAGAGAACCCATTATATGTTAGGCGCCCAATTCAACTCACATCTGTTTGTATTTTGCATTTTTCTCTCTCAAGAGCCCCGATGCATTCACTCCCACCCGCAATGCTCAGTGACCAATGCCCCCAAGCTAGCTCTTGACTTCCACGCTTGCAGGCCTTCCGAAACCAGCCCCGTTCCTGGGATGTAGGCGCGCAGAGGCTCGCGAGGACGGTACCTTCACGATGACCGCCTTGCGTCCGGAGTAGCGTCCGGCCAGGACCAGCACCACCTTCCCGGGTTTCATGAATTTGCCCATCTCTGCAGGGGAAGGAGAAGGGGCCGTTCAGAAACCTGCCAAGCCGAGGATGTGGGCCCAGAAGCCAAGGCTGCGCTCACTGCCGTCTCGGCCCAGGCCGCCCGCAGGCCCCTGATCGGATAGGACCGCTACGAAGCCTCCGGAGACCGGGCAAAGGAAAGCGCCCGGCGCCACCCCGGATCTCGACCCCCAGGCCGCGGATGGCAGCGGATTGGAACATTCCGCCCAAGGTTCTACTCACCGACACCAGCTACTCGAGCCTACGGCAGAAAGGAAGAAAGCCCACTTCCGCTAACCTTTCACCTCGGGGAGAGTGACCTCACATCCGGTCCCGCCCCGCAAGTTTCGCCCCACCTCTTGAAATCCTTTACGGGCGGAAGAAGCTCGGGCGGGGAGAGCAGTACTTGGGCGTTCATTTATTCAAGTCAAACTTTATCAGTAGCTTCCACTAGAAGCAAAGAAGTCCTTCCTCCCGCGTAGGTGGGAAGAGCAAGGAAGGCTTTAAAGCGCGCAGACCTTTGGCTCCACTGCTCTGCCGCACCCCTTGGTTGCAGTTCCTTTTTCTGGCGCTAGAAGGGGACACAGTTTGAAATAGATTTTTATGACTTGAAAGAGTCAGAGAGCAAAAATAGGACTTGTATTAGTGTGCATTTTTGGCGTAAGGGGGGAGAGACGAAGATCAGTTAGGCAAAGGTGCTTACCCCCAATATTTAGAATCTAGTGATGTCACAGACATTACCGACTACAATAAGCAGTGAGGAAGGTGAAGGATGATGGTGATAATCCCTGAGCACCTACTCTGTGCTAGGCTTTTTACGTAGCCTAGCTTTACCAAATGATACAGGAGGTGACCCTGGAAGACTGTTTTTAGATGGTTCTTTACTTGTCTTCGGAGTTCAAGAGAAAGGGAAACCATCTTAACGGTTTTTCCTTTTCTGAACATGGAAGAATCTATAGAATTGGTCTTGGGCAAGATATGAGAAAAATCAGGGTTTCATCAATTCTCTTCTTAGCCTCTCGAGGGACCAGTTTTCCCTGCAGCCAACACCCCATGCCAGTGGTTTATCACAATAATTATGTACTTACATATCTATATTCAATTACAGTATTTTGTTTCGGAGCACCTGGGTGGCTCAGTCGGTTGAGCATCCGATTTCCTCTCAGGTCATGATCTCGCGGTTGGTGGGTTCAGCTCCCCATCGGGCTCTGCTCAGACAGCTCAGAGCCTGGACCCTACATTGGATTCTGCATCTCTCTCTCCGCGCTCCCCCCGCCCCCCACTTGTTCTGTCTCTCAAAAATAAACATAAACAATTTTTTAATTTTTTTAACGTTTATTTTTGAAACAGAGAGAGAGCATGAATGGGGGAGGGTCAGAGAGAGAGGGAGACACAGAATCTGAAACAGGCTCCAGGCTCTGAGCCATCAGCACAGAGCCTGACGCGGGGCTTGAACTCACGAACCGCGAGATCATGACCTGAGCCGAAGTCGGACGCTTAACCGACTGAGCCACCCAGGCGTCCCTAAACAATTTTTTTAATAAAAAAAGATCTTTTGTTTTAAATCGGAAGATGACATTTTAGAATTGGAAGGGACCTCCAGAGGTCATCTACTCTGGCCTCTAAGAGGACAGCTCTAGAGCAGCAAAGTCACAGAGATGGTGGTGCAAGAGCAAGTTCTCATTCCTGACCTGGTGCTCTTATTACACTACACCACCCTGTCCATTTCCACCTTCATGGGCTGCTCCCAGCCTGCTGCTGCCTCTTCTGCTGTATATCTTTTGGAAAATAGAAACCACAGCCGGAAATTTCATAATTGCCTTGGACTCTTCTCACAAACACTCTCCCGAATTAGTACTAAATCTTCTGAATTTTTCCTTGTCTTTTAAATCTTTTCTGTCCTTTTCCAGAAAAGGAAAATGTCCCTAAATGATCCAGCCTCAGATCTTTTTCTTCTCCTCCTCAAACCTTTTTTTTTTTTTTTTTTTTTAATGTTTATTTTTGAGACAGAGAAACAGAGCACAAGCAGGGGAGGGGCAGAGAGAAAGGGAGACACAGAACCCGAAGCAGGCTCTGGGCTGTCAGCACAGGCCAGACGCGGGGCTCGAACTCACAAACCGCCAGATCATGACCTGAGCTGAAGTCAGATGCTTTAACTGACTGAGCCACCCAAGCGTCCCTCTTCCTCAAACTTTTATGTGGATCTGAATTGCTTGCTATGCTTATGAAAGATGGATTTCTAACCTAGGAGATAACAATTTCAGTCTGGAGTGGAGCCATATATGATCTATAGAGCTTATTTTGGGGAGCTTCCCTCAACATACCTCTTAAATTCCCCATTTTTGTGCTTGAAATCCTTCATTGGCTCTGTGTACCGAAGTTTAAACTCACCTTTCTTTTCTTGCAGCCTAAATTCCTTATTTTTCCACATCTTCACATAACCACTCCCTCCCCACCCCCCACCCCCAACTACTGAAATATCCAACCTTTTTGATTCCTGGGGTCTTTACTCAGGTGGGTCCATGTGTCTTTATTCTCCACTGTAGCTAGGCAAAACCCTGTCCAAATCCATCCTTCAAGGCCACTCCAGAGTTCTCCCAGGCAGAATCAATCTCTTCCTCTGTGCTCCCTCAGCAATCCAATCCATACTCATCTTTATTAGAGAACATCTTATTGGGTTTGGATCAATGGTTCTCAAAGTGTTGTCCCTAAAGCGGCTGCATCAGTCTGGGATGCTTAGAACCTTAGAACTGTGAATTGTCAGGCCACACCCCAGAACTACGGAATAAAAATCTGTAGGATGGGACCCAGCAATTTTTAACAAGCTACCCAAATCCCCAATTTCCTTAGATCGTGTCTTTGTTGAGGGCAGGGAGTATGTTTTATTTCTCTTTTTCCTCAGTATCTAGCCTGGCCCAGGCAGTTGGCAGGCATTCAAGGATGAATGAATGCAGAACGCCTTAGAAATCTTTTTTTCTAAGATTTTAAGTACCTCTACAGCCCACATGGGGCTTGAACCTATTACCCTGAGATAAAGAATTGCATGCTCTAGCAACTGAGCCAGGCAGTTGCCTCTACCTTTAAGAATGCTTTGCAAGGGCGCCTGGGTAGCTTGGTCAGTTAAGCATCCAACTCTTGGTTTCGGCTCAGGTCGAGATCTCATGGTTCAGGAGTTCAAGCCCCGCGTCAGGCTCTGTGCTGACAGCGCAGGGCCTGCTTGGAATTGTCTTTCTCCGCTCGCTCTGTCTCTCAAAATAAATAAACTTAAGAAATTAAAAAAAAAATGCTTTGCAGACCATACTTTTATAACAGTGCAGCCTGCACTTTCACGGATACATATCCATGATTCTTTTTCATCCTGTTCTTGCATAGGCTTAGACCTAGGCTGACTGTTCCCTTCTCTCCTCCCTTGTCCTGTGTGCCTCACCCCAAGCCAAGGACAGAGTTCTGTCCTAAGTAATAATGCAGATGATCAGTGACTAGCAGATATCTGACTGCTGGGATGCTGGCAGCATTGTCTCCGTCTCTACATATTGTCTTTTTGTTTCATGAAGAACTCGACAGAACGGTGGCTGTCTGTCCATCCATCTCCTTGTGGCCTAGTCCCTTGGCAGCTGAAATTTCTGGTAGGTATGTGGGAAATACCTTCTCTTCCCCAAAGTGACGGTGGAGCGAGGGGGTGGATAAAGGAGAGAGGGGAAGAAAAGATCTAGAAGCAGCATGATACAATGAGGTAACATGATAGAATATAAAGACCATAGGATTTGGATTCGGGCAACTTGAGTACAAATCTCAGCTCTTCCATCACATACACCTGGACAAAATGTTTAACCTCAGTGTACTCGGCTATAAAATGGAGATAATATGGTCTTGTCTTAGAAGTAGTGAGGATTCAGTTAGGATGGCCTAAAACAGCTTCCCATGATGCTTGATACAAATTAGAATCAAAACCTTGATACAAATTAGTCTTTGTGAGGATTAGAAAAATACTGGGGTGGTTCAGGGCTGTGCCACATAGTCACGGCAGTTATCATCCACCCTGGATGATATCTAGATAAATGGACTTAAAAGTGCCAGCTCCAAAAGTGGCAGGCAAGGTGAGATTTGCCGTGGGAACAGACTGCACGCCTGGGCGAGATGGGATGATAACATTTGGGAGAAGGAAGCCACCACCAAAGTTGACCTGGTCCAGGATAGAGGGCCAAGAAGAGGCAGAAAGGCCAAGAGCCAGACGTTGCTCAAGAAAACACTGATCTGGATGGATGGGCTAATAACGCACAGACTTATAAACCAAAGCGAAGAGTCTCCACGGTCTTTCAGAGAAGCTACATAAAATACTATGATTTTATTAGCAACCACAGATCTATCATTTTCCACATTTTACAATTATCCTGCTTCACACAGGATGACTAATTCTAATGAATTATCAATAATACATCTTAAATAACATGTTGTTGAAAAAAAATTAAGTTAAAATGCACTATGTAATAGTGCAGACACAAAGTGCAGCTGGCAACTTAATACACGAAACAATGCTGAATCCGTAGGGTTGAGATCCCATTTGGTTTTCCAGAAAGGAATATACCTTGCCCATCTTTGGTCAGTCCTGAAGCAGTATGCAAGCTGAATGATAAATATGAACTAAAAAGGCTAAAATACTGAAGACCAAATAGGATCACTCTAGAGTCCATTTTACAAGGAAATGCTCAGTCCCTTGTCTGTCAACGGGGATCTGTAGTCCCTACCTCCGCTGCAGTACCTACATATGGTCAGACTGCCTCCATCATCCAGCCTCCGGGACAAGTGGACTCACAATCCTGGGGGGAGCTGCTGCTGGTCGCTGAAGTGTGTTCCCATTCACACTTGACTCAGGGGCAAGGATTCTCTTGAGGAGGACAGCTCTAACATATTTACTTCTAAAAAGATTGTGTCTGCATCTTGTTGGGAGTTGTGTACGGGAAAGGTTATTTGCCAGAGGACATGGTACCAGCCAATGGTGGTCATTCCTCATAAATAACCAGCTCCAGAATCAAAAGAGCATCATCTGTGCCCCACCTTGTCGGGAACAGATTTCAGTTCTCACCCCCCAAAAAGGGGCTCACACTGAGCCTAACAGTGGTTAACGAACTCCCTTAGAAATGCTGTTATCAGATATCCCCATTCCCAGTTTTAGAGGCAACTAAGGAATATACAAGGCCTTCCCTGACCTTGGGGTCAGGAAGAAAAGGGGTGTCTGTATTCATAAAGGGAATTTAAATTCCGACCTTAGGACTCTCTTGAACCTGCTCCAAGTGAAGGAATACGGCTCCCAGCTTGGATGGCAAGAGCCTCAAGTGGAATGTCTTCCAGGACCGACAATTCACTCATGTTGTCACTCACCACCATAAAGAGAATGGTTAGAGTGACCTGGGTCTTGTAAAACTCAGACGTGGCACGATGCGGTGGTACATTCACTGTGTGCCACAGCTGATTTCTTTTACATAGGCTCTAACATATGTGCCCAGACGTTATATGCCGGGGCAGAACCTTTTAGTGGGAGGGTTTCCGGCATTTCTTTCTGATATGCTAAGTTGGAAAACAGACTTTGCAGTCATTTGGCAAGGGAAACTGTCTTTAAACCCCCCCCCTCTTGCTCTTTGTTTCTATCCTAGAAGACTAACCATCTGTTCCTACCCTACTGAGGAAGGTACTGGTGTAGGGCCAGGGCACTCTCCTCAAAAGGCATCTTTGATGTTCTTGAGCTGGCGCACGGCCAGGTCTACAGGGAGGCTGAACTTGAGGCTGCTGAGGCGACTGAGCAGGTTGAGGGCGCTCTCAAAGCCTGTGTGCGCCATGTAGCTCCAGGGCTGGTAGTGGGGCTCGATGAGTGACCCCGACTTGCAGATCAGGTTCACCCAGGACACGAGCCGCTGCTCATTGAGTGCCATGCACACCAAGGCCTTGAGCTCTGAGTCTGCGCTGCGCTTAAAAGGGTCGTGCTCCGTCAACACCATGTGGATGGCGGTCAGTAAGCTCTGCTTGGGGGTCACCACAGTGCCTCCCATAACCGGCAGGGCAAAGGACTGGGAGAGCTTCCGTGCGGGGGATTCCACATAAGCACGGCCGTTCTTAGCATGGTAGTACTTTACAAAGAGCTCCCACGGGTGCATGGCCTCGGGGGCTGAGGAGAAGGCTGGCAGCAAACAAGCAATGGGGGCCATGACAAGGCTCATCCCCGGTGAGGAGGCGTAGAGTCCATGGGCCAGCAGGTCCCTTACAGCCACTGTCAGCTCCTTCCGCACGGCCGTGGTCAGCTCGTCCTTGCCTCCCAGAGAGAGGTCCTGGAGGTTGGCGGAGGTGATGACGTGGTCGTGCGGCTGGTGCCTCAGGGCGAGCTGCTTCACTCTGTCTACTGATACCTCCAGCCTCTTCAGTAAGGGGGAGTAGTCCCTGTCAGCCTGGCTTCTCTGCCACAGGGTTTGTGGGATCTGGCCCGTGGCGCAACCAAACTGGCTAACGGCAAAGATCTGGAGCACTGCGAGTGCACGCCGCATGAGGTGCAGCCCCGTCTCCTGAACCTTCTTCACGTCTTCTGCCTTTGCTGTTCAGAAAATGCAACGACTCATCAGTTAGGGCCATGCTGGCACAGAGGTACATTCAACAAGTCACGGGCTGGGATCCGTTCCTGCTTCTGAGCTACAGTACACGTCCCACAGGAAGCCAAGAGCCACCTAGGATGTTGCTGGACCTAACTGTTTTGGGTTAATAATAGCTGTTACTGTGATTCCCACACCAAATAATCCGCTCACTTAAAGTGTATAATTCAGTGATTTTTAGTATATTTACAGAGCTGTGCACCCATCATCCCCAAAAGAATCCTGTACCATTAGCATTTCCCATTCCCACTTCTCCCCAGCCCCTTAAGCCCTAGGTAACTGCTAATCTACTTCCTACCTTTCTGGATTCGCCTATTCTGGAAGCTGTACTTACTTTTGCTGTTTCCTGGAGGCAGTCTGCCGCTGTCAGTTCTGGTGGAGCCACTTCCTGTCTTCCCACTGGCCTTGCACTCACAGTGTGCACTGTCTGCCTGCAGTGGGCTTCCCACTTCATCTGTAAGCAGGAGTTACAAAGAGGAGGAAAATGAATATTTACTAGTGCCTACCACATGTAAGACTTTTACAAACAACATCTGATTTGTGTGGCACAGTGACTGGCTCAATAAATATTTGCTGAATGAAGGAAGCGTGAATCATCATTTCAGGGGTGAGGAGAGTGGGACTAAACAGGTTAGGAACTTCCCCAAGGACCCAAGGCTAGGAAGTGGCAGAACTGGGATCTGAACTATCTGGTTCTAAAATCCATCTTCTTGGGGCATCTGGCTGGCTCAGTCGGAGGAGCATGTGACTCTTGATCTTAGGGGTGTGAGTTCGAGCCCTAGACTGGATGTAGAGATTACTTAAAGATAAAATCTTAAAAAAAAAAAAAAATCCACGTTCTTTCTATTCTACCGTGCTGGCTCCCTCACTGAGTGATCAAAACCTCCTACACAGTACATGAAGAACGGGCACCTTTAGGAACCAGTACTTGGATTACATATAATTATTATGACATCTGTCCACCCTGCTCTTCCCATCCCTTCCTCTGACCTTGGATGAAGTTGATGAACATCTCGAGGTCTCGGATCTGAGTCTTCAGCTGCTCAACCAACTGTTCTTTCACTCGGGCTGGGTTGACAATCTGAGCCACAGCTGCATCCACACGCTGCCGCAGCTCCTCAGTGGACAGTGAACTGATGTCCTCATTCAGATTCATGTCCAGTTTCTTTATTAGTTCATCTATGATCACCTATCAAGACCACAAACAATGGGCACACCCTTTAGAATTTTCAAGGAGAGGGCTTGAAAAGGGAGTTATTTGCTGGAGTGCTTCCTACCTTTAAATGGAAATCAACGACAGACAGAACTCCCAAACCTGGGAGAGGACACGATGCGACTGCTGATCAAGGTGAGAGCACAGAGCTCCTTCTCCTACAGTAACAAGGACCCTTGGTTCCTCTCAGACAGAAATGGCTCCTCTCACTGCACATTCTCTACCAGGCCAGGCAACTTTCGGGAGAATAACAGTGTGAATAATCCAAAGTGGTTGATAGTCCAAAAAGCCTCATAGTTAGCTTTCCCCAAAGCCTCCAAGAGAATACATATGGATTTCCTTTAGTTTCTAGTTCTCCTCATCCCTTCTTGCCCTACTCAAGGCAACTAAAAGAAAAAAAAAATCTCTACTAAACATCAAAGTGCATTAGAGCCCAAATGCCCTAGTGACAATATTTGGAACAGTTTGAAATCCAGTTAATGTAACTCCAGCCAAGCCAGAGAAACAGCCACATCACGGTGAGAGACAAACATGTTTGTAGGGGAGGCTGTAGCTGTATTTCTGCCAGAGATTTACCTGCCTACCCAGGTGTTGCTTAAATAAATATGGCATTAAAACCAGTCTGGATTCCTGGAATACTTATCAACTGGTAGTGGGGAAAAGCTAATTTACACTGGAGGAGGTGCCCAAGTAGAACTGTTTTAATGATCAAATGAAAAACTATTATTTAAAAAAAAAATTTTTTTTTTAACGTTTATTCATTTTTGAGAGACAGAGAAAGACAGAGCACAAGCAGGGAAGGGGCAGAGAGAGGGAGACACAGAATCTGAAACAGGGTCCAGGCTCTGAGCTGTCAGCACAGAGCCTGAGGCGGGGCTCGAACTCACAAACTGCGAGATCCTGACCTGAGCCGAAGTCGGACGCTCAACCGACTGAGCCACCCGGGCGCCCCAAAACGATTATTATTATTATATATCACTACTATTAGTATAACCACCAAAAAGAGCTCAGTTAACATATTATAAAGCTTTGGAATTTGTGTTTCTATGTGTGAACGAAGACTTGTCCCATTTCCCTTTGATTTGGGCCAGCAAAGGGACTCTCAGTAAGACCAAGGGTGAACGAGCTAGGAAAGAATGTCCTGTGAACACAGGAAGGGACAAGGTAGCCTTAGGTAGTGGTGGGCGCCTCTCTGGTGTCTGCTCACCCGCTGTCTTTCCAAGACCACGGACTGTGGCAGGGAGTCGTAACTGCCCTCTTGATAGGCAAATGTTTCCAGGTCATCCAGCTGGGTTTTGAGCTGCAGTATAAGTTCTTTCTGCTTCTCCCTTTGGGTTTCCAGACGTTCGCGTTTCTCCTGCTCACTCTAAGACAAGAAAATACTTAGGTCTATTTCATAGGAAAAGGAAAAATCAGGGCACAAGGGCACATTAAGAATCCTCACAAGCTAACCATGACTACTGAAACAAAGTATTTCCAAATAATCCCAAGCAAATACAGAATTCATACATAGGTTCAAAAATGAGAATAACGATTTCATCCAGGGTAATTTATTAAATGTGTTTTCTTTTTTTTTTTTTTTTAATTTTTTTTTTTTCAACGTTTATTTATTTTTGGGACAGAGAGAGACAGAGCATGAACGGGCGAGGGGCAGAGAGAGAGGGAGACACAGAATCGGAAACAGGCTCCAGGCTCCGAGCCATCAGCCCAGAGCCCGACGCGGGGCTCGAACTCACGGACCGGGAGATCGTGACCTGGCTGAAGTCGGACGCTTAACCGACTGCGCCACCCAGGCGCCCCAAATGTGTTTTCTTTAAAAAGGTATTTGTCCCTCATTGGAAACAGAATATGAATACAATGAGGCCTTTTGTTAAGACAGCCTTCCCACCCCCTCCACAAAGGCCTAGTTAGGATAGAGACAATTTATCTTAGACAAGACAGCCCCCCAGGAATTAAACATGCCATCCTCCACAGCCAATTACCACAGATCAACTCCTGAATACTTTCTGCGGCCAAATTTTGCAAGAGAATCTAGAGATAAGGGTGTAGAGGAAAGATTTATAATTCATAATCAGTTTTCTTTCTTATTTTTTAAAGATTTTATTTTTCAATAATCTCTACATCCAAAGGGGCTCAAACTCACAACCCTGAGATCAAGAGTTGCATACTCTATCGACTGAACCAGCCAAGCACCCCTCATAACCGGTTTTCTTAAGATTCAAAGCCCCTGCAATGTATTACAGATGTTCGCACAATCAAAAGAATTAAAGCAGGTGCCTGGGCAGTGAAAAATAAAATCCAAAAGCCAAGCAACAGGGGTGGGAAGGTAACCATGCTAAAAAAGAAAGAAAGAAAAAAAAAGAGTCTGGTAAGTTTCCCTGACCAGTGACTCCTTTCTCCATTGTTGGCCACCAGGCAGATTCTGCATTTAAGTGATGAAAAATCCTTCAGGGTGGTGAAGTCTTGCCAATGTATTCTCAAATACTAGTTCTTCCTTAACTTTCTTGATTATCAAAAACAAAACAAACCAAAACTAGCAAGTCAGGTGCAGGTATAAGGCTGCATTTTCAACCAGCAGTCTATAGGACATTAAATTTAACCTTCAAATGGAACTTACCAAGCCCTCCAAAAGATATGAGACAGGACAAATGAAAAACAATGAATTAACTTTTTGTTCAAGCTCTTTAAAAAGCAATCCTTTTGCTTTACTCAACATGACAGCAAGCCTTTTCTCAGGACACTTCCTCTCCAAACCTTTCTGAGTATTGGCATTTCTTAGAACCTTGTTCCCATCCGCTGCTGAGTGAGGGCCTAGCTATCCTTCTGGTTTCCTGGATCTCCCGGGGCAGAGCTGATCATTTCTCACTCTATGCTGTGTACACACTTCTCTAGCTCATGTCACATTATAATCTTTGTTGAGGATTCTGTCTCCCCCAGTCTATGAACTCCTTAAGGGCAAAGGCCTTGACTTTGTACCCCTGTTGCCTAGCACGGTGTTTGGCACAGGATAAACTCTCAATACACATTTGCTGTATGTTACTGAACTAAAACAGGTACAGAACGACACATTCCAAATAATGAGCTCTGACTGGAGGAAGCTGTCTAGCCAGCCCAAGGAGAAAGTACAGGGAAGCTCTGTTTGTGTTTTCACTGTATCCTAACTTCATTAAGCCAAGGAAGAAGAAGAAGAAAAAAAAACAGCCATGAATCCTGATTCTGTTTTCACGAGTATGTCTGCTGAACTCTGTTTTCTGCCATGGCACCATGGCAGTTACAGCGTGTTATTTGTTGGAATGTGGGCAAACAAGTGTAATAGAGAAAAACGAGCTCTGGTTCAAGGCAGAAAATAATGGAAATGATTTCCAGTAGGAAGTGAGAGGAAATACTGGTTTAAGAAAATCTGGAACTAACAAGAAGTAAATCATCTGGTTCAAACATGTCCCCCCACTTAGATATTTTATGTAATCTTCTGTGCATTCATTAACGCATAAACAGGTGGTACCAAAGTGGTATTTTGAGCACCGCTTTTTTTCCTAATTTTTACTTATTTATTTTGAGAGAGAGCATGTGCAGGGGAGGGGCAGAGAGAGAGAGAGAAAGAGAGAGAGAGAGAGAGAGAGAGAGAGAGAGAGAGAATCCCAAGCATGCTCTGTGCTGTCAGTGCAGAGCCTGACGTGGGGCTTGATCTCACCAACCATGGCATCATGACCTGAGCAGAAATCAAGAGTCACTTAACTGACTGAGCCACCCAGGCGCCCGGTGAGCACCACTTTTTTTTTTTTTTTTAAGTTGTACTCTGCTTCTGAAAGAGAAAATGAACAACCAAAAGAGCACCACATCCACACAGAAACTCTGATGCTTCTTGCTCCTGAACAAGGGCCTGGTTACAGTAATCCTTTCTACTCCTTTCTACTCCTTAAAAGTCTGGCAATTTGAGGTGGCTGCTCCTTGTTCCAGGAGCTGCGGGTATATGGAGAGGAGGGTGGAACAGCAAACACAGGATTGCACTGGAAACATTTCAGGTTAAAATAAGCAAGTCAGTATCTGCTACTGATAAGCCTTGGTTAAACCCAATTTAAGTGGGAAGAAAGCCACGTATAGGTAGTAACTTGAAGAATGAAAATGTGGAGAAGACGGCCAAGTCTCTTCAACACCTCCAATAAGCTATCTGCAACTGTGCATTTTCAGAGATTCAAAGACTGTTAAGGAAATGGCATTGGCATACAGACTCCCATTACTCAGTGGAGGCTAACTGAACAGATCTTGTCACAGTTACCAAAGGGGCTTCCTATATAATACCTAGTTATTAGGCAGGATGGGCAAGGAGGTTTAAAATTCCAGCTGTAGGAAAGGCTATAATCAGGAGTTGTGTTGTTTTTTTTCATTTACTAAGTGATCCTGCTGTTCAACAAAGCTTCTGCTCCCACAAAAGCCTAAAGATTAAAGACGTTTTCTAGATTCCAGGAAAGTAGGAACAGGCAGGAGGTCTAAATTTCCATGGATTCCAATTCACTTACCCTTCATTAGCCAATGTTCTCAGCCCCAGGTCGGGGTACTCTATCAACAAATGTGCTCGGGCGTTGGGTACTTTATGAGGCCACGGCAAGGTGAGGGGGAGCAGCACTGCTTTGGTTGGTTGCTCTGTTGCCCTTTGAATACTCTTTGCTCACCACTCTTCTGTCCCGCACGTCACCACACCTGCATCTCTTTCCACACCCTAGGTGGACACCCCTCACAATGAGGTTCCCAGGCCTCGGGGTCCTCCTGCCCTTCAGCAAACCTCGCACACCTGTCTTATCTCCTCGTCTCCAACGCGCGAAGTACTCACCGAGACCAGCCGGCTTCTCACCGCTGCTACCTTGGTCCGCGTCAGCATCGCCACCCACCCAACCCCCTATGCCCCTGTCCCTCGGGGTCTGGCCCCGATGCTCACCTGGTTCTCGCCCCGCAATCGTGGCCGGTCCCCTGGCAACCCATCGCCATCGTCGCTGGCGGGGTCCTCGGACCCCCCATAACCCAGGACGTGCGGGCAACCGCGGAAAGCGAAGTCCTCGAGCTCGCGCAGGAGGCGCTGCTGCTCCGCGGGCGCACCGCGCACCACCTGGCGCAGGCGGAACTGCACTTGCGCGAAGTGCGAGGACAGCGCAAGCAGCGCCGAGTCCAGCCGCCGCCGCTCAGCCCGCAGCCGCCGCAGCGTCCGGCCGGGCGAGTCGGGAGGGGAGCCCGGGGCCGCGCCTGGCTCCTCGGCTGCCGCCTCTTCCGAGAACGCAGCTGTCCCAGGCCCGGCCTCCGCCACTGCCCCCACCGGGGCCCAGCGCACCGCCTCGCAAGGTGGCGGCGACTCCTCTTCCTCTTCCTCTTCGTCCTTCGCCTTTGGACCAACGGCAGCTACCACCGTTACCGGCTCCGCAGACGCTTCGATAGCCGCCATCTTCCCGGAAACGCCGCCGCACGTCAGCCGCGCCCCCTCACTGCCATGGCAACGGCGCGCTGTCTGGGAAACCCGCAGAGCGGGTGGGCGGGGCACATACGTCAGACAGTTTATCGTCACCTGGGGCGGGCCTTCCCAGGGGATTTAACTGGGGCTGATAATCTTTTATTGAGCGCCTATCGTGAATCAGACACTGAGTGCCCTGAGCGTTGGAGAAACGAGTGAATGAAGTCAGGAGCAAGTTATTCGGTGTGCACGTTATCTAGTGTGGTTCTTGCCCTGGTCCCCGTGGGTGGGTGGTCTATTCCTAACCTGAACATTTCTGGAGACCCAGAGATGTGAAGGACTGCCGGGATTATGCTCTCCCAGACTCTCTCTGGAGTGCAGATCCCTTGGCTGTGTGGCCACATCCCCCCCTTCCTCTAAGGCCTTCCCCGACCATATAAGGAGAGGCAGCTGCTGGGGGCGTCCCCAGTATCTAAAGATAGCGGTCTCTGCTTTGGACTCCAAACGCCACCGGGTAGCAGGAGCTGCCATGGCAAGGTGAGTGTTTCCAGTCGCCCTTTTCCCTGGAGATTCCTTGTCCCACCATTTTCTGGGCGCTCTGGGCCCTGCGAGGTCCCATGGAAACCCCAGACTTCGGGTCTCTGTAACTTTCGGGTGGTGAGGGAAGTGACCTGAATGTTCTCCATAACTCCCTACCTCTCAACTTTCGCACTCTCGATTCTCCCCAGGTTCACCCTCCCCCCCTCCTCCCTACTCCCATCACGCCCCTTTCACTTCCTTCTGTCTCACTTAGCTCCACTTTGACAGGGCCATGGCATAAAACATCCCTAAAATAACCCCCCCCCACACCTTTCCCCAATGCCCCCCGTCTTCCCTCTGCCACCCCTATGAAGCCCCACCGCAACTCCTCTTCAGGCAGCATGCCAGGACGCTGTGGTATGACAGGCCCAAATATGTGTTCATGGAGTTTTGTGTTGAGGATAGCACCGATGTCCACGTGCTCATCGAAGACCACCGCATTGTGTTCAGGTAATGGCCCTCCTCTCTGGAGGGCCTGGTTTCCAGGAACCTTTCCTTTCTCCTAATGCGCCCATGCTCAGCCTGCCGCATTTCCTCAGCTGCATTGTCTCCTCAGCTGCAAGAATGCGGATGGAGTGGAGTTGTACAATGAGATTGAGTTCTATGCTAAGGTGAACTCCAAGGTAAGGGTGGGACAGGACCGTAAGGTCTGGATGGAAAGGCTGCTTGGGAAATTGGAGATTCATTCTACACCTCAGATCCTAACAATGAGGCTGTCTGTCTGGCAGGACTCCCAGGATAAACGCTCCGGTCGTTCCATCACTTGTTTTGTGAGGAAATGGAAGGAGAAGGTGGCCTGGCCTCGACTCACCAAAGAGGATATCAAAGTAGGTGTGTGGGGAATGGCCTGCTCTTTCTCCTCTGCTCTCTGTGTACCTGGGGACATAGATCTGGGAATCACCCTTGGCTCCTTTCCCACCAACATTCAGTCACTCACGAGGTCCTACTTGACTTCCTAAATATTCTTGAGTCTGTTACTTCGTCTCTTCTAATTCAGGCCTCATCCATCACTGGGTGAGGTTTATTGCATATTTTCAGTCCTACCCTCAATCCATCCTTTGTACTGCTCCCAGCATGGCCTATCTAAAACACGCATTTGAACGGTACCTGGCTGGCTCAGTCGGCCCAGCATGCGTCTCTTGATCTCAGGGTTGTGAGTTTGAGGCCCATGTTGGGTATAGAGATTACTTAAAAGTAAAATCTTTGAAAAAAAAAAAAAGAAGAAGAAAATGGAGATTCTGATCACACTGGCCTAAATTCCCAAATGCCAGGGGCACCTGACCGGTCCAGTTGGTAGAGCATGCGACTGTTGATCTTGGGGCTGTGAATTCAAGCCCCATACTGGATGTAGAGAATTACTTCATAAATAAATAAATTCCCAAATGGAGCTTTAAATGGAGCATGTGCACCGCACTTTACTCCTTTTCAGTAGCACCCTCTTTCAGGCATTTGAACTTGTCACTTCTGCTCTTTGGGTTGAAATCCAAGGACCACCGCGTGACATATAAGCTATTCCTCCCTTCTGGAGCATCATATCCCATTAGTCTCTGCCCTAAACTTTACATTCTAGCCATAGCAAATGTCTTGCAACTCTTTTGCACACACCAGGCTATTTCTCATTACTTTACCTTTGCTCATGCTGTGCCTTCTTCCTGGAAAGCCATCATCACTACCTGTGCCCACCTACCCCTTGCACATCCTTTAAGTCTCTGCTACTCTAAGAAGCCTGGGCTCCTATAGTTCCTTTCTGTGTTTCCATAATATCCCCTGCGTAAGCCACCACCACCCTTTCCACGCTGTTATTATTATAATGATTTATTTAAATTTCCCTTCCCCACTTGCTTTGTGATGGCTGGGACTATATATGTTAAACATTTTCTTGAATTAATTTTGTTAACATTTATTTATTTTTGAGAGGGAGAGAAAGAGAGAGAATGAGTAGGGGAGGGACAGAGAGAGAGGAAGACAGAGAATCCAAAGCAGGCTCTGCGTTGTCATTGCAAAGCCCAACATGGGGCTCAAACCCACAAACTGTGAGATCGTGACCTGAGCTGACGTCGGACGCTCAGCCAACTAAGCTACCCAGGTGCCCCTCTGTTAAACCTTTTAGAATCACAATGCCAAGCTCAGAGTCTGGCCCATAGTACATGTTCAATAAATAGCTGTTAAAATAAATGAGTGAGTAACTTCTTTTCTTGTTTATAAGAACTTAGAACACAGGCCTCCAAGGGTTATCTCCAACTCCAGGGGATGCAGCTTGTCTGTCTTGCTTGGTTGATTCCTATAGTATTTTATGACACACTTATCTTTCTAGAGGTATTATACCTCTATTCAGTCAGCTTCGGGAGGGCCAAATTTCTATGCTTTTCCATCTCCTACAATGCCTGGCATTGTGCTTCACACTTAGTAGATTCCTGGCAAATCTTTGCGGTTGATGATGATGGCATCCTGGAAAGGGGCTAGTCAAAGAGGTGCTGTGGGGAAGGAAGACTGTACCCCCAATGGCCTTCTTTGCCCCTAAGCATGCCCCTGTGCACACGGCCATGTTCTTCTGTGCACTTGTGATGCTCTGTACTTTCCTCTTGCAGCCGGTGTGGTTGTCTGTGGACTTTGATAACTGGAGAGACTGGGAGGGGGATGAAGAGGTGGAGCTGGCTCAGGTGGAACACTATGCAGAGGTAATGCCATTTTCTGCCCATCTTGATCATTCTCTGTGTCTCTGCTCATACGGAGGACTGTCATCAGGGCTAGACAGAGATAGATGAGCTTGTCTCATTCGTGCTCATATTGTTTACATATTTTGTGCGATGTTTATTTAGGAGGGATGGGAGAAATGAATATTAGTGAAACTGTACACTTGGATTCATGCATTAGTCACAGAATTCTGAAAAAGTTTGGCAAAGCCTTTACCAACTTTTCTGTCATTCTGTCATTCTATTTTCTGTGTGTGTGTGTGTGTGTGTGTGTGTGTGTGTGTGTGTTTCCTGAGCCAGACAACTTCATGGGAAGCTCAAACTAAGCAGTATAAAAATTTACATCATAAAACAAATTAATTGCACCCTGCCATATATTATTTGGTTTTAGAATTTCAGCTACTATTTATTCAAGTTGCCAAAATACTAACAGACTGTAACCTGCATTAGTAAGAAGGATGCTGTGTGTGTGTTTCAACATCCTTTTAAAAAGGGGATCGATTTACTTTTCTCCAGTTCATTCCAGTGATGTGTTAGGGGCTGTACAGATAAGGCAGTTGCCTGGCTGGGACCATTCTCCTGTGGTCCATCAACATACAGGTTGCTCTTCCCTTGCCCTTCTTTTCTTTTGTAATCATTTTTCTCTTCCTACTAGCTTTTGAAGAAGGTCAGCGTCAAGAGACCTCCCCCTGGCATGGATGACCTGGATGTGAGTAAAGCCTGCCTTTCAACCCTTTGGTTTCCTTTTAGCCCTAAAAAATAAGATACTAGAAAGCTCTTGTTATGGTCCTTGGCACACCATAGTTTTCTCAGTGCATGTCAGCCAAATTTGGATTTGACACAGGAGGTTGAATATTCTTCTCCAGGCTGTAGAAAACCCCAGCAAGACCCTCCTCCCTCCCATCTCCCCTCTACTTCTCTATCCTAGAGCAGACCTGGCCCTGTTGACTGCATTCACAGTTGTAAGGAGCAGTGGCCTGAATTGAAATTCTGAAACCATGTGATGGTTGACACAGTGTTGTTAATTGAGTGCCAGTGGTTTATTTTATTTTTGAAAGTATAAATCCTTCTGTTAGCCTACCAGGAAGTGGTATGATTTAGAAAATCACAAAAGAAAACTTGGTGAGCGGGAGGGAGTGAGTAGAGTTTGTGAACACAAATGTTCACTCTTTGCAGATTCTACAGGCGCTTTTGTCTTTTTTTCTTTCCCTAGGATGATTCTGACAGTGCTGATGCAACAAGTAATTAACTTCTGTGACGGCAGAGCTGGGGAGGAAGCTGGGGCATCTTCCAGTCGCTCTGAAAAGCTAGGGCTGGGGTCTTTGCCAGCTCTTAGCTGTGGGGTCTCCAGGATCTCTGAACTTTCCTAGAAACCTTTTTACATGTCCTTTCATGTTTTATTTCTTTTTTCCTAGGCACTTGAGTATGGCTCCATCAGATGGCAGGATAGGAGAGTAGACTGGTGGGGCTCCTGACTTCCTACCAATTGGCTGTAATCTTTGTGCTTGGGCCACTCATCAGGGCTCTCTTGAGTATTCGAGCATGTGTGTGTGGTAGAGCAAAAGCCAAAGAAGCAGTTTATAGATTATAATAAATCTGTAAGAACAATTCTCTGTCTCCTTTCTTCTTGCACTTCTTCCTCCTGGAGGCAAGCCTCTTCTACCTTTATTGTTCCTCTCAAGGTGTGGGGTGGGTGTTGCAGATCCTGGTCCTCACTGTTGAGATTGGAAACAGAAAGATCTTGGGAGTAGGCTTGTGACTTACATGGGACTTCCCCATGCCTAGATCAATGCTTATGTCTCAGACCAGACACCAGCCTTTCTCTATACCCCTAGAACCATGTAAATTCTGCCACCCCTAGAACTAGCCAGAAACCCACCTCAGCTTCCTGCATAATCCAGAAATTTCTTTGCACTTTAATAGCTAATTGTTACATTAGTTAATGCCTATATCTGTTTGCTCTTCCATCCATTATCTACCCCATTCATCCATAAACATTTTTTTGAGTGCCTAATGTGTACTTAAACTGTGACTTAGACAAAATGCCGTACCCACACCTTGCCCTTGAACTCATGGTAAAGTACTGAGATTTGTTTAAAAAATTAAACTTCAAAAGTTTATGTCAATCATATATAGATACAGTTTAAAAATTAAAATAGTATAGAAGGGTATAAAATTTAAAGTTGAATTTGTACTCCTTTAAGAGAGGTAACTACTGTTAATAGTTTCTCTGATAAATTGATATATCTATATATGTATATACACTGTACACATAACTTGCATTAATACTTATAGCTTATGTAATCATATTGTATTATATAGTTAGCTGATATATAAAACAATACATATGAAACAAACATGCAGTTACTTACATATAGGATAATATATATTAAATCTTGGGGCGCCTGGGTGGCTCAGTTGGTTAAGCAACTGACTTCCGCTCAGGTCACGATCTCACGGTTCGTGGGTTCAAGCCCCACATTGGGCTCTGTGCCGACAGCTCAGAGCCTGGAGCCTGCTTTGGATTCTGTCTCCCTCTCTCTCTGCCCCTCCCCCACTTGTGCTCTGTCTTTCTCTCTCTCTCAAAAGTATAGGGGCGCCTGGGTGGCGCAGTCGGTTAGGCGTCCGACTTCAGCCAGGTCACGATCTCGAGGTCCGGGAGTTTGAGCCCCGCGTCAGGCTCTGGGCTGATGGCTAAGAGCCTGGAGCCTGTTTCCGATTCTGTGTCTCCCTCTCTCTCTGCCCCTCCCCCGTTCATGCTCTGTCTCTCTCTGTCCCAAAAATAAATAAACGTTGAAAAAAAATTAAAAAAAATAAATAAAATATACATTTTTTTTTTAAAACTTAATAGACCTATAAGCAAATGCAGTGTGTGTACACAACTGAAATCATACTATGTACATTTAAACCCTGCTTGTTTAAACTTAATATATATTGGGGCTGTTTCCAAGTTGGTGTATATAGATCTAACTCTTTTTCATGGCTACATGGTATTCAACTAAATATACTTTCCACAATGTAACTGATTCCTCACTGAGGGACATTTAGGTTGTTGTTAGTCTTTTTCAGTTTTCAAACAATGCTGCAAAAGGATTCAAAAATAGATCTTTATATGTTTGGCAAGAATATCTGTAGGGTAAATTCCTAGAAGTGGAATTGCTAGGTCAAAGAGTAGTAGATACATTTAAACGTTTTGATAGCTGTTGCCCAAGTTGCTCTTAGCTAAACTGGACCCATTCCTGCTCCCACCAACAGAGTGGCCCGTTCTTCAAAACCTTTTAGATACTCACAAAGATAAAAAATTGTACTTGACTTAATTTACTTTTAATTATAAGATTGTTCATGGTTTATTTTTATTAGTGATTGGTATTTCTTTTAAGGTGCTCTGTCCATACCTTTTGCCCATTTTGCTATTGACATTACTTCTTAAGCTTTTTAAAAAGTCTGATAATACAAAGTTGTACTTGTATCATGCTGTACAATTTACTAAGTCTTTATATATTATCTTAATAAAAAATTTGAACCTCATATCAACCTTATAATTAGGTTTTCTTCATAGGTGATTGAACGGGTAACAATACGTGGGAGAGTTGGGACTTGAACTTGTATAGCATATGTCCCTCCCTTATCCACAATTCTGAAAACGAGAAAAAATCTGAAAACCCACTTAAAAAAATTGACAGCAAAACTCATTTGACAGCAAAACCTGACCTAAAATGATGTGAAGCTATTTATAGTATTCGTTTATTCTATTTAGTGCATTTATTTCTCAGCATAAATATTAATGCTTTGGATGACATGGTGTTGCTCCAGAATTCCAAATGGAACACATGGGGTTCATAAACACATACATACATTCACATACAAAACACATGGTGGGTATGCTCTGCATTACTGCCTAAAATCTGAAAAAATCCTAAATTCTGATACACCTGGCGTCTTCAAGCTTTTTATTATTTGATTTAAGAAAGCAGGAAGTTAATTCTAACATTTAATCTGTTTAACGTTTTAAGGCGCTGATTACAGTTTGTTAATTTCTGTTAGCCTTTCTTTTCTACCCTGTCCAGTTAGGTAACACTAGTCACATGTGGTTATTGAGTGCATGTGATTATTGAGTACCGAGATGTGGCTAGTACAAGCTGAGATGTGCTATAAGCATAAATACACATCAGCTTTTGAAAATTTTGTGCAGAAAAAAAATCTCACTTAATTTTACATTGACATAATATTCTGACAAATGACATAATATTCTGGATCTGTTGGTTTCAATGAAACATTAGCGTATATGGCTTGCACTAATTTCTATTGGGCAGCAGTGCCCTGTATCCATGTCGGTACCCCCCCGCCCCAACCTCGTCTTTCCCCAGCCGAGACTGCGGGAGGCTGAACTAAGTGCCTTGACAAGTCCCGGCCGAGCGCAGTTTTATTTTGTTTTCAGGTCCTTTCCAAAGTCTTCAAACAGTTGCTAGGCGCCCCGGAACGTCTGCAAATCGCGTTTTCGGTAAATTTGTCCAAGCCACACCCCGTCCCTTGTCCTCGTGCTTCTGCGCGGAGACGCGCTCTCAGTGAAGATTGTCCCACACGGCTCTCCGTCCGCCCGCGGGCCGTCCAGTGTGCGCGGGTTCCCGCGGTCTCCGCGTCCCGGGAGACAGCGGCGATGGCGTTCCGGTGTCAGCGGGACAGCTATGCCCGCGAGGTGCGGCCGTCTGGGCGAGGCACCTGCAGCTGCCGGGCGGATGGGGCGGTGCGGGAAGATGGAGCCGCGTGCAGGGGCTGCGGGGAGAGACTCAGTCCCGGTGTCTTGAGGGCTGGGGTCCGCCTTATTCTGTGTCCCTCTCTGTGCAGTTCACCACCACCGTGGTCTCCTGCCGTCCCGCGGAGCTACAGACCGAAGGAAGCAACGGCAAGAAGGAAGTGCTGAGTGGCTTCCAAGTAGTGCTGGAAGACACGCTGCTTTTCCCCGAGGGCGGGGGACAGGTACCAGGCCCGCGCCTCACCCCGACCCGCTCCCAGGAAGCCCCTCATTCCTTTCTGCTCAGGAAATGCCCTCTTGCTCCTCTGCCCCAGCCGTGATGAATACAGATGGAAGTTAGTTCAATTCAGCTCGTTTGTTCATTCAACAGATACTTACCAACGCATACTTAATGGATCATAACATATCCTGGGTACTTACTCCAGGTTCTGAGGATAAGGGGTGAACAAGACAGTATCTCTACATACAGAGAATATTTATCGGAGAAGACAGACAAAATGGTGAATAGATAAAATAGAGGGCTTGGTTTAGTAAATGCTCTAAAGAAAATTAAAGCTTGAGGGAAAGACAGTCATGGGATGTTCTCCTAAGTAGGGGGGAAGTTATTTCAGTACAGACCTAAGTGAAGGGAGTGGGTAAACCATTGCAGTTACCTAATGGTGTTTGTGGGAAAGGAGCAAGTATTCCAGGCAGCGAGAAAACAAGTGCAAAGGAATTAGGAATTAGCTTAGGGTGTTTGACAGGGACTGGAAATGCTCCCCTTGAGGGAGCACAACAGAGGACAGGCTTATTTGTGCTGTGATGGGATAGGGACAAGGTCCAACATGAACTGGAGAAAGGAGAGTAATAACAGCAAAAAGGTGGGCATTATGGGAGAGGCTTTTTCCAGCAGGGATAATAGCACAGACAAAGGCAGGGAAGGCTGAAGGAATCCGACAAGTCTAGTTAAAGGCAAGTAGTCTAATATAGTTGGAGCCTATGGTGTGTGTTGATGACAGGCTGGAGGTGACCTTGGAAAGGTCAGTTGGGGTCAGTTCAGAGGAACTTGAAGGATGTGTTAAGGTGTGTGGACTTCATCCAAGAAGCTGTGGTGAACCATGAAGTACTTAGGCAAAGAAGTGAAACGAGAGAACATGGTCAGTAAACTTGATAGCGAGAAAGTTCCAATTTCATATCAGCGTCATTATTACAGGGGTTTTCTGCTGAAGGAAGACCTGTAACCTCAGGCAACTATAGAAAGACTCATTGTATACGTTTCTTCCCTAATTCCTTGAGACTATTAGGTCTTTTTCCTGTGAACTCCTCTAGAACGGTGTACTTTTTTATAGCGTGTTGTAGATCATATTGTAGTGACCCGTGTGTGTGTGTCTGTATTTTTTTTCCAGATGCTTAAGATCCATGAGGGGCTTTGTCTTGTTTATATTGTATTCTGGGGTCATGGCCAGATCTTGTAAGCAGGTGGCACTAGATATTTTTTTAAGTGAATGAATGTTTTTGTTCTTTATTTTTTTTTAAGTAATCTCTACACCCAACATGGAGCTCGAACTCATGACCTGGAGATCAAGAGTCGCATGCTCCACTGACTGAGCCAGCCAGGCGTCCTTAAAATGAGTGAATATTTTTGTATCTAATTCTAGTAATAGTGCGGAGGATGGAAAGAAAATCAAACCATTTTAGAAACTCTTGGAAGATAAGAATCTAAAGGCAGTGAGAGTGACGATTACATTTCTTTGGGTTTTACTAAAATCTTTGTTTTTGTAGTTATAATCTCTGTTTTAAGTCCGCTGTTTTGTTCTCAAGAACAAAATATATGGGTGTTCAGAGTGAAGAGAATAGAATCCCCTCACAGAACAAAGTGGACCACCTCACCGGACAGTGCTTCTTGTCCCTTAGGGAATCTCAGATTCTGGGTGTGTTCCTTACATACATTCCCTAGAGGGTCTTTGTATCCAGGAGTTAAGGTGAGCTCTGTCTCCCACCGCTGATTAGTTTTACTTCTTTCCCCAGCCTGATGACCACGGTACGATCAATGACATCTCTGTGTTGCGAGTGACCCGCCGCGGGGCTCAGGCTGATCATTTCACACAGACAGCCCTGGCCCCAGGGACTGAGGTCCAGGTCCGGGTGGACTGGGAGCGGAGGTTTGACCACATGCAGCAGCATTCAGGTAGGCGGGGCGGCCTGGGGGATCTGCAGGAGGGGCTGTTGCCATGGATGGGAATGCCATAATGATTGGGACATCTTTGGGTTCTCTGGGGGTTAACCTTTTGGAAAGGACAGACGTAATCAGAATCAGCTCCATTTCAGACAGTAGGTGATAAATGTTATAACAATGTGAACAATTAAAGTAAAAGTATTAGAATAACCTCTGGATTTGAGTTTTACCAACCTCCCACTTTTTGGCTTTACCTGGATATCTCCTAGGCTCTTTAAATTCAATGTGTTCAAAATGGACTTAAATAGGCATTTCCTCCCCCAGACCAGGTGTTCGTGAACATCCACCTGGTTGCTCAAATCCTGAAAGTCAGTGCAGACACCTCTTTGGGGAGAGCCAACCACTGAGTCCTGGCAGTTTGTCTTCTGAACATCTCTCCACTTCCTTCCACTGTTAGCATAGTCGTCCTGGTCCCAGCTCTCATTGTCTTTCCCCCAGACGCCTGTTAGAGGTCATTTGTGAAACGGCATCATAGAGCTTTTTGCAGGGTTCTCGTGAGGATTTTCAGTAAAATATCTGATAAGAGTATTATTAGCCAGTACCCGGCAGGTCTTCCACGGGGAGAATCTCTGTGATGATATTAGGGAGCATGTGGCTGGCTGCACTTCTGACTCTACCCTGTCTCTTGCTCTCTCCGCTCAGGGCAGCATCTCATCACAGCAGTTGCTGACCATCTGTTTGGGTTGAAGACCACATCCTGGTGAGCAGGGGACCTAAGACTAACCATAGGTTGCAGGTCCCAGACTGGCAGCTCCTCTCCCAGTCAGTAATGGGTCGGGGTAGGAGGATAAAAGAAAGGATAGGGTTCAAAATCTGCTGTGTTCTCCTGTTCCCCTTAGGGTGGGGGTGGTGGGTGACCTTGTGTGTCTCAGGGGAAGCATGAGGATGTGAGAAGGAAAGAACATGGAGTTTGGAGCCCAGAGAGCCAGGGGGTGAATTCTGGCTGCATGATCTTGATCACGTTCCTTCCTACTCCTCACCCATGAAAAAGGAAATGACTGACAGTCTCTACCTTGGAGGGTTTTTGTGAGGATTAAATAAGATAATTTATGTGGACATTCTTTGTAGACTTTGTTATATTCTTACTGTCATCATCAGCACCCTGTGACTGCCGCACTTCTTCTGGCAGGGAGTTAGGGCGGCTCCGGAGTGTGATTGAGCTGGACAGCCCCTCTGTGACTGCAGAGCAGGTGGCTGCCATTGAGCAGAGCGTCAATGAAAAAATCAGAGACCGCCTGCCTGTGAATGTGCGAGAGCTGAGCCTGGATGACCCTGAGGTGGAGCAGGTGAGAGAGAGCCAGTGCGGCCGCGTCTGTAGAATGGCCCTCCAAGGGCCCGTCATCAAAATTCAGACAGCCCTTCTCCCTCTGCTGTGTTCCAGGTGAGGGGCCGGGGTTTGCCCGACGATCATGCTGGGCCCGTTCGAGTTGTTACCATCGAGAGCGTTGATTCCAACATGTGCTGTGGGACCCATGTGAGCAATCTCAGTGACCTTCAGGTGGGTAAAGAAGGGCTCTTGAGTGGTTGGGAGAGAGGGTGTTAGGGAAGTGGGGATCACGAGAGGGCTGAGAGCGATCGAGGGGGACAGCTGAAGAGGCCCGGCTGAAGTCACTCCTTCAGTGCTTCCCAGCTGGGGCACAGGTCTAGGGATCTCCTCCCCTCGGCTCTGGCACCCGCTTCAGTTTATACCTGTGCTTGTGTTACTCCCTTGCCTCATGTAGGTCATTAAAATTCTGGGCACCGAGAAGGGGAAAAAGAACAAAACCAACCTGGCATTTCTGGCTGGGAACCGGGTGCTGAAGTGGATGGAGAGAAGCCACGGAACTGAAAAAGCACTGACCACGCTGCTTAAGTATGCCCCCTGCTGCCCCATGTCTCAGGTCCTGGCCACCCCAAGTTCAGCTCCTACCTGTGGGATAGACAGTTCTCTCTTTATCTCGGGGCGGACGGGGTTGGGGGTAAGATGTAATCATAAGTGATGAAGCACTTTGGATGGTAAGTCAGACCCACGTAAAATGATTTATTCCTTTATATCTTCTTCGTCAGTTGCTTAGACGGCCTCCTTGGAAGGTCCCCAGGTCCCCATCTGGAGGGAGACTATCAAGAAGGGCATCATGGTGGGGCACCTGGGTGGTTCAGTCGGTTAGGTGTCTGACGTCAGCTCAGGTCATGATCTCATGGACTGTGAGTTCGAGCCCCGCGTCAGGCTCTGTGCTGACAGCTCAGAGCTTGGAGCCTGCTTCGGATTCTGTGTCTCCCTTTCTGTCTGCCCCTTCCCTGCTCACATTCTCTGTCTCTGTCTCTCTCTCAGAAATAAGTAAACGTTAAAAATTTTTTTTTTTTTTTAAGAAAGAAGGGCATCATGGATATACACCTCATCCCAAAAGCAGTTTGGGAAGCCGGGCAGGTGACCACACACCTTTCTCTTGCAGGTGTGGAGCAGAGGATCACGTGGAAGCAGTGAAGAAGCTACAGAACTCTACCAAGCTCTTGCAGAAGGTGATTTATTCCATCGAGGTTGGAGAGGGCCTCACCAGTTGTGTAGTTCATCAGAGCCGGCGTGAGGGGGAATGAAGTGGGGCGAAGATGGTGAGCTCCCCTGTTACTCCTGTCTGTTGAGTTCTGGCATCTGTTGCAGAACAACCTGAATCTGCTCAGAGACCTGGCCGTGCACATTGCCCACAGCCTGCGGAACAGCCCGGACTGGGGAGGTGTGGTCACGTTACATAGGTGAGACACAGGGTATGGGGCTGCTGGCCTTGGGGCTCAGCCTCTCCCCTGGGTGCAGTGCCTAGTGGGAGGTGGGTCACTCACTGCTTTCTCAAGGCTGAGCAGACCTGAGGGGATGTGTTACCTTCCAGATTTCCTGGGTTCTATAAGAGCATCTTCATAGTAACACTGTAACTTTGATCACTACCTTCCCTCACCTCCTTCACCATCTAACAGATGTCTCCTTACCTGACCGATCTTGTTGAAGGGAGACAGAAATAAATACAAAGCATGCTATAAACTGCCGAGAAGGACATGTTGCTGGCTCTCAGCCAGCACTCTCTGTCTTTGCTGAGAGAGTCTGGGACTTTGCACAGACAGCTGCTGCAAGGCCAGCCTTATGAGGAGGAGAGGGGCTTCCTGCAGTTTCCCATCTCCTGCTCCAAGCTGGATCTGACGTCTGTGTCCTTTGTTGTAGGAAGGAGGGGGATTCTGAGTTCATGAATATCATTGCCAATGAGATTGGGTCAGAGGTAAGAGGAGCATGAGATTCTTGATCTCTCCTGGGTAGAGACCTAAGTGAGGGGCATTAGTTTAGCTGAAGTCCCTCCCGTGAATGCATGAAGAGTAGGGAATTGAAATTTATTCAGTACTGTTTTTTTTTTTTTTTTTTTTTTTAGCACTAGCTGTGAGATCTGTGATAGTGACCTCTCTGGGGCTGCAATATTTACCAGCTTCTGAGTTCCTTTTATCAGAGCTGAAACTCTTCCAAGCCACCCACATTTATATGTGCCAAGGGCCTGGTTTTAGAAGTGATGGGGCTGGCTAGGCCCTTTGGAGGCCATCCTTTCCATTTTCCTTCTCCTCTGGCTTCCGGTGCCATCCTGGTAGTCTGCAACTTCATGATTTCCAGGTCTCTCTTTTGCATTTACTCCAAAAACACTCTTTGGGGTACCTGCCCCGGGCCAAACAGTGTACATGTCTCTTTTTATAGTCCTGTGTAAAGTATACTGATTCTCAAGGAGCTCACTCTCCAGTCTGGGAGGCAAATGTACTGTATGGTGACATTTCTAATTTCGGGTGGTGAATGCTGCAAGTGGAACAACATGTTACGTGAAAGAGTGGGGAGCCCCCAGGGGAGGGGCCTGCAGAACTGCCTAGTGGTCGTCAGATGAGGAAGCAAAGGGAGACAGGCAGAGGGAGACAGGCAGCTTTAGGCAGTGGCAGGCGCAGGCTGTGTGAGGGAAAGCGGTGGGCAGGCTGCAAAAGTTGATGGGAGTCAGGTCACAAAAGGCATTTAGTGCCTGGCCATGGTCAGCAGCCTTCTGCCTTCTTCTTAATGTTTAACCTAAGTTCCTATAGTCATTCTCAAAAAAGTTTCTTGGCCCTGGTGGGCCAGAGCATAGGGGCTGCATTATCTCTCATCAGGAACATCACTCATGGTTTAAGGGCAAAAGTCTGATCTTGAGAGTGAGGAGAGGGCAGCATTTAGGGGGATTGACTCTACTTCTCAAGTATCAGGACTTCTCTTTATCTTACCTCCTAGGAGACCCTCCTGTTCTTAACTGTGGGTGATGAGAAAGGTGCTGGGCTCTTCTTACTGGCAGGGCCAGCTGAAGCCGTGGAAACCCTGGGCCCCAGGTAATCTGTGGACTGTCTGCACTAACCTGCTAGTAGAGCCCTTGACCCACAAAGAGGGCCACCACATCTGTGATCTCATTTTGATTCACATCACAGGCATATGAGGTGGGCTGAGCAGGAACAATTATCACCACAGTCATTCCTAATTTTACAGACGAGGGACTACATATCATGTGCCTGAGATCTCACAGTTGGTAGAACTGAGACTCAAACCTAGGTCTTTTTTGCTCCAAATCTCCTATGCTTTTCTGTTTTTTCTTTTAGAAATTGAGATAACATAAAAGACGCACGAATTCAGGTGCTATATTATCACTAGGCTAATAAAACAGGTGACTAAGGCACCAGCAAAGCAGAGACACAGACCAACTATTCTGGAGAAGAGATTAGGATTTTAAGACTAAGTAAAAATCAGCATTGATGTAATTGTCATGGGAAAATTAGAACTTTGTTGAATTTACCCTCATTGCTTATATTTTCTTACTTTGTTTTTCAATGTTTAAAAAAAAAAACATTACTTATTTTCAGAGAGAGCAAGCATGCGCACTTGAGCGGGGGAGGGGCAGGGAGGGGGAGAGAGAGAATCCCAAGCAGGCTCTGTGCAGTGAGTGCAGAGCCCGACTTGGGGCTCGATCTCACCAACTGTGAGATCATGACCTTAGCCAAAATCAAGAGTCTAGGACATTTAACCAACTGAGCCACCCAGGTGCCCCTGTATTTTCTCACTTTAAATTAGATACAGAGTGTAGTGTCCCCTGTTCTTTCTGGTGTTTAGGGTTTTCAAAGTCCTGATTGGCTCTGATGAGTTTTCAAAGGAAAACATAAGCAATTAAAGCAGAGGTTCCTGACAGGCAGCCAGATGTGGCCTACAGATTAGTTTGGGCTGTTTACTATTTTAAATTTTTTATTTTATTTTTTTTAAGTAGGCTCCATGCCCAGCATGGAGCCCAGCACAGGCCAGGAGCTCGGGGCCCTGAGGTCCAGACCTGAGCTGAGATCAAGAGTCAGACGCTTAACCGACTGAGCCACTCAGGCACCCTTATTTTAAAATTTCAAAGTTAGTTGTTACATTTTAAAACTAGGAGATTTATACATAAAAATGTAGAGTTCTAGCATTTCTCAAAAAAGGAAAGGAAAGGCATGCTCTGGCAACACTGGGCCCACATGGCAATAGCTGTGAGGAACTGGGTGGTGACTGCCTGCTTCAGACAGGACAGGCTTGTCCCTCTGTCCACATTCCCCTCCCTTCTCACTCACCCTCCCAGCTTGCTTCACTGCTGCTCCCCACAGACTTTTGTCACAGCCCCTTACCCCTAGTGGACACTCCCAGGAGTGTTGCCATAATTTATCTAGCCTCCCATTTCTAGACTCTTCTGTTGTATCCAGTTATTCACGCTTTTTAAAAAAATATGTAGAACAACAAATACTAGTTCATTTTTTGTTCCCCAAGTTCTTCACTTTTACAATAAACATGGTCCATATATCTGCATATGTGCAAGTATTTTTAAGAAGGGTTTCTAGAAGCCATCTTTCTTTCCCCTCGGCCCTGGCTGTGGGGAAGGACTCTGAGCTGCCCTTGGTTTTTCTGTGGCCTTTCCCTTGAAGACTTCCTGCCTGAATGTCTCTCTGCTCCCCAGGGTGGCTGAGGTCCTGGAAGGCAAAGGGGCCGGGAAGAAAGGCCGCTTCCAGGGCAAGGCCACCAAGATGAGCCGGCGGGCAGAGGTGCAGGCGCTTCTCCAGGACTACATCAGCACTCAGAGTGCTGAGGAGTGAGGATCTGGACACTTCCCTGGGGCTCCTGCTGTTGAGAACGGGCCTCCTGTGACCACAGAGTCTCTTGGACAATAAAATAGCTTGACTTGGAATGGTTATGGTACCACATGCATATGACTGATTTATTCAGTATTCTCTGGTGTGTTTACGTGATGAGTATCTGTGAATAAACAGCTTTCTAATTTGGCCCCTGTTAGTCATAACCTCCACAAGGGAGCATTATGTTGAGGAAGTGTACTAATTTCTCTAAAGAGCAGCTGCAACCTTTCTTCCTGTGGAAATGTGACTGTCTAGGGGAGGGCGAGTCAGTCTGGAGGTTCAACCTAGGGCTTAGATTCAATCATATCTCCTCGTTTTCTTTTTTTTTTCCTTATTTTCCTATTCCTGTGTTTTAGAACTAAAAAGTATCAATGACTTTGCAAATAGATCAAGAGGCCACACAAATATAGTAGAAAGATGCTCTAAGTGTGTTACTGAGACAGAAAAGAGATAGAAAAAGGTATCCCGGAAGACTAACCCAAAGAGAGCTTGTGTCACATTATTATTATTTTAATGTTTATGGATTTTGAGAGAGATCCCAAGCAGGTTCCTCACTGTCAGCACAAAGCCCGTCGTGGGGCTCAATCCCACTAACTGCGAGATCAGGACCTGAGCCGAAATCAAGAGTCGGACGCTTAACTGACTGAGCCATCCAGGCACCCCTGGTGTCATATTATTGAGACTTTCAGAATCACTGTTAGAGATCAAGAGGGATACGTAATGATAAAAGGAAGACAAAGTATTCTAAATTTGCATCTAATAACGGCCTCAAAATATGTAAAGCAGAAGTTGACAGCTAAAAGAAGAAACACAAATCCATGCTTGGTGGAGGATTTAAATCAATCTTTCAGCAACTGTTAGGACAAGAGGAAGTATCTCGAAGTTAAGAACAAAGACATTGGAGTTTCATAGACCCGAGTAGAAGTCCTGGCTTTGTGCACCCATGGGTGGTAAAACCAGAAAAAAAGAAAGTGATTATTTTATTTATTTTTAAACTTAATGTTTGTTTATTTTTGAGGGAGAGGGACACAGTGTGAGCGGGGGAGGGGCAGAGAGAGAGGGAGACACAGAATCTGAAGCAGGCTCCAGGCTCTGAGCTGTCAGCACAGAGCCTGACGATGGGGGACTCAAACTCACGAGCTGTAGGATCATGACCTGAGCCAAAGTCAGACACTCAACCGACTGAGCCACCCAGGCGCCCCAGAGATCCATTTTTTTTTTTTTTAATGTTTTTGATTTTTGAGGGAGAGAGTGCAAGTGAGGGAGGGACACAGAGAGGGAGACAGAATCCAAAGCAGGCTCCAGGCTCTGAGCTGTCAGCACAGAGACCTACACAGGGTTTGAATCCGCAGAATTCGAGATCATGACCTGAGCCAAAGTCGGACATTTAACTGGCTAAGCCACCCAGGTGCCCCAACAGAGACCCATTTCAATTTCATTTCGTGTGTGTGTGAGATCTCCCTTTGTCCTCTGTTTCTGCTTCATCAGGGTGTGATACGAGAGCAGTGGACTGGAGGCCAACCTTGATTGCCATCGCTCATGTGCGTTCTGCTCACAAAGACCTAAGATAACCATATAATTTATTACCCAAACTCAGATATCTCAAAGGGTGAAGGGGGTGCTCCACACATGACACTAGAACCACAGTCGCAAACCAGGATGGTCTCCCTGCTGAGACTCTCCCTGAGCTTTAGTTTCTTGACTTCAAAATAGGGATGTGAACACAGCACCTAAGAAAGAAGGAACTTCTTGAAATATGAAAAATACAGGGTCGATTGTCATTTGTGAGGTTCACCCAAAAATGAAGCAGAATGAGTTTAATCATTTATTAGAGTAACATTAAATGAGCACAAGCAGAACAATAGGTATTTTATTAATCACAAAATGTGATAGAGTTTAATGTACACATACACACATAGATTATATATTCAGGAACATTGTTGTAACCCACTTTTACAGCATAGAAATCATGAGAAGGGGCTCCTTCCTCTTAAGTTTTATGACTTAAGTGCCCATGAATTGCTGAAGACCTTTGATACTGTGGCTCGCACCAAGGCGAGGGTCTCCCGTGTGCCTGCAGGTGCATGTATAGGTATTGGGTCTGATGTTAGTATGGGAAACAAAAGATGTCAGATAAGAGATGGACACAGAGCAGGAGGCAGACTGAATTTAAGAAGGCAGCGTGCCTAAATGTCCTGAGTGGAAACCAGTGAGTCAGCTAAGCTACGCTAGAATGCCAGGTCTTTTCCTTAAGAACTTAAAGTCCTGGGCCTCACAGGGAAAACAGACGGCTCTACAGGCCCTAATGAAAAACTCTTTTGCATAAAGCTTACATCTCTGGTTCCTTTCCTGAATTAGATCCAAACTATGACTAAAGCACCTTAGGTGGAGGGCAACCAAGGCTATTCGGGAAAGAGTGACGGAGAAATTTCCCTCTTTTTCCAGAAAGGTCTGCACCTTCTGTGCAGACTACCGCCGGCAGAGAGCCAGACTCTCAACTTTAAGGAACAAGAGCGGGGCCCATGTCCAGAGCAAAGAGGCTCTCGTAGGGACAGACTTCTCTCTCTTTTGCCCTTTCATAAACTCCCTGCAGAAGCAACCTGCAATCAAGGCTTGCTGGTCAATATCCCTGCTAGTCCTCAGATACCAACCTCAAAGCCAAGGTTTTCAGAAATAAGGGAGGAATCAACATTTTCTTCTGTGAACGTTCCCTCCCTTTTCCTTTCATGTCATCTAACTTGTTTTTGTTGTTGTTAACTGGTGCATATGACAAACAACCACAGAATTCATTTGTCCATGTATTCCACAGATACTTACTGAAAAGGTAACGTGTGCCAGAAACTGATGTAAGAACTGGGTCACACTGGTAAATAACAGATGTGGTCACTGTGCTTACGGCATTTACTGCCATGGAGGAGACAGACAGGAAAGAGACGAGCAAATAAATGTAAAATTATACACTCTGTTAAGTCACCAAGGAAAAGAACAGGACAAAGTAAAACAGGGTAATGTGGGCGAGGGGAGCAGGGAAGGGTCATGGCAGTGACAGGGGAGGCCCGGGGAGAATGTAGGCCCCCATGATCGCCAGCATCCATGGCACCGCAAATAAAGCGGTGTGCTGAATAGGCAAACAAAACCAGTTTGTTTTGACAACTCTGCTGGTTTCCCTTCCCACCAGATGGCCATTGTTGAGCCCCTTGATAGAAATTCTGGTGCTGGCTCAGTCGGTTGAGTGTCAGACTCCTGATTTCGGCTCAGGTCATGACTGAGCCCCATCCCATGTCTGGCTGCACACTGAACAGGGAGCCTACTTAAGATTCTCTCTCCCTAAAAAAAAAAAAAAAAAAAAAAAAAAAGATTCTCTCTCCCTTTCCCTCTGCCCTTCTCCCCTGCTCATGTATGCGTGTTCTCTCTCTCTCTGTCTATAAATAAATAATTAAATTCTAAAAAATAAAAATAAATTGAAAAGAAATTCTGGAGCTGCAAATTGTCCCCTAGCCCCAGAAGGTGACCAGGGTCTTGAAGAGGCTGCTGGATTCATTGCTGAGCCCTCTGTATTTTGGATGCCTTTCACCTGACCGTTATAAGGAGGCAAAAAATAAGACATGAAGCTCGTTTTCCTTCTGCATCCAAATGGACCTCTCCCCATCACTGCTGGGCCATTTTTTCTGACCCCAAGAGGCCACCTTTCTCCCCACTAGCGGAAGCTAAACCCTGTGTTGCACCCTAAGCAGAAAGAGGGTGACAAAGACATCACCATTGAAGGCCTCATGAGCACAGGGAAGGCTCGCTTGATAAAAAAAAAACTCTGCTGCTGGGGCGCCTGGGTGGCTCAGTCGGTTAAGCGTCCGACTTCAGCTCAGGTCACGATCTCACGGTTCGTGAGTTCGAGCCCCGCGTCGGGCTCTGGGCCATCGCCTGCTTCCGATTCTGTGTCTCCCTCTCTCTCTGCTCCTCCCCCGTTCATGCTTTGTCTCTCTCTGTCTCAAAAATAAATAAACGTTAAAAAAATTAAAAAAAAAACTCTGCTGATTGCAATTACAGGTATTGAAAAGCAGTCTTCAGTGCCACCACGCACTTTTAATTTTCTATTGTTTGGTATTGTTTACTTATTGATTGGTATTAAACCTGTACTTACCTAGTTCTGCCAGACATGGTGTGAAGCAGTTTGTAAATAACTCACTCAAGTCTCATAACAACTCCAGGAGATAGATCCTATTGTCATCCCCCTTTTACAGGTGAGGATACAGAGACGCAGAGAGGTAAGGAGCTTGCCTGAGGTCACTCAGGTAGTAAAGGACAGGGCGCATTTTGAACCGGCAGCCTGCCTAACCACCATGCTGCTTGGCCTCTCTGAGTCTGCGAATATACTTTAAAAGACACAGCTTTATGTATATGATGAATATCTTTTTGCTTACAAACTAGTATCTCTCTCATGGTTAAATAAATGATTTTAAGATGGGAGCATTTAAGGATCTGAAGGCTGTCTGGTGCCTTTGGCAAGGAAAAAGGATCAATTAAGCAATCTACAAATAGAAGTGAAAACCTTTCATTATAACGTTGCCACGTAGCCTCTATTTTACCTCTGTTAGGGCCTGCACGTACATTATAGTGCCAGGACTGAAAAACTAGGGGGTTATTCTTTTGGGGTCCAGAAGATAAGCTCCTAAATCCCTACATGCAATTCTAAGCCTGTTGGTCTCCCCCTCCCTGTTACTCTGGGCTCAATCTCTATGGAGACAGTATTACATGCGCTTCGCAAACGACACTAGAAAAGGTGTATTTTTCCTGTTTTGGAGCCTTGGTGTGGGTGAATTGGGGCTTTCCACTCCGCTTGGAAAAGGCTGAAAAGCTGCCTCGCTGGAAAAGTTCAGCTGCCCGGTTTTATTTTGCTTAGCCTTTGCTCTGTTACCAGCAAGATGAACTCATCCTGAGGTTTTGCATGGAAACTAATTTTGAATTTTTCCTGCTCTCGTAATTTGCTTCTTGCCCAGGACCAGAATCCGTTAGCTGTCTTCATCCTAACACCCAGGCACCGTCCTTTGCAACTCAACAGCAGAGGGTGCTGTGGGCCTGTGGCTGCCCAGGACTCTGCCAGGAAAGAAAAAAAAAGGGTAAAAGAGCTCCTCCTTGTTCAGCCAGCCTGAAAGAGGGTTTCTTTCTTTCTTTCTTTCTTTCTTTCTTTCTTTCTTTCTTTCTTTCTTTCTTTTGATATTTTTTTTAATGTTTATTTATTTTTGAGAGGGAGAGACAGAGCATGAGTGGGGGAGGAGCAGATAGAGAGGGAGACACAGAATCCGAAGCAGGGTCCAGGCTCTGAGCTGTCAGCACAGAGCCCGACACGGGGCTCAAACCCACAAACCGTGATATCATGACCTGAGCCGAAGTCGATGCTTAACTGAGCCACCCAGGTGCCCCCTGAAAGAGGGTTTCTAATCATCTTGTTCCCCTGTTGCTCTGAAGACCTTGTCCATGGAATGTGGGGTTATCGGACGTTTCCCCAAATGCAAACAAGGAATCAAGAGATGAGGTGTGACCTTCCGGAAATGATTTGTTGTTTGTGTTTTTGAGAGTTTTAACCCTTCCCTGATTAAATAAATGCTTGGTATTTTATGCATGTACGTCCCCAAGACCAGAGATTTTGAATAGTGCTGAGTCCTAACTTAATTCAGAAAACGGTATTCATTATTTCCATTTTCCAAGACTCCCACGGAATTCCTTGTATCGATTCTATCAACGGCTACAAGACAACAGACGACTTTTTCTTTTCTTTTTTCATTTCATTTTTTTAAATGAAAGATTATTTTATTTTATTTTTGAGACTGAGAGAGCAAGTGAGCACATGGGAGGGGCAGGGAAAGGGGGAGGGGGACAAAGAGAATCCCAAGCAGGCTCCACACCATCAGCATGGAGTTCGACGGGGCAGGGGGGCGCGGCTTGAACCCATGAACCATGAGATCATGACCTGAGCTGAAATCCAGAGTTGGACGCTTAGCAGACTGAGCCACCCACGCGCCCCTCTTTTTTCATTTCCTTTTAAGCTGAGGCTTGAATGGTACCTCCAGGTTGTCTCTCAATTTTTCTCCCTTTTCCTGAAACTCTGCATCAGTTTTTCCTGCTTCTTGACTTCCTACAGCCCCTTTACCTCTGGATCGTTGATAGAAAGCAGCAATGCTCCATATTTCTGGCTATTTCACTTATCTTTTGCTCTAGGCAAACTTGCTTTATAAGAACCTAGATGTTCTCCAGTGACAAGTCAGTAGGTGATTTGTTTTTATAAAATTCTTCACAGTAGGCTTTGATGGCAAGACATCCCGATGAGTTCATAATATAATCGGATGGACACACACTGAATTTGCTCACTACTTCCTCCAAGCATAGAGAACGTCTATCTCAGAAAGCTGGCTTTAGCTGTTTCTATCCAGTTTCACAGCCACTGGGAGGGCCAGGGAGAGGGGGATGCACAGGGAGCTTGAGCAAGCGATGAAGGAAGTTGTGGCGGCCAAGACTGGCCTCTGTGGCATCAGCAGTCACCTGGAATGTAAACTTGACAACACTCTAGACATGAACCAAAGAGGGACACGGGCAGACAGAGAAGGACGCAGAAAGGTTACTGCCTGTGCTCCCTTTCTGGAACAAACAAATAACATTTGAGTTGCTTTGACATGTTGGAGAAACTCCAGCAAAGCAGAAGAATTCAAGAGAGAGGAAGACCGAGGGTGTGAGAAGCTGAAACTGACTAAGAACTTCAGGTACAGAAATTTCGAGTAACAGCTGGGTCACAAGACAACGAACATTGAAATCCTCCAAGAGCTGATTAGAAACTTGCAAAAAATAAAAAGACGCACTGTTCAAGAAAGCCACTATCTGAAATAAAGCAGGCTGTTAACTCCAAAATGAACTTGAGACCTGACAAAGCGGAAGGAGCAGCGTTTTTCATGCGGACAAGGCCAGGCCGCCTTTGGTCAGGTAATTCAGGGCGTGGGTGGCAGGGCAGAGGGATGACCGGTACTCTAATTATGCGTACAGTCATTTCGGATTTATAATAGTTGCCAGCCATAATCGATTCCCCATGATGTGCTTTGTTATTTTTTTTGGCTGCCTTGTAAAAGATAGTTTTATAGGGTGTTTTTTTTTTAAAGTTTCTGGGGCGTCTGGGTGGCTCAGTCGGTTAAGCCACCGACTTTAGCTCAGGTCATAATCTCACGGTTTGTGGGTTCAAGCCCTGCGGTAGGCTCTGTGCTGACAGCTTAGAGCCTGGAGCCTGTTTTGGATTCTGTGTCTCCCTCTCTCTCTCTGCCCCTCCCCCGCTTGCGCTCTGTCTCTCTCAAAAATAAATAAACATGAAAAAACAATTTTTTTAAGTTTATTTATTTATTTTGAGAGAGAAAGAGCACAAGCAGGGGAGGGGAGAGAGAGAGGGAGAGAGAGAATCGCAAGAAGGTTCTGCACTGTCAGTGCAGAGGATATGGGGCTTGAAATCCCAAACCATGGGGTCATGACCTGAGCCGAAATGGAGAGTCAGATGCTCAACCGACTGAGCCACCCGGGCGCCCCTGTAGGGTATTTTTAGCTGACGAATTCAAATCATTTACCCATTGCTATGGCATGAGAACTGATCAATTTCAACGAATTTTTACCAAGTGCCTACCATGGGCCAGGCACAATTCTAGGCGCCTGGAACACATCAGTGAACAGAACAATTCCTGCCCTGGTACAGCTTATATTTTAGTGATGCAGACACACAACAAACCATAAATCTGATCAACACGGGAAAGCAAAAGAGAAAGTAGGAGAGAAGGAGGACTGGGAATGCAGAGGGTCATAGGGGGAGAGGATGTTTTAAATAGGGTGGTCATGAGGGCCTCGTTGAGAAGATGAGAGTCAGGCAAAGACTTGACAGAGGGGAGGGCGTCTGGTAAGCAGGTATTGGAGGGCCTAGCTCGAGGGGTGGGCAGGGGGAACCCCTGGTGCCTAGCCCTGAGTCTGCTGCGTGTGTGGCCTGCTCCAGGGAGCAGGAGCTGGGATGGCCGGAGGAGGGGCCGGAGTGGAAGGAGAGGAGCTCAGAGAGATAGCGGCCTGTGTGTCTCCTGAGAGGAGTGCAGCTCCTACTCTGAGAGACACCCCACCCCCCGTAGTGTTTAAAGCACAATGGCGGGGGTCTGACTTTCTTTTTTAAAAGAAACTGGGACACTGGGACTGTTGTGTTGAGAGAAGACTGTAGGAGGCCTGGTGGGAAGCAGGGGAGTCTGGAAGGAGGCTAAGGCTAGAATACAAATGGGTTCCGGATAAACTTGAAGGTGGAGCCATAGGGATTTCCTGACCCACTGGATGTGGGGGTGAGGGAGAGAGAGACCAGGGCTGGAGGGTGGTGCCCACTGGCGGCTACAGCTATGGCGCTGCCGGGGGGCGGTCTGGGGGTGGGGGGGGGTGGCGGGGGGAGGCAACGGTAGCTGAGTGGGTGCCTGGGGAGCTCTGCACAGCCCCCTGTCTATTCTGCCCGGTTTACCTGCTGACAGCCCTGCGTTCCTCTAGTCTTTTCTCTCAGCAAACGAACCTAAAAGTAGGTGTGGATCTTAAACTTTTTTTTTTTTAATTAAAAAATAGGTTTTGATTATCCAGTTAGAGATCAGAGAAGTCTTCTGATTTTTATGGGACAGTTGACTAAATTTACCTTGAAAGAAATGTTTCTCATTAGTTAATTGTGTTAATAAAAACCCAAAGTACGGTAAACAAAAGAGAAAAAAATTAGGGAAAGCCTGAGACCTTTGGACCCCACAGCTTTTATCCTACCATTTTGACTGTAAAGGATGACATTTTCTCATAAACACATAATTTTTAAAAAAATGTTTATTTATTTTTGAGAGAGACAGAGACAGAATGCAAGTGGGTTAGGGGCAGAGAGAGGGAGACACAGAATCCGAAGTGGGCTCCATGTTCTGAGCTGTCAGCACAGAGCCCGACGTGGGGCTCGAACCCATGAACTGCGAGATCGTGACCTGAACTGAAGTCGGACGCTTACCTGACTGAACCACCCAGGTGCCGCAATGATGGTATAATTCTGATTTAAAAGTATGGGGCACCTGGGTGGTTCAGTCGGTTAAGCGTCCGACTTTGGCTCAGGTCAGGATCTCACGGTTTGTGGGTTTGAGCCCCACCTCAGGCTCTGTGGTGACAGCTCGGAGCCTGGAGTCTGCATCCGATTCTGTGTCTCCCCCTGTCTCTCTGCTCCTCCCCTGCTTGTGTTCTGTCTCTCTATGTCTCTCAAAAAATAAATAAATGTAAAAAAAATTTTTTAAATAAATAAAAGTATGTATGGTGTGCCTGGGTGGCTCAGCTGGTTAAGCGTCTGACTTCGGCCCAGGTCATGATCTCGAAGTTCATGGGTTTGAGCCCCACGTTGGCCTGTGTGCTGATAGCTTGGAGCCTGGAGCCTGATTTGGATTCTGTGTCTCCCTCTCTCTGCCTTTCCTCCACTCACACTCTGTCTCTCTCTCTCTCTCTCTCTAGAATAAACATTAAAAAAAATTTAGAATTGTTGCACTATATGCTAGCTAATTTGGGTGTAAACTAAAAAAATAAAATTAAAAAATTTAGAATTATACTATCATTGATGACTTTTCATTACAACTCTTATTTATTTATTTATTTATCTATCTGTCTGTTTATTTATTATTTTTAAATGTTTATTTCTTTATTTTGAGAGAGAGAGAGAGAACCCCAAGTACGTTCCCAGTTGTCAGGCGAGGAGACCATTGTGAGGCCCATCGCGGAGCTCTATCCCACAACTCATGAGATTGTGACCCGGGCCAAAACCAAGAGTCGGACCCTTAACCAACTGAGCCACCCAGGCACCCCGAAGATTTTATTTTTAAGTAATCTCTGCACCCAACATATTGCTGGAACTCACAACCCAGAGATCAAGAGTCTCCGGCTATGCCAGCTGAGCCAGACAGGCGCCCCATAAATACATACTTTTAAGTCAGAATTATACCATCATTGAAGACTTTTCATTACGACTCTTAAGGTCGGGGATAAAAAAAAAAGAGCAGGGTGGCCCAACTATATCTCTTAATATTTCTTCCCTTTTTTGAACCTTTTAGAGAAGCCGTAAGAAATCTCGGATGAAATATTTGCCTGAGGTTCTACAGCTCTTTCAGGTACATGTGGGTTCCTTTCGTTACAGTCAACACTTCCTATTTCAGCGTGTTAGCAGGAGTTATTTCTGGGTAGTGAGTGGAGTGATTGTCATTTTCATCTTTGTACGTTTCAGCGATTCCCAGCACTTCTGAAAGGAAACAGTCTTCTTTATCATGCCTTTGTGTGATCCTTTTCAAATCAGAAAAAGCAAGAAAGTTAGGGGGCCCCTGGGTGGCTCGTTGGTGAAGCTTCTGACTTTGGCTCAGGTCATGAGCTCACTGTACGTGAGTTTGAGCCCCACGTCGGGCTCCCCGCTGACAGCTCGGAGCCTGGAGCCTGCTTCGGATTCTGTGTCTCCCTCTCTCTCGGCCCCTCCCCCACTCACACTCTGTGTGTCTCTCTCAGAAATAAACATTAAACAAATAAAAAAGAAATAAAGAAAAGAAAAAACAAGAATGTTAAAAAATCAAATTGAAATATCTGGTGAGAATAAATGCCAGCTTCCCAAGGGACAGCTTAGCCAAACAGTAACAACAAAAACTGAACGTTCCCTGAAACTCTCTCAGTTATGATTTGACTCCAGAGTCATTGTCTTAAAGGGTATCTAGCTGTCAGAAGGCTGCCTGGAACAATATACATAGGAATTCTGGCTCTGGTCAGCATGTGTGTGTGCGCACTTGGAAGTTTGTGTTTTTTGATGTTTATGGAGCGAGGACAAGTTGGTCCACAGCAACAAGGAGACCAAATCAACAGATATAGTCAACAAAGGCGGCTCAATAATGGCGGCTGGCAGGGCATGTGAGTAATACAAGAGAAGGCAATGTGATGGCATTATTGGTGAAGGACTAAAACGTGAAGCAGAAGTATTGTGGAGACGATAAGTTAAGATTTTATACTGGGGAAAAAAAGGTACATTTGATGGGAGACACCACTGTGACCTCATGACCTTTAACAAAAATGTGTTTTTCTGGCTCTTTTTGTTGGTTTGTTTCATTCGTTTTGTTTTTGTTTTTCTGGTTCTGTCCCTGACTGTAGCCCATCAACAGCGGCACTTGTGCTAACTCCTGACTCTCACTACAAGGAATTGACTCATCAGAGGATGATTCTGCTCCTGGAGCAAGGAGACTTGAGAATGGGACTGTGAAACAAGGATTGCAGACCAGTCATGGTGGAAGTGTATGGAAGCCACTGACCAAACTGCCACAATTTTGTCGCTAAAAAGGGAAAAGGGATTGGAGTGCCTGGGTGGCTCAGTCGATTGAGCATCTGACTCTTGATTTCCACTCAGGTAATGATCTCATTGTTCGTGAGTTCAAGCCCTGAGTTGGGCTCCGTGCTGACAGTGTGGAGCCTGCTTGGGATTCTCTCTCTCCCTCTCTCTTGGTCCCTCTCCCCCCTCCCCTACACTCTCTCTCAAAATAAATAAACTTAAAAAACTGGAAAAGTAATTATGAAATTACTAAATTAACTAAAATAAGTGTGTGAAAGACTTCAAAGCAAAAAAGTTGATATATGATTTATGAAAAGAGTAAATATACCAAGATATGTTAATTTTCATCAATAAAGGAGGGTCAATAAATATGGATTCAAAAATATAAGGAGTTTATATGTTTTTTACTGTGCAATTAGGAAAGTGTAAAACAAATTATTGTGAGACAACCAGTTCTAGAAAAAGGTAGAAATTGTACAAAAACCGCAAAGATTGATCAAGACTGGTGGTCACACACAATAAACAGAAAATATGTGGGGAGGCACCTCACAGCCGATCAACCCCAAATTTTTCCAAGATGAAGAATTACCCAAATATTCTAAAGAGAAATGATAAAATCCCCGGCGCTCACTGTTTATCATAATGATATATGATAAGGTCCATTAAAAATTTTTTTTCATGTTTATTTATTTTTGAGAGAGAGAGCGACAGAGTGCGAGTGGGGGAAGAGCAGAGAAAGAGAGAGACACAGAATCCGAAGCAGGCTCCAGGCTCTGAGCTGTCAGCACAGAGCCCAACACGGGGCTCGAGCTCACGAACTATGAGATCATGACCTGAGCCGAAGTCCGACGCTTAACTGACTGAGCCACCCAAGCACCCCTGATAAGGTCTACTTTTAATAATTGTTGCAGACCCAGTCAATATTACGTATCTGAATGATAAGACAGTGGGATTTGGCTAAGCAAACAAGATTAGTAGAAAGCACTATTTTGGTGAGCGATACCAACTCCAAGGGATGAATTTTTAAGTTAAAAAAATTTTTTTAACTTTATTTATTTATTTTGAGAGAGAGAGAAAAAGAGAGGGAGAGAGAGGATCCCAAGCAGGCTCTGTGCTCTCAGTGCAGAGTCTGACTCAGGGCTAGAACTCACAAACCATGAGATCATGACCTGAGCCAAAATCAAGAGTCAGACAGACACTCAACCCATTGAGCCACCCAGGCGCCCCCCCCAAGGAATGAATTTTTAAAATCTTATTGATGCATCTAGTCAATCTTAAATGGAAAACAGGAGCTCGGTTTGGAAAGTATGACTATGTCCATACACTGGTCCAAAATCAAGTGGTTTACAATGCAGAAACTGAACCTTGGCTTCTCAGAGACATTATTATTTTTTCTCTTGGTTCTGAAGATTACTGTAACTCTGCAGAGATATAAGAATAAAAAATCGCTCTTACCTGGGAGAGTGTCAAACAACCCTGGAAAGGGAATTCAGGAAAGTAAGAAAAGTATATTTAGCGATAGTGCATATGAAAGTTGACATCATGGTATTAATATTTACTTGTATGATAATGAGTTCTGTTATCACTGCGGTGTTTTGTGTGTGTTTTCTCTGCTTTCATGATGTCCAGAGCATTGTAGAGGTGACAGGGAACTGGAGTCATGGGGGCTGAGGCAATGTGATAATAGCTGGTCGAGCCACCACGAGGTCTGTGACCACCGACTAAAAGCACATATCTTACGTTGAAAGCCCGTGGGGTTGAAGTAAGATTCAGTTCCCACTATCTCTCTTATTCTAGAACCTTGGAGGGTCAGTCTCTATCTTGCAAAACAGAACCAAGACTTAGTCACATCTTCCTAGAATCAGTGGCTGAGAGAGTTTATTCCCTGCCTACGGGAGTCAACTTCTGGGAAGAGGCCAGTGTTTCTATTCTGCATAAGTCTGCCTTGTCCTTTGGGTTTTCAACCTCTTTCTAATTTTGCGTTGGGAGTGCCTGAGAATCTTTTTATTGAGTCATTTGTGGAACACTAAGCTACTTGCATCTATAATTTGTTAGCTGGTTTTCCAACTCTTCAGCAAATAGCTGTATATTGTTCAATGTTATTCAGCAAAGACTTACTGAGGTCTCCTTCTGCCTTAGACCCTGAGGTCACGCACAGCGGTGATCAAAGCAGGTGCGGAGCTGCCTTCGTGGGGCTTAGAGTCTAGTGGGGAAGACAGACATGGCTCAGATAATCACTAACTGACACTTGCTGGAGAGCAAGGTGAAGGGGGAGCCGTCATTGGACCCAGCAAGGACTCTCGATCTGGGCCGGGGGTGGGCGGGCAAGGAGGCTTCCTCGAGAAAGTGATATGGAGTGCCGAGGGATCTACCAAGTGACGTGGGGAGAGAGTTCTGAGAAGAGGTCTGAGCACAAGTCCAGAGGAGGCCAAGGTGGCACATGGAGAAGCTAGGCTGTCGTACAAGGAGACAGGTGAGGTGGCAGATCAAGCCGGCTCATGGAGGTCATACAAAGATTTTTGTTATTTATTTATTTTTTTTGTTAGAGCTTTATCGAGATATAATTCACACGCCATAAAATTCATCCATTAAATTTTTTAATGTTTGTTTATTTTTTTTTTTTTTAAATTTTTTTTTTTTCAACGTTTATTTATTTTTGGGACAGAGAGAGACAGAGCATGAACGGGCGAGGGGCAGAGAGAGAGGGAGACACAGAATCGGAAACAGGCTCCAGGCTCTGAGCCATCAGCCCAGAGCCCGACGCGGGGCTCGAACTCACGGACCGCGAGATCGTGACCTGGCTGAAGTCGGCCGCTTAACCGACTGCGCCACCCAGGCGCCCCAAATGTTTGTTTATTTTTTGAGAGAGAGACAGACAGACAGACAACACATGAGTGGGGCAGGGGCAGAGAGTGAGGGAGACACAGAATCCAAAGCAGGGCCCAGGCTCCGAGCTGTCAGCACAGAGCCCAACGTGGGGCTAGAACTCATGAACCGTGAGATCATGAACTGAGTCGAAGCTGGATGTTTAACTGACAGAGCCACCCAGGTGCCCCAAAATTCATCCATTTAAAGTATACTATTTGGGGGTGCCTGGGTGGCTCAGTCAGTTGGGCATCTGACTTCAGCTTAGGTCGTGATCTCAAGGTTTGTGAGTTCGATCCCCGCATTGGGTTCTGCACTGACAGCATGGAGCCTGTTTGGGATTCTCTCTCTCCCACTCTCTCTGCCCCTCCCCAGCTCACAGTCTCTCTCTGTCTCTCTCAAAATAAAGAAATAAAAACTTATATTAAAAAATGTGTACTATTTGGGAGTGCCTGGGTGGCTCAGTCGGTTAAGCATCTGACTCTTGATTTTGGCTCAGGTTAGGATCTCAGGGTTTGTGAGTTTGAGCCCGACGTCAGGCTCTGTGCTGACCGGAGCCTGCTTGTGGGATTCTCTCTCTCCCTCCCTCGCTGCTCCTCCCCTGCTCTCACTCTCTCTCACAAGATAAATAAACATTACAAAAATAAATAAAGGGTACTATTCGTTGATTTTTTAGTATATCCACAGAGTTGAATAATCACTATGATCAATTTTAGAACATTTTTATCGCACCCCCTCATAGAATTCGCACACCCTTTAGTAGTTGTCCCTACTCCTCGCTATTTGGGTTGCGGACATAGTTCCAGTGTGTGGAGAGAGGGTCCACACATCCTGCAAGCAATTCCCTAACACAGGCTGGGTGTCCTACAACTCAATTCAATTCTGACACTGTCTACCTGGAGGTGGTGTCAGAGCCCACAGAGTGAGGGTTCAGTCATACAAGACCCACCCCCACCTCATCCCTTCAGATGCCATTTGCAAGCCCAGATTGTCACCTGTGTTCCTTTCTTTCTTTCTCTCTTTCTTTTTTTTTTCTTTTTTAATTTTTAGAGGGAGAGAGAGAGTGTGAGAAAGAGAGTGCAAGCAGGGGGCAGAAGGAGAAAGAGAGAATCCCAAGCAGGCTCTGTGATGGAGTTCATCCCACGGCCCTGGGATCACCGCCTGAGCCAAAATGGAGAGCTGGACGCTCAGCCGACTGAGCCACCCAGGTGTCCTTGTCACTTGTGCTTCTGAGAGACTGGCTATGGTTCTATAGGTCAGAGGTCCCAACGGCTCCCTCCTTGGGTTGGACTAATCTGCTAGAGCGGCTCACAGAGCTCAGAGAAATATTTCACTTACTAAATTACTGGTTGATTATAAAACAGATATAATTCAGGAGCAGCCGGATGGAAGAGACACAGGGGGCATGGTATGGGGGAAGGGTGGGGAGCTTCCTGCCTCCTCTGGGTGCCACTCTCCCCACACCTCCACGGGTTCACCAGCCCAGAAGCTCCCAAACCCCGTCCTTTTGAGGTTTTATGGAGAATTCATGACGCGGGCACGATTTATTAAATCATTGGCCACAGGCAGGTGATTCAACCTCCAGTTCCTCTTCCCTTCCCGGAGGCCACAGGGGTAGTGGCAGGTTCCAACCCACTGATCACGTGGTTCGTTCCCCAGGCAACCTATCCTTAGGTGCTTTCCAAAAGTCACCTCATTAACCTGAACTCAGGTGTGGTTCAAAGGGATTTGTTACGAATGAGACACCTTTATCACTCTTATTACTTAGAAATTCCAAGGGTTTGAGGAGCTTGGTGCCACAAATGGGGGACAAAGACCATATGTATTTCTCATTATGCCACACCAGGGTTGTATGTTTTGAGTTTGAGGCACCTGTGAGAAACCCAAGTAGAGGGGTCGAATGAGTAGTTGAATCCACAGCTCTGGAAAACAGTGGACATTGGTCTGGATCGGGGATATTAGTTTGGCAGTGACTGGGGGTTAGGCAGAGGCCCCTGCAGGAAACAGAGGCCATCCTCTGGCTGGATACTTTGAGGAGAGTGTAAGAAGGGTGTTGTTAATAAAAGTGTGGGTAAGGTGGAAGGAGATCGATTAAAAAGGGTGCAGCATCCTGGGGCCAGCAGACGGGGTGGGGGGGGCATTCCCACTACTCCCCAGGCCTGAGGTTTTACTGGAAACCAGAATGAGAGCTACATGGTGCCCTGACAGTAGCTGTGGACTTCCATAAGGGACGCCGTCATAGCTCAGTGACCCCTCAGGAATCAACACCCTGGCCTCACTCTCCATCTGGTCCCTTGTTTGTATCTCTCATACGAAACCCAAACGGAAGCCTAGGGAAGGGGAGCCTGATGCAGTCCATCCAGGGCTGCCTTCAGAGCCCAGAGCAGGAGGCAAAAGGGCAAACAGAAATACGCAGAGCAGACAGTAGTTTAAAGCTTGGATGGGACGTGAGGGAAAAGAGACTTGACACAGAGCCTGAGTCCTTGAGACGTTGTTGAAAGCCAAGGTGAAGGAGGATGAACAAGCCGGCAAAGGAGACGGGAGGAGTGGCTAGGAGTAGAAACACCAAGAATATCCTGGAAGCCAAGTTAAATGAGGCCAAGGCTCCATTGTCAGTTTTTATGGAAATAACTACCCACACAGAGGCAACTTTCCTTGCTGTTCTCTATTTTGACTGCTCGAGACCAGAAGCAGGGAAAATGGAACTGCCTTTTGGGTTTCTCCCTCGACCACAACCAATCCCATCTAAGGCATCCCTGCTATCTTACAAGTGCCGGTGTTCTTGTTGACCCCACAAATGAGCCTCCCCTAAGACACCCCCAGCAGTATTACCTGGCGCCTGTGAGCATGGGTTCTGGACAGAGGCAGATTGCTTGGGTCGGAATTCTGGCTAGCTGCGCAACCTTGGGCAAATTACTTAACTTCTCAGTTTGCCCATCTGGAAAATGGGAATGGAGTTAGTGGTGAGGATTAACTCAGGTATCCAGGTGAAGTCCTTGGGACATATTAATTGCTCAAAAGTGCTAGCTACTTTAATTCCATCAATGCCTAGGATATAGTAGATCCTCAATAAGTACTAGTTAAATGAATACATTATTTTAGTTGAGAAATTATTAAATTGAAAGAGGGACCCTCCTTACCTAAGTGGTAATTATAAGAGATTTTATTAAAAAAATAATTAAAAACCTTTAGGGTTCTAAAATTTCCATTACAGTGGGGCGTCTGAGTGGCTCGGTCAGTTGAGCACCTGGCTCTTGATTTCGGCTCAGGTCATGATCTTATGGTCATGGGATGCGCTCTGTGTCGGGCTCCGTGCGGACAGAAGAGAGACTGCTTGGGACTTTCTCTCTCTCTCCCTCTGTCCCTCATCATCTCAAAATAAATAAACTTAAAAAAATTTCCATTATAGTAATAAATGTATTAACTTGAAACTAATCGAAGTGTTATGATAAACAACTTGTTGGCTTTCAGAGAAGGAAGGAAGTACATACATTGATAGTATGACACTCATAACAGTGACAGGAAACTGAGGCTCAACAATGTCAAGGAGTCAAGAGTGTTCTGGAAAGTTCCCTAGCAGAGATTGGGTATAGCTGGGCATGTGGACAAGGATTAGACAGGGCAAGGGAGCTTCAGTGAGCAAGTAAAGGCCATTTAATCTGCAGTGCATGGTAATGAAACAGAAAATATTTAGTTTGCCTTAATTTACTGTTAATTATTTGTTTTTCTTAAACTGAGGGTTTTTTTGGATTAAAAAAACAACACGTGTTCTGTTATGTAAGAGAAGGGCCTTGTTCTTGGGATATACATGAAGCAGTAAAGGAGTCACAATGTTTGCAAATTATCTTTAAATGACTTATCAAAAAATAAGAATATGTACATATATGCAGTGAGAGAGAGTGATAAGGCAAATATGGCAAAATGTGAATAGTTGATGATTCAGATGAAGTATATAGAGGTTCATTGCACTTCATTTTGATTTGGATTTTTTAAAAAAATACAGAATAAGAAAAAAGATACCCCATGCTTATTATAGAAGAATTAAGAAAAAATAGAAATGTGGAAAGAAGAAAAAAATACCCAGGATTCCACCACCTAAAGATAGTCACTGTAGACATTTTGGTACATGTCCATTCAGTCTTTCTTAGGCATTTAAAAATCATATTTGATCATTATAGACACATATAGTTTAAATTGAAAGAAGACATGTTTGAATTGTTTCAATTTAGATGAGTAGACAGGAAGCAGAAATAATTTTAAATATTCAGAAGTGTTTTTTAATTATTACTTTATTTTTTTAAAGCAGACTCGAAGCCCAACATGGGGCTTGAACTCACAACCCTGAAATTAAGAGTCACATGTTCTACTGACTGAGCTAGCCAGGTGCCCCTACATATTCAGAGGTTTTTAAAAGAACATAAAATTGAATATCCTAGTTCATCATTAGATTAAAAAAATTTTTTTTATTAATGTTTTCTTATTTTTGAGAGAGAGAGACAGCGTGAGCTGGGGAGGGGTTGAGAGAGAGAGAGAGAGAAAGAGAGAGAGAGAGAGGGAGACACAGAATCTGGAGCAGGCTCCAGGTTCTGAGCTCTCAGCACGGGGCCTGACAAGAGGCTCGAACCCACAAACCGAGAGATCATGACCTGAGCCAAAGTCGGATGCTTAACCGACTGAGCCACTCAGGCTCCTCTAAAATTTTTTTTAAGTTTATTTATTTATTTTGAAGGGGAGGGAGAGAGAGAGAATCCCAAGCAGACGCTGCACCGGCAGCATGAGCCTGATGCGGGGCTCGAACTCACAAACCCGCCAGATCATGACCTGAGCCGAAACCTAGAGTTGGATGCCCAACTGACTGAGCCACCCAGGCGCCCCCTCCTAGTGCATCATTTAATCATCTCTGAGCCATCTTTCTATTGCCACACCGGAGGCAGTGCGGTGCAGTGGTCAGAGCACAAGGTATGGTGGTCAATTGTCAGGGTTTGAGTCTGGCTCAGACATTCACTAGCTCTGTGACTTCGGGGAAGTTTCTTAGCTTTCTGATTCCGTTTTCTCATCTGTAAAGTGGGAATAGTAGTGGCAGTTGGGGGGATGAAATGGGTGATATATGCAAAGCCTTTAGAAAAGTGATAGGCACGTAGTAAGTACTTGGTGCATGGTCACCATCATTATCGTCGCTATTATTAGCTCAAGGAACCAGATGGCAAGAATGACTCAGTGGGTTATTTTTTGTTTGTTTGGTTTTGATTCTAAAATGGAGGCTACCACGGTCCCGAAGCATCACAATTCTTAGAAGTCACTTTCAGTGGGTAAATAATCTGAGTTTCCAAGTCTCAGAACCAGCTTATTTCTCTCAGTGCTGGTGCCATCACCACAAAGGCAACGATGACAGGAGAGCACGTCCCTTCTTTTTATTTTCTACCTCTCTCCCCACCCTCCTCACCAAATCTTCTTCATCACCTGTCACATGCCGGCTTTAAATTCTCTAGAAAACTACTCAGTTTCAGATAGGAGCTGACGGGACTTCACAGAAGAACCTGGGGCTCCTTTTTTATTCTGCCTGGAATACAGATATGTCGCCCAGCCCTCGTGGCGTGCATTTTACCAAGGTAGCCTAAAAGAGCTCATCTCTGGCTACAGAAAGAGTGCTGCTGTCTTGGCTGTTTAGTTTTGGAATTTAGAACTCTCTCCTTCACTGAAGATTATGAGAAGTTCAATGCGAGTTACTCTTATCGTATATCGTGGGAAACCCGGTGAAACAGTTGAAGTGCTCCAATATACCACAATCTGTCTAGAGAATATTCTGGCAGTGGGTAACAAGAGCTACGAAACTTTTCAAACCTTTGACCCAGTAATACCAGTTTTGGGAATATACCCCAAGGAAATAACCCAAAAGGGAAAAAATGTAATTTGTGCAAAGATGTTCCTGTGCTATTTATAATCCAAATAACCCAAATGCCAAATAAGGAAATGGCTGAGCAAAGTATGGTATAGTGACATAAGGGGACGCCAGTGAATGATTTTAAATGACAGGAATGCGGTCTCTGCTGGCTCTAGGGAATGTGTAGATTTAATTATTTTCAGTGACAAAGAACACCAAATGGAAAGTTTATAACTATGTAAAACGAGTGTTGTGCCAAAAAAATCCGGACGTGAGTTTTGAGGAAGGAAGAATGTAGTTTAGAGGTGAGTTGGATACCTCTTCTGTAAAGTTGCGTGTGAATCGCAATATCTATTGCGGGACATGCTGGGGGCTGACCGTTTTGAGCCTTCAACAGTTATGTGAGCATGTAGAGTAGACGGTTATAATCTAAATCAGGCAATAGGTTTTGTCTGGTAGCAAAAAGTCTGCATCGTTATGTGCAAAGGCATGCCACGCTCTGGCATCACGGCTCTTTGCTCTACAATCTAGAGACACCTAAGAAGGACTGGAGAGCTGTGTGTATGAAAAAGACATGCTGGGTATAAAATCCTGTTTGGAATCTGTCCACTGTCCCCTGGTAGATCAGTCCTCAGATCATGCCGAGGGCTCACCAGTAAGCAGCCAGTGGCAAGGACCGATTTTTTCGTGGGGAGAGAGGAAGAAATTCGATTTCAGAAGCCAGAATAAATCAGAGAGGCCAAAGGAACACTTACAAAAAAATAACACTGATTCTTTAGTTCCTATTACAGTGTCAGGTCTACAGCAGACTAGCACTTTTTTTTTTTAATGTTTATTCATTTTGAGAGAGAGAGTGTGAGGGGGAGGGGAGGAGAGAGAGGGAGACAGAGGGTCTGAAGCAGGCTGTGCTCACACAGCAGAGAGCCCACATCGGGGGTTCAAACTCGTGAACAGTGAGGTCATGACCTGAACTGAAGTCAGACGCTTAACCGACTGAGCCACCTGGTGTCTCTGACACTTCTCTTTAAAAAAAACCTGGGAATGCAGAGAATTCAGAGTAGGAAATTGGACAATCACATCAAGAAGCTAAGAGGACATGAAATCAAGGATCTGTACAAAACAGGAAGGAGATGAATAAGTATTTGTGGCAGGTTCAATGTGTTTTTTTTTTTCAAGTAATTTATCTTGAATATGAGTTAATATTTAACTGCTAGAAAGCAAGGAAGCATATTCACTGGAATGGACTATTCTTAAAGTTTACATATCATTTAAAATCAGTTTTTCTAGTGGATTCTTAACATCATCCTCAGAAGGCTATTTGGCCTGGGATTGAATTTTTTCCTTTCTCAATCTGAATTTGTGCAGCGAGACACAATCCAATTAGGATTGTTTTCATCAGCAATTAACAAAATTTAAGGGGCGCCTGGGTGAAACATCCGACTTCGGCTCAGGTCATGATCTCACAGTCTGTGAGTTCGAGTTCCGCATCAGGCTCTGTGCTGACAGCTCGGAGCCTGCAGCCTGCTTTGGATTCTGCGTCTCCCTCTCTCTCTGCCCCTCCGCTGCTCGCGCTCTGTCTCTCTCTCTCTCTCAAAACTAAATAAACATTAAACAATTTTTTTAAATTAAAAAAAAACACAACAGGAGGTTGTAGCAATAGTAACGGACACTGAGTTTTGTAGCAATGAGACATCAAAGAAGCATCTCTTCTGCCTTCTTTAAATAAATCAAGCCCTAACTCTGAGGAATTAAGCACCAGAATTATGCAGTTTGTCTTAACTACATTCTTTGTTTGCCCATCTAAGAATGTGTTTTGTTTTACTCATTCCTCTCCCTGGTGATTTGACAACAATGTTAAATACATCCAGAGCCTTTTCGGGTGAGTGCGGTTTGTCTACTAAAGTCTTATATTAGGTGGCTCCCTGTCAGACCTCACTCATCTCACCCTTTTTGGCTAAAACTCCCAACCCATCTATACCTTAATCCTGTATTTAATGATGGCCACGTTTGTGGATACGTAGAACACGTTCAGCTTCAGGGTCTCTGCAAAAAGCCTGGAGTCAAGAACGGTTTTACTTCCAGGCACCCAGATACAACGACTCTAGTTACTTTAACAAGTTGACCTTGTCGGAGGGAAAGATGTTAGAATTGAGTACGATAGGGGCGCCTGGGTGGCTCACTGGGTTAAGCGTCCGACTTCAGCTCAGGTCACGGTCTCATGTCATGTGAGTTTGAGCCCCACGTCGGCCCCCACATCAGGCTCTGTGCTGACAGCTCCGAGCCTGGAGCCTGCTTCGGATTCTGTCTCTCCCTCTCTCTCTGACCCTCCCCTGCTTGCACTCTGTCTTCTCTCTCTCCCTCTTTCAAAAATAAATAAATGTTAAAAAAAAAAAAAAGAATTGAGCACGAGAAATCTCCCACTTGAGACAGGACTGGAGGAGGGGCTGCTTGGCCCAACAGCCCCTTCGCAAAGCAGTACTCTGGTGCTGAGTTGAAAACCGTTCGCTGGAGAAAATTCTTTCAAGTAAACCGTGATTGATTCTCCTCCTCTCTTTGGTCTGTTATAGGGATTCTCAGTGCTGGCACTGTGAACGTTTGGGGGAGAATAATTCTTTGTTGTGGGGGGCTGTGTCTTGTAGGATGATTAGCATCCTGCCTGGGCTCTGCCTGTTAGATATCACTAGCAATTCTTCCAATTATGACGACCAAAAAATGTCTCCAGATATGGCAAATATCATCTGGGAGGCAAAATCCCTCCTCGTTGAGAACCATCGGTTTTGGTTTATGAGATATTTTGTGTGGAAATAATGGTATTGGGGCAATAGCACAGGATTATCAACTATTTATGAAGCAATGGAATATTCCAGCTTCATGTTCTCTGCCCGTCATTTCCCAGGAGGCTTAGCCCCAAGTAAAATTTGAGGGAGGCTCTTCCCCTCGTTGAACTCTTCTCCAGCACCTTCTTTCTTTTTTTAAAAAAAATTTTAAATGTTTTATTTATTTCTAAGACAGAGAGAGACAGAGCATGAGGGGGGATGGGGCAGAGAGAGAGGAGACACATAATCCGAAGCAGGCTCCAGGCTCCGAGCTGTCAGCACAGAGCCCACGCGGGGCTCGAACCCACAAACTGTGAGATCATGCCCTGAGCTGAAGTTGGATGCTCAACCAACTGAGCCACCCAGGTGCCCCAAGGTCTTTCATTTTTCTTAAAATGGGTTAAGTTCAGCCATCCCCCACCTTGAGGAATTAACTCACCAGTCTGACAATCATAATGTTTGGGGTCATTTACCCTTTGGAAGTTCTTGGAAGCATATTTTGTGCCTGTGCAGGGCACTGTAGGTAGAAAAGGAGAGAGAGCATAGTTCTGGAGAAAATAGTTTGGCGGCCACTGTACAGAGTGGGTCCGTTGGCAAAGCTTGGAGACCGAGATCAAAGATGGGCCGCTCTCGTCAGCTTTTTCTGAATCAACGCTGATACCTGTCAGGAGAGAGGGAGCCTCACCCAAAGCTCCCAAGACAAGGAAACCCTTTGGAGGTTTGGTGTCCATGGTGGTTTCGGTGCAGTTTTTAGGGAGTGATGATGCCATTGTCGTTCCCTCGCAGTCATTGTATTGGGGGGGAGGGGGATGTGGATGGGTAAGGGGAGCCCTGGCAGTCTAAAGACATAACCAAAATAAATAAAATTGATTTATGCTACTTGGGCTATTAAATCAATTAGGCCAAATTACCTCTCTCAAAAGGCTCATTTGCGTTTGTCACAAGAGTGATCAGGCAGGGGTCAGTGACAGCATTGCCAATAGGCTGAGGTTAAAGAGGAGGTTAGTGTGGGGAAGATGGAATTCTGACAGCATGCCCCAGTCAAGGAGTCCAAGCAGTGCAGCATGGAGGGGAAGGAGTTAGATTTTCTTCTTTTTGCTTCTGGGTAGAAAGTAACGCAGCTAACAAAGGATTTGAATTCCCAGTCCTGTGTTGGAGCCGAAACCAGAGGAGTCCTACCAGCTGGTCTGAAGGCAATGACCGTGCGATGCGGAAAGCAAAAGATGGAGGCGAGAAGAAAGAAAAATATCAAAAATGTGCTACAAAAAAAAAAAAACAAAAAACAACAAACAAACAAAAAAACAAGACGAGACAAAACAAAACAAAAACCTAAATCTTCATAGTTCTTGCCGTAGTTACACTTCTGCCCTGGAAAGATGTTTGAGAGCAAAGGCAGAGAGGCGTGCATAACGTAATTAAGAACAGGCCACGTTGAGCACAGTTATTGTAGCTGTGGCTTTCATTTGCTTGACAACCCTGGTTCAGGTTCCAGTGAGCTGGCTCTGCTGTTTATTTATGCTGTTCACTTCTGTTTCAACAGCTGCATTTGACACAGCAGCCCAAGGAAAGGCAGGAGGCAGGCGAAGGGGAGACTGCTGTCTGCTAAGAATCAGGAGACCTGAGGACAGGTTACTTATATAACTTAGAGGAGCTATTTTGCCTCTCTAGGCCTTCATTTCTGGATCTAGGAAATGAAAAAAATTTTTGAAAAGGATTAATAGCGAGCAATTAAAAAAAAAAAGGCCCCATTCAGGAAAAATAAAAATATTTATAGACTATTTTCTTTTTTTTTTTTGTTTTTAATTTTTAATGTTTATTTTTGAGAGAGAGAGGTAAAAAGAAAGAATGGGGATGGGGCAGAGAGAGGGGGGGACAGAGGATCCAAGGCAGGCTCTGCGCTGACAGTAGGGCAGCCAGATGTGGGACTTGAACGCATGAACAGTGAGATCATGACCTGAACTGAAGTCGGACACTTAACTGACCGAGCCACCCAGGTGCCCCTAGACATTTTTCTTTTTTATGAAGAAGCAGCAGCCCAGAGGCAGCTTTTTCTTTTCTTTTTCTTTCTTTCTTTTATTTTTAAAATCTATATTATTATTATTTTAACATTTGTTTTTTAGAGAGAGAGAGAGACAGTTTGGGGGAGGGGCAGAGAGAGAGAGAGAGAGAGAGACAGAATCTGAAGCAGGCTCCAGGCTCTGAGCTGTCAGCACAGAGCCCGACATGGGGCTCGAACTCACCAACCACGAGATCATGACCTGAACGGAAGTTGGATGTTTAACCCACTGAGCCACCCAGGCACCTCGATTTTTTATTGAGGTATAGTTGACACAGCAGAGTGAGTCCACAAGTCTCTATGTTACGCTATGCTCACCACAAGTGTAGCTGCCATCTGTCAACATATAACACTATTTTTTTTAAGTTTATTTATTTATTTTGAGGGGGCGGAAGGGCAGAGGGAGAGGGAGAATCTCAAACAGGCTCTGCACTGTCAGCACAGAGCCCAGCCCCACCCTGGGCTCGATCCCATGACTGTGAGGTCATGACCTGAGCTGAAATCAACAGTCGGCTGCTTAACTGACTGAGCCACCCAGGCGCCCCACCATCGAACACTGTTATAATAACACTGACGATATTTCTTATGCTATACCTTTCATCCCCTGACTTATTTGGTCTATAACTGGAAGAGTGTACCTCCCACCTCCCCTTCACCCATTTTACCCACCCCTCCACGGCCTCCCCTCTGCCAACCACCAGCTTGTTCTCTGTATTTATGGGTTTCTGCTTTTTCTGTTTGCTCCAGAGGCAGCTTTTTAATCTTTCACTCTGAAGTTAGATTTTGGGTTTTGGGCTGCCCATCACCGGACTAGGCAATTGCTAGTTTCTCTTCCAGATTAATTAGGTTCTTGGTTCGCTAATGGAAGTGACTTCTGTCGGCTGCTCCTTCTTACCATTTCTAGTCAATTCTTTCCTTAACAACATTATCTGAAGGCTATTTGGCCAGAGTGCTTTCCATTCTTAAGAGGCTCTTGAAAAACCCTTGGTTACACATGATGTTGTCCTGTTTTATTTACATAGAGGCCTTAAAGTCATCTGTCCTAGTTCAGTGATTACTATAGAACGCAATCAATAGATATTAATAATTCAGCAGCTAAAGTCACGGTGTTCAGGAAACAAGTCGGCAAACTTTGACAAACAACCAGTTACAACCAACCAGCCAGTTGATTGGAACTTCAAATATCCAGACATGCCTTCGAAAGAAACGATCCTGGAATGCACGCTGGCACAATAAAGCCATTGCCAACAAAAACAGCAAGAGCCCACGGACATTTCATCATGTAAAATCTGAGCCCCTCATCAATCCTTCTGTGAAACTCTTCTAGAGCAAAGAATTAGACAAAGCTATCACACAAGGTATGCTTCTCAGAGTCATAAATCCAAAGAGATGGCAGAAACAAAAACACTGTAAAACTTTCCTTTGCTAAGCCTTTTGAGAAAACAGTCTGACAGTTCCTTGAAAGGTTAAACAGAGTTACCGTATGATCCAGCAATTCCACGCCTGGGTATGTACCCGAGAGAAAAGAAGTCATGCATCCACACGAAAATTTGTGCCCAAATGCTCACAGCAGTATCATGCATAATAGCCTCAAAGTGGAAGCCACCCAAATATCATCAACTAATGAACATATCAACAAAATTTAGTATATCCGTACAATGTAGTACTAATACGTGTTATAACACCGATGAAGCCTGAAAACATCATGTTCAGTGAAAGAAGTCAGACACAAAGGTCACATATTGTATGATTCCTTTGATATCGAACGTCTGCAACAGGCAAATCTGTGAAACAGGAAGTCGATCAGCGGTAGCGTAGGGCTGGGTGAGTGGGGGTAAATGGAAGTGACTCCTAATGGGTACGAGGTTTCTCTACAGAGTGACCAAGAATGTTCTAAAATTGATTTGTGGTGAGGGTTGTACGATTCTCTGAAGATGCTAAAACCCATTGAATTGTATGCTTCAGATGGGTGAATTAGGGGGGCTGGGTGGTGGGGTCTGACTCTTGACTTCAGCTTAGGTTATGATCTCACAGTTCATGGGATGGGGCCCCACATCGAGCTCTGCGATAACAGCATGAAGATTGTTTGGGATTCTTTCTCTCCCTCTCTCTCTGCCCCTCCTTTGCTCTCTCAGGCACTATCTCTAAAAAAGGGGGGGGGTTGTATGATATGTGAATTATATCTCAATAAAGATGTTATAAATTTTAAAAAAACTACTATAAATTTTATTAAAAACCAAAGCCCTCAGCCTGTAATCTCTCTGTGGTGCAGCAGCACTGACCACAGCAGCAGAAGCTGCACTTTCTTAATGGGTCTATTTTCCTAGGCCAATAATACAATCGTATAGTGTGTGTGTGTGTGTGTGTGTGTGTGTGATCCTTAAATGTACCTCTTCAAAACTGATAGACTGCTAGAACAATCTATCAAATTATGCTATAACATGACATAGATCTTGGTTCAAATCTGTCATTGATCACTTGCATTGACTTCCATCCTGAGCACTCACAAGTCATTTCTTTCTTTCTTATTTTTTTAATGTTTATTTATTTTTTGAGATAGAGACAGAGTGGGAGTGGGAGAAGGGCAGAGAAAGAGGGAGACACAGAAGCTGAAGCAGGCTCCAGGCTCTGAGCTGTCAGCACAGAGCCTGATGCGGGGCTCGAACTCATGAACCATGAGATAGTGATCTGAGCTGAAGTCAGACGCTTAACTGAGCCACCCAGGCATCCCTTCACAAAGTCATTTCTAAAGCAAACATACCTCTGTAACTTGGGCAGACGGTCCGTGATCAGAATGTGCTAACACATTGGCTATTGGCTGTTATGAATTGATCATGGACAATCTTTCTGCTCACGCATCACAAATTCAGACTGCCCTTCCCAAAGAAAGGTAGCAATCACATATCTGGGGATTCTCTGACCTAAATGGTCCTCACAACATCTCTTTGTTTTCTACCCTTGTACAGGGCTCTATACCGAAAGTTCTTTGTGGTAATTGTCTTCTTGTTCTATCTCAGTTGTAGAAATAGTAAGTCACTTACTGTCTGACCCAGATAGTCTGAGCGTGACTTTTAAACTCTTTTATTATTGTTATTTTTTAAAATGTTTATTTACTTTTGAAAGAAAGAGTCGGAGCAGGAGTGGGGGAGGGGCAGGGAGCGAGGGAGAGACACAGAATCCGAAGCAGGTTCCAGGCTCTGAGCTGTCAGCACAGAGCCCGATGTGGGGCTTAAGTCCACAAACTCCGAGATCATGACCTGAGCCGAAGTCGGCCACTTAACCGACTGAGCCACCAGGCGCCCCAAGTCTTTTTTTTTTTTTTGAAAGAAAGAGCTAGTTAAACTAATATGGTTATGCCTATTTCAATAGTTATTTTATGAAATTGCCTTTGACATTGGCAATTGAAATTGCATTGAAATTGGCATTGCTTTGCCAATTCAATTGCTTTGAAATTGGCATTGAAAACTACTTCTAACTCACTGGGAGGATCACTCTAAGTTTTGGAATTCCTTTGACCATAAGAAAACAAATATTCCTTGGTCTGAATTAAAAGTTGTATCTGGCATCCGAAGGATGGCTTGAAACAGCTGCCAGGCTTACTGGCATCCACGAGTGTGAGGGGGCTACAGGATGGAGCGTGGACTCTGTAGTGAGACGGCTTGGTCCTTGGTTCTTTTTTCTTTTAATATTTTTGTTGTTTATTTTTGAGTGAGAGAGAGACAGGGTGCAAGTGGGGAAGGGGCAGAGAGAGAGAGAGGGAGACACAGAATCCGAAGCAGGCTCCAGGCTCTGAGTTGTCAGCACAGAGCCCAGTGCAGGGCTCCAACTTGTGAACCACAAGATCATGACCTGAGCCGAAGTCAGATGCTTAACCAACTGAACCACCCAGGTGTCCTGAGACGACTTGGTTTGCTTCATTATTCTGGGCAAGATACCTACCATCTCTGCGCTATTCACACCTAATGTGGGGGTAAATTATAGCACCCACCTCACAGAGATGTTGGGAGAATTAAGTGAATTAATTGTAGAAATAAATAAAATGCATAGAACAGAGCCTGGCAAATAGTAAGTAAATAGATAAAATAAATTTTATCGGTTATGTGTCCTTATCAACCTCACCAACCGTCAGGGGTAGGGACATTATTTACTCTCTGCCAGAATCCTATTACAAGGGATCTGGACTTGGTCCCTGGGAATGAATAAATCATCAAGGATCGGGGTCATGCCTGAGCACTGGGGTTCAATTTAGAGAGAACAACACCATTCGGTAAGACAGAGTCTCCCTTGGTAAGACAGAGTCTCTGAGGGGCCTCGTGCCCTTGAAGAAACCAAATCCAGTAGGAAGACTAAACTTTCCTAAACATACACGTTCCAAAGTTCCGAAGTGAGTGAGCATTTCATCCCCAGTAGATCCAGGGTTATGCTGATGAGTCCAGGCCTTTGGAAGAGGCACCATGGACCTAGGATGAAATTGATCATAGGGGATCGTAGGGAATAGGAGGGGAAACTGAAGTAGCTCCCGTGAGCATTCTCTGCTGCTTTGACTTGCTCTGTTTAGACTTTCTTTAACTATAACCCCCAACCTTGCTGCTTGCTGATGCTGGGTTACTGGATTCCAGAGTCTACCCAGTCTTTTTCTGTTGCTATGACTTACATTCCCTGATTGCTTCGCTTGGTAATGATCCTGTCTGTTTGCCTTTAAGTTGCAATTTGATCCCTTAGAACAGCTCATGCTGACCTGTGGTCTGGCAACTAATGCTCAATCTTGGCCAATGATATTGTGCCTATGTTGATATACTCAACCCTATCTGTGCCCCCGTGGACACCTTGTATGTCCCCCAGCTCTACTGGGACTCCTGGCCAGCCCAAGATTTTCTTTCTCCAAAGGGAAAACATAGGTACACAGAAACTAAATTATTTGTTTAGGGAAATAGAGAAAGAGCTAGAAATTTAGCTGAGCCAGAATTAGAACCTTCAGATCACATGGCATCTAAAATATAGTAATCAGTAAGACTTCATTCTTAAATAAAATGTTGTTTTAATAAAATACTGCACATATATATTTTTCTTTTCAAAGATGCTATGACCAGGATGATTGGTGTGAATGGTAATATATGGCGAACTCTATAATTAGTAGCAAAAACAAGGACTCTCAAATAAATAGACTTTAACATTTTTTTAAGGCATATTCTACAAATCAACTGAGACTGAAGAACAGACAAGGAAGAGCTGACTTTTCCTCCAAGAATGTGCTCTTGGTTGGCTTGGGATAGAGAAAGGAGTCATATTTACCCTCTAGGAATCAAAAGTAACATTGGAGTGACCTTTTGGAGAGAGGAATCCTTGTCTCTCCCTGCCCTCTCCTCGCCTTTTTGCCCAAGATTTCAGAACTTAACTAAACCATACAAAGCACTACCCAGAGTTGCCTTTAGGCATCTGAGCATCCGACAGGATGTGGGGCTGGTGGAAAATTCTAGGGAAAGCAGAGCCGAGCTAACAAGGAGGAAGATCTAGTGTGATAGAAGAGAAGCTGACTGTGCCTGAATGCTCCGACCTAGTACAAATCTAGGTCTCTGTGGCCATTCAGAAAGCCTCGTAAATACAATGACCACAGATATATAATAGAAAAATACAAGAAGCAGAATTACCCCACTAACTACCTATAATTAGACTTTAAGTTGGTCCCCCACTATTGAGAGTCCCTACCTAAAGATTCAAATATGAACAAAGCCATTTAGGTATTGTTTAACATAAATTGCATGATACGCAAGATCCTAAAAAGTCTTCCTTAATGGTCCTGCTTTCCCTATCAAATTCACTGCTCCTTTCCCTTGTCTGGGTAAGGATGGGGACAGGTAGAAAATTTTCAGTGGGGATCTCCCACCTGGGATGATGAGCTGACCCTTCCTGGAAGTCTTGCTTTTGTATGTCTAAAAGAACAAGCAAGTCTTCAGGGAAAAATCCAGAATGACCGAACTTTTAACAGACAAGGCTTTCTCAGCTGACTCTAGCACCTCTGGCCACAAAACAGGCTGGCAGAAGATCCTAGCCATCCTCAATCGTTGGCACAGTCATTGACTTTGAATACTGAAGACTCCACATCCTTTACAAAGACTTCTTGTCTGGCTGGCCCAGGACCCGGGCAAGGCAGTAGGGTATGAGGCTGACAGATGCCAGGGGCACCGCTGCACTCTTGCAGAAGGACAGGACGTAGAAGATCAGCTCAATTTGGGATGGGGGTTTCAAAGAGTCAAAGAGGTGCAGGAGGATGAGAGAGACCACAATACAGCTGAGGCGGAATGGGAACCACTTGCTAAGTGTGCCCTTGCAGCTCTCCCGATACATGCTGGAGTTGAGAGCCAGCCCCAAGCCGAAGAGGGTGCCCACATTCTTGAGGAGGCTGGCAAAGGGTGTGGTGTCAATGTGGACCCATTCTGGCCGCTCACACCATCTCCTGGCTTTTTCTAGTGTCCACAGGAGGTCTACACCCAACCCCTTTAGCAGCAGGTAAAATCCAATGGCAAAGCTGAGCAGGAAGAAGGTAATGAGAAAATATTTCTTGAGGCTGGCATTGTAGATGCTCTGGATGTGGCGGAAAGTTTCAGCAACAGCAATGCCTGAGTGGAAGAAAGAAAGACAGTGAAAAATTGGGGAAGACTCTGAACCTTCAGCTATGGGTGGGTTTGGAGCAATGGGTGACATATCATCCATCCTGCCATTGTGGCATTAAATCACAGACGCTAGAACAGAGGGTCACCTGGTTTATTCCCGTATGTAACTCCAGTCTGTCCTCAGCCATAGACTCTTTCAAATGGAAGAGTCATGTCACATACATTCTCCTACTTCATGCATATTTCCTGTTGGGAGTTCTCATATTTCTACTTGAATGTCCACAGGTATGGAGAGCTCACTCCCATTTGGGCAGCCCATTTCATCTTTGAATGGATTCAATTTTTAAAAAATGTTTATCTTGAGACAGTCAGAGAGAGAGAGAGAGACAGCATGAGTGGAGGAGGAGCATAGAGAGAGGAGGGAGAGAATCCAAAGCAGGTTCTGCATTAACAATGCAGAGCCTGACTTGGGGCTCGATCCCAGGAACCATGAGGTCATGACCTGAGCTGAAGTCAAAAGCCAGAGCTCAACCAACTGAGCCACCCAGGTAACCCTGAATGGATTTGATTATTTTAAAAGTTCTTCCTTGTGCTAAACTGAAATGTGGCCCCTCTAATGCCATCTGTTGATCTCAGTTCTTTCCATAGGAGTTAAGTAAATCTAGAGCCTTGTTAACACATGTGAAGACAGTTCTTCTCCTCTCTAACCTAAACATTCTCAGGTCTTTCATATAACATGGCTTCTGGGCTCTTCCTCAAATATGGCACCCAGTACTCAATGCTACATTACAATTATGGCTGTCATGAAATTGTTATCTCCCTTGTACTCAACACTCTTCTTGTAATGTTACTGTATTCTGCTCTTACCCATCTCCAGGGGGGACATTCTACAATTTCCCTAAGGTCTTATATTCCAGTACCTCCCACAAAGTAAAGAAATTCTTTCTTACACTTAACCTAAGTCTTTTCTGCCCCTTATTAATGGGATCTAAGAAAACAGAAGTATAGTTGACCTTGGGTTTGATCTAGGTGGGTCCACTTACATGCAGATTCAAAAGAATATTTATTTTTGAGAGAGAGAGAGACAGAGCGTGAGCGGAGGAGGAGAGAGAGAGAGAGGGAGACACAGAATCTGAAGCAGGCTCTGAGCTGTCAGCACAGAGCCTGACACAGGGCTCGAACCCATAAACCATGAGATCATGACTTGAGCTAAGTCGGATGCTTAACCGACTGAGCCACCCAGGCACCCCCATATGCAGATTTTTAAAAATAAATACAGTATAGTAATATAAATGTATTTTCTTTTCCTGCTGATTTTCTTAGTAACATTTTCTTTTCTCTAGCTTACTTTATTGTAAGAATGTGGATATAATACATATAACATACAAAATATGTGTTAGTTGACCATTTATGTTATCGGTAGGGCTTTCAGTCAACAATAAGCTATTAGTAGTTAAATTTGGGGGAATCAAAGTTATATGTGGATTTTCGGTGTGTGTGTGTGTGTGTGTGTGTGTGTGAGTGAATGCCCCTAATGCCTGCATCATTCAAGTATCAACTGTATTAAGAACTCTGACCTTATAAGAAAACCCAACAGTGGGTTTGCAAATTAATTTACCCAAATAAAGAGCTTTTCTAGGACACTGCTAATTTGGTAGACTCCCTTAAAACTAAACTAGGGGCCATTTCCATTCAAAGACCAGTAAGAAATAAAGAATATACAAAGTAAGGAAATTTAGGCGCACCTGGGTGGCTCAGTAGATTAAGCGTCCAACTTCAGCTCAAGACATGATCTCATGGTTTGTGTGTTCGAGCCCCATATGGGGCTCTGTGCTGACAGCTCAGAGCCTGGAGCCTGCTTCGGATTATGTGTCTGCCCCTTTCTCTGCCCCTCTCTGTTCCTCTCTCTCTCAGGAATAAATACACATGAAAACCTTTTTTTTTTTTAAAGTAAGAAAATTTCATGTTAATTCAAGTGGGTAAGTTAACTTGATGTATTGCAGCGTTTCTGAAGCATATTTAATTATGTAGATCTGGGCACTTCTATAGAAATGAATAGTTTCAAGTTGCTCACCCTTGACTTTCAACCCACTGAAATGCTAACAGCATTGGTTATGCCCAGAACATGGCTGGAAAGCTGGGATTTTGTCCTGGTTTGGGAGACATGGTACAGGAGGGGAGGAAGGGAGACAGCCAGAGCAGCCGATACCTGATAGAACTCCAGCGACAACCTGATGGGGAAAATGAGCAGCAAGGTAGATTCGGGACAAACAGACGTTCAGCTGCACTGCCCAGAATCCCAACCACAAAATGACGTTCAAGCACCTGCAACGGAAGAGGCAGTCATAACAGAGCCCAGATACAGATCCTTCAGCAAAAAGAACAGCTCTGGCAGGAATGCTGACGCTTGGCAGACTTAGGTACAGTCAGTGGAATTTTTGTAAGTTGAAGCCCGTACTCAAAAGCTCAGAGATACTGGTGTCACGTGGTGAGCTCTTACATGTGTGAATGTTAAATATTTTATGTTTGATAATTAAGCGTTTGCACAGTGCTGTATTCTCGGAATCCCCTGTAACAGGAATGTCTTATGTTTCTCTTTCTATTTTAACCTGAACAAGGTGACTCTTTGGTTCGTACAGAAATGGTTTTTTTGTTTGTTTGTTTGTTTTTGTTTTTGTTTTTGTTTTTTTTTGTTTTAAACCTGCCACTACTGCACTACCTGACCCTGAGAAGCTCCTTTACCATATTAGGCTTTGTTTCCTTATCGGTCCCTTCCAACCCTGACATTCTGTGACTCTAATGTTTGCTCTCCGCAGAAATACCACAACTCTGCTCAGGACCAACCCAAGACAGGGTGGGCTAGGGGTGGGGAATGTGAGGAAGAGTAAGGGGTGTGTCAGTTACAGAGTCACCTCCTGCCCTCCACCACCCACACCCCAGTGCTGGGGGTTCTTACCGAAATCTGTAGGTTGGCTTTTTCTTTCCCCGAAACATAGAGAGGGTGGATGTGACCATCACATAGTATACACCTGCTGTACCCATGGCATGACCAGAGGGACTTCCTAAAGGATAGGGAAGAGATGAATGGATGAACTAAAGGTGAAAAGTCTCCATCTGGGAGACTGCTAGGGGATGTCGTCTATCCATCCACCCACCCTTCTCCTCCTTCTCCTTCTTCTTCATTATCATCTTCTAACATCCTATATATTTTACTTATGTATTATGATTTTGTATATTGTACTTGCCTGCCTACACCCATGGCACACCACTCGAATTTTAGTTACACCAGGGCAGGAATCTTTGTCTGCTGTATTCACTGAGGTACTCCAACTTTCTGGAACAGTGTCTGGCACAGAGGAGGTGCTCAATGAATAACATCTGAATGAATGAATATGCTCTGAAGTGAAAAAAGGGCTTATGAGAACAAATAACTAAGGTCCATGCCCTAGTTTGGGAGTCAGGGATAGGGTCCCTGAGGAAGGGAGGCTAGAGCCAAGACTTAAGGGTGAGCAAAGGGGTTGGATATTCCACCACCTACTGAAAAAGGAAATCTATCATTCGATTTTACGGTAACTGTCTGGTTGTCACTAGTAAAGTACAAGCACAGTGGGGGGTTGTACAGTCAGCTCAGGAAGATAGATCTACTTGACCAGGCCTTGGGGAAGGATAGCCAGGGGCACAGGCTTCTACTGCTTTCCCTTCCCTGGACCAAGGACCATAATGCAGTTACTCTCATGAGAGTGCTTGGAGAGTGCCCTTGCCTCTCCGGACTAACAATTTATATTCTGGAAATATTAGGTGATTTCTTTTCTTTTTTTTTAAAAATTTTTTAACGTTTATTTATTTTTGGGAGACAGAGACAGAGCACGAGCGGGGGAGGGGCAGAGAGAGAAAGACAGAGAATCTGAAGCAGGCTCCAGGCTCTGAGCTGTCAGCACGGAGCCCGACACAGGGCTTGAACCCATGAACCATGAGATCATGACTGGAGCCAAAGTCAGCCACTTAACTGACTGAGCCACCCAGGCGCCCCTCTTAGGCGTTTTCTAGTGTAGCAGCAATATGTTATTCAGAAGGCCTTCTTGAATTGAATTAGAATGGAGTTGTACCCAATTGAAGACCGTGACAAAAGCTTCAAGGAGTGGCTCTCCTCATGTCCCCTCAAAGACAGCTTCATCTACAATGAATACTGATAGGTGTCCACAGTGAGCAAGATGCACCCAGCTTCTGTCTCTACAGGGGCTGGGACTCTCACCTGGTCCAGTCTCGCAGGTGACTGGGAACTGCTTTATCAGTGGCACGGAGGTGTTGCCGTAGTAGTCGGTGTCCATGACCCACCAGTATGGACGCTGTCCAAAGAGAATCCTGTAAAAAAGCAGACCCGGCGTCTGGAGTGACTGAAAGAACGCTTTTTTTGCTCAAAGCCCACACCTTTGAGAAGAGAGAGTAGCTTGGGGAGAAGATTCATGCGATCCTAAACAAAACCCTGTTAGCTTTGGTTGCCTCCAAGAAGGAGAACCGAGTGGCTGGAGAGCGGTAGTGGAGGGAGACTTTTTCTGGTACATTCTTTATATAACTTTTGAATTTTGAATATTTGAATGTATTATTTATTCAAACAGAAATAAATAAACCCAAGATCCGAAAAATCCATAGTAATGGAAGCTATGTGACTTAAAAAAAATTTTTTTAATGTTTTTATTTATTTTTGAGACAGAGAGACAGAGCCTGAGCAGGGGAGGAGCAGAGAGAGAGGGAGACACAGAATCTGAAGCAGGCTCCAGGCTCTGAGCTGTCAGCACAGAGCCTGACGTGGGGCTCGAACTCACAGACTTGTGAGATCATGACCTGAGCCGAAGCCAGACGCCCAACCGACTGAGCCACCCAGGTGCCCCAGCTATGTGACTTTTTAAAAACCCCAGCAAGAATCTGTCTGGAAGGATGCATACATTACAGTTTGCAGCTTGGACTTGCATATCTTTCTAGATCCCTATTCTCTTTCGTCAGGCCTCCAGGAGTCTTAGATTTCCTCTAACATCAGAGAATGTGCCCTAGCATTCTAGGGAGAAGCACTCTCAGGAGACTTGGCCTCCTTGTTATAAGAATTGTTGTCTGTAAAGACATATATAGCTTCAAGTGCTTGCTTTGTATCCTCTCTGCTTTGGAACAGGGCATCTCACACAAACCACTTTGCCTTTAAAAGTACTAGACACGTTTTTCTTTGTGGAAACAGGTGTCAAAGGTCAGCCACTCCAGAGGTGGAATAGTGATTTTTCACCGAAATCAAAGACAGTCACTAACTCTGACCTCAGAGAAAATCTATGGTTCTTCAACCGAGATCAGATATTTGAAGTAACTCTTTAGCTGTTTACTTTTTAGGATCATGCTATTGAATAAGGGGACATTACAGACAAAACTTAGTCGATTTTTCAACAGAAGTTTCAGAACCACATCAATATGCCTTGGGCCTCTGAGCCCCATGACAACTTTTTACCCTACTTTTAAAGGACTTTTATTGTTTATGACTAAAGAATATTAGAGCTAAAAAGGTCTCAGAATTACCTGACAGTAGACATAGACAGTTTTAAGGATGTTAAAGGTCTTAGATGGCCCAATCTCTTTATTGTCTAGATGAGGAAATAGAAGCCAAACCAGTGATGTTCTAGAGTCCGATGGTACTGGCTAACAATTGAGAAATATTTAGGATTTTTGCAAGCTTGACTGATGAGTAGATTGAAAGTGGCCCCAATGGGAATATATATATATATATATATATATATGTGTGTGTGTGTGTGTGTGTGTATGTGTGTGTGTGTGTGTATTGTGTGTGTGTATACACACACACACACAATACACACACACACACATATACATACAGCAGAAATTGACAAACACTAAAATTAGGGCTTCCTCCTGCTCCCTGAGAGAGTCAATTCATCAGCACTGAACATAACGTAGTTCTTAAGAGGCTGTCCTCTGAAACCAGCTTGTCTGGGCTTAAATGCTGCCTCTGACATTGACTGTCTATGTTGATCTAGTTGTGGTCACTTAACTCAGTGCCTCTGTCTCTTCATCTGTAATATAGTAGTAACCATCCCATAGAAAAGCACTTGGCACATGACCTAGTACCTACTAAATGTTGAATAAATGTTAACTAGAATTATTATTAAGGTCCCAGAGATAACCTAAGTTTACAGATTATAAAACAGAAACTCAGAGAGTTGCTTTGACTTGCCCAGGACATAGAGTTGGTAGGTGGCTGAACAAGGGTTGGAGCCCAGTTCTCTGGGTTACTTCTCATTTGTCCATGCAATAGGTTTTTAAATTATCTACATGCTTCCTGATTTCCTACATCATCTTTCTTCTTTCCTGCATCTATCTTTACATTACCTATTCTGCTTCAAAGTAATAAAACTGTACTTCTTTGCTTATAAGCTAGAATTTCAGACTTTTCACTAAGTCCAGCTGGCCTTCCATCCATATGAAATAGCCTTGCCTGTATCTTCAACTCATTGACAGGGTTTTCTCTGTCTTCCCTCTTTATGTAGATGATCCAAAGTCAAGAGGGGAGTAACCTGTAGCTCCCCGAATAGCATGGAGAAGGCAACTTCCGATGGACAGACATTTCCAGAGAGAATGCCAGCCTCTTCCCTTGCCGATCTCCTCTCTGTCTGGCTCTTACTCACCACTTAAAGACGAGGTTGAGCCAGTCTCCAATCACAGCTACCCAGAGGAGTTTAATGCCCACAGCTTCGCGAAGATGGAACCAGATGGGGAAGAGGACATAGAAGGCATTCCTGAGGTCTGCAATCACGGACACCAAGATGAACCAATCCTGGGAGTCCTGGTAATTCACCTGGAGGTAGTGCGTTGACTGGATCCCAAAGTCATGAAGAACATTCATTCCTTTCTCCATCCTCACTCCGTGGCCCCTCGGGCACCTTTCAGCTGAGCCCTTGCAGTTATTACAGTCTTGGTGGTGATTGCTCTGCTATCAGCCTGTGCCTTGCCCCTGTTTTTATACACCCTGTATCCAGTCTGCAGGTCAACCCAGCCCTGCTCTTTGGACTCAAAAACCACTTTTGTCTAAAATCTATTGATCAAAGGTGCATCACCAGTAGGTTGATGCAAACATGTTCGGGGTGATTTACGTAAAATAGAAAAACGGGCACACAAAAACAGCCTGATCTGCCATGTACTCGGCAGGGCCAATGATTAACTTTGGCATGCTGCTTCATAGTTCAGGGGCTGCCTTCCTGGCTCCGAAACCCAGCCAGAGACACAGGACAGAGTCTAAATCTGCCATGGTTCTTGCAAAGATCCTGATTCCCTGTCTGCAAGTGCACTTATCTGAGGACAAAGAAAAGTCTTGGTACTCTAGCTATCATGTTTTAAGAGTATCACTTTTAAAATACAGTAAATTCTATTGTACTGGGAGCCCTCACCTTGCTGGGCCTTTCTTAACGGCATAGAGTCTATGAAGTGCCTCTGATTTGGGAGATCAAACCCTCTTCCCAGCATTGGCTCTGTATCTCTTAGGGCAGGAAAAGAATCATCTTCAAATGCACTGATTAATTCATTTAATGTCCTTCAAGTTAGGACCTTTGGGGTTTTAACACATAAATTTAAACAGTAGAATGAATGTGTGCTTCTGCAAAAACAATGTGATGAATGTATGGTTCTAAATAAAACCACCAGCAAATTGGTCAATGGGGACTAGGGAAAGGGCTTATTTTTTGAAAAAATGTATTCGGATATAGTTGACATGCAATGTTACATTAGTTTCAGGTGTACGATGTGGTGATTCAACATCTCTAGACGTTACACTGTGCTCACAAGTGTGGCTGTTATCTGTCTCCACGCAATGCTATTACAATGTCAATGACTATATTCCTTATGTTGCACCTTTCATCCCTGTAACTTATTCATTCCATAACTGGAAGTCTGTATCTCCTATTCCTCTTCAATCAGTTTACCCATGTCCCTCCCTACTGTCCCCTCTGGCAACCATCAATTTGTTGTCTGTATTTTTCTGCCTGATTCTGCTTTCTGTGTCCGTTTATTCATTTGTTTTGTGTTTTAGATTCCACCATGTATGAGTGAAATCATATGAGATTTGTCTTTCACAGTCTGACTTATTTCACTTAGCCTAACACCCTCTAGGTCCATCTGCATTGTCATCGACAAGATCTCATCCTTTTTTATGGCTGAGTAATATTTCTCTGTGTGTGTGTGTGTGTGTGTGTGTGTGTGTGTGTGTATGTGTGTCTTCTTTATCCATTTATCTATTGATAGATAGTTGGTTTGCTTCCATATCTTGGCTATTGTAAATAATGCTGCAATAAGCATAGGGATGTGTATGTCTTTTTTGAACTAGTGTTTTTGCTTTCTTTGGGTAAATGCTCAGTAGTGGAATTATTGGGTCATATGGTATTTCTATTTTTAATTTTTTGAGGAACCTCCATACTGTTTTCCACAGTGGCTGCATTTATTCTCATCGACAGTGCATGAGAATTCCTTCTTCATCACATCCTTGCCAAAACTTGTTATTTCTTGTTGTTGTTGTTGTTGTTGTTGTTGTTGTTGTTGTTTTAGCCATTCTGACAGGTGCAAGGTGATTTTTTTAATTAATTAATTAATTAATTAATTATTATATTTTTAAATTTACGCCCAAATTAGCATATAGTGCAATAATGATTTCAGGAGTAGAATCCAGTGATTCATCCCCTACATATAACACCCAGTGCTCATCCCAACAAGTATCCTCCTTAATACCCCTTGCCCATTTAGCCCATCCCCCAGCCACAACCCCTCCAGCAACCCTCAGTTTTTTCTCTATATTTAAGAGTCTCTTACGTTTTGTACCCCTCCCTGTTTTTATATTATTTTTGCCTCCTTTCCCTTCTGTTCATTTGTTTTGTATCTTAAATTCCACATAGGAGTGAAGTCATATGATATTTGCCCCTTTGAAACAGCACATGTGTATCCTTTGGATAAATATCTAGTAGTGCAATTGCTGGATCGGAGGGTAGTTCTACTTTTAATTTTTTTGAGGAACCTCCATACTGTTTTCCAGAGTGGCTGCACCAGCTTGCATTCCCACCAGCAGTGCAAAAGGGTTCCTCTTTTTCCACGTCCTCACCAGCATCTGTCATTGCCTGAATTGTAAATTTCAGCCATTCTGACTGATGTGAAGTGGGATCTCATTGTGGTTTTGATTTGTATTTCTCTGATGATGAGTGATGTTGAGCATTTTCTCATGTGTCAGTTGGCCATCTGGATGTCTTCTTTGGAGAAGTGTCTATTCATGTCTTTTGCCCATTTCTGCACCGGATTATTTGTTTTTTGGGTGTTGAGTTTGATAAGTTCTTTATAGATTTTGGATACTAGCCCTTTATCTGATACGTCGTTTGCAAATATCTTCTCCCATCCTGTCGGTTGCCTTTTAGTTTTGCTGATTGTTTCCTTCGCTGTGCAGAAGTTTTTACCTTGACGAGTTCATTTTTGCTTTTGTTTCCCTTACCTCTGGAGACGAGTTTAGTAATAAGTTGCTGCGGGCGAGGTCAAAGAGGTTTTTGTCTGCTTTCCCCTCTAGGATTTTGATGGCTTACATTTAGATCTTTCATCCATTTTGAGTTTATTTTTATGTATCTGTAAGAAAGAGGTCCAGGTTCATTCTTCTGCCTGTTGCTGTCCAGTTTTCCCAACGCCATTTGCTGAAGAGACTGTCTTTAATCCATTGGATATTCTTTCCTGCTTTGTCAAAGATTAGTTGGCCACACTGATATCTTTTTTAAAGTATTTACTTATTAAGTCATCTCTACACCGAGTGTGGGGCTTGAACTCACAACCCCAATAATCAAGAGTCAGATGCTCCTCTGACTGAGCCAGCCAGGCCCCCCTGTAAAGTGATATTTTATTATGGTTTTAATCTGCATCTTCTTTAGGGGATTCTGTATTTTGAGCTTTCTTTCATTTGTAGTTGGAGATTATAAATATCTATATATTATATATATTATATATTTATTTTATTTATATTATATATGTATAAAATAGTCACCAGGAAGTCAATACAATTTTGTTATAGTCCTGGATATAAACAAAGAATAAATAAAAGTAACAAGTACCAAGTTATGAGAAACAATGCTACCTGCTCACCTGCACGAGCAGAAATCATTATGTAGCAATGCACAGATCAAAACCTCACACACTTGGGTCACCTAAAACTCTGAATGGAGCAGAGGCTGAATCAGGTGACAGACTGACATTTTCAAGGATTAGAGCTACTGGGAATAAAGCTTTTCCAAACTTGCTTGGATTTCCCTTCAGCAAGTACATATTGCCTTGTAAAGGGTAGGTCGGGGACAAGGAAAAGAAACTCAGATCCAATGAGTCTGTAGCAAAGGTTGACAACATTCCATGCTGGAAATGATTAAAACATCATCCAGGAGGTATGATCTGGAGTTTCATCCCCACCTCCCCTGGTCTCCCACCCAGCTCAAGCCAACTCCAACTGCCCTTGACCACATTGTCTTTGCTGGTCCAAGCAACCCTACCCTGCCACCTCCAGCCTAGAGAGCTGGTAATGGTGGTCGTGGTGACTGTGGGGGCAATGCAGTTGGGCATGTACTTGGAAGTATTGTGGAGGAGAGCATTCTGCGTTGTCAGGACTGTGAGGCCACACACAGTAGGCCCCATCAGAAGAGATGGCCCCTTCTTTCTACTCAGATAAGCCTTCCTCAAAAGTATTGAGTAACTATTGTGGTGATCCCTGGAGTTTTTATGATCTGAGGTGATTCGAGGGTGAATAGGGCAGCTCCTCTGACCAAACACTCAAAGGCCACTGTCTGGGTCTACACAGGGTTGCTAGGAGCCAGAGACTCTGAGTTGAGTGGAATTCCATCATGTGTTCAGCAGATGGGGAGCCAGTGGACAGCCTTACCTTCTGGAGGAACCACAGAGAGAATGTTCGTGCTGATAAAGAGTCAAGATGGAGCTGATACCCCCTTCTGGGTACACGGGGCAGCCTTCTGGCAGGCTGCCTGCCAGGGAGGGGGACCCTCTTGGTCAGAGCAATTGTGTACATCATAAGACCGTTTGCTAGTGTTTATCTTTCCACCCTCCAGCTCCTTCCTGCTGCCTCTGGCAAATTTGTATCATGTGCAGGAAAAAATGAGGCCCCAAAAGACCTGAGCTAGAAATCTGTCAGCTAGAAAGCTGACTGAAGAGAGACATTGTAGAGTTCTCAGATCCTCAAAGGACTTGTGGATATTTGAGGTGAATACTGTGGAGAAAGCATTTGAGTTGCTAGAGATTTGGGTGAGGATCCACTCATTTGAAGACCTGTCTCTCAGAGGCAGGGTTCCATCATTTCCCCTACCTCCTGTCAGCTTCTTCAAGAAGCTTCCCAGTTTAACTAAACAAACGTTTCCTGAGTAAAGCAACTTGCCTGGCTCTCTGAGGATCCAGAGTCAAATCCCCTGTGTTCTCGGGAGACCTTGACAATGTAGTGGGGCAGAGAGGTCAGGTATTCAACAGCTATGTCAGTTGGGGGATCCTTAAACCAAAGCTGAGTCCTCAGTGGATTCAGAGTCCTTATTATTTTGTCCTCAGTGGAGATGACTCAAGACTTACTAAGCCTTCTGGGGAAATGACCAGCTGAGTCTGGGAAGCAATGAAAATGGAAAATTATAGAGGCCCTTTTTTGACAGGTATACTAGCCGGGCACTCCTCAGGCACTTTCTCCACAAACAGAAACTCAGAGGCTTGGAGATCTTGGTTTGGGAAGAACATGAAGGAAAGGGGCCAGAAAGTACAGTCTGGTCTGCTACTAAAAAAGCACAGCTGCTTCCAGTGTCCTGGCACCTTCTTCTCCAAGAACAAGGTTGACTCATTCACTCAAACAAGTTTATTAGCCGACAGGAAAGTAAAGAGGAAAAGGAGCCAGAATTCACCACACACCTCATCCAAAAACTGCATTTCTTACCAAGAAGAAATTCTGACTTCACTTCCAGCCAAGTCCTGTATTCTGGTCGGGGCTCCAGGCTCTGTTGAGGAAGGAGATGCCTTTACCTCGTATCACTAGCGAGGGTCTTGTCTACACACTGTAGCAGGGATGCAAAACCCAGCTTTGATCTGGAGCTTTGAGCGGGGTAGACTTCTCTGAAGGGTAATGGCCCAAACTGTACAAGATATAGCTTTATTATTTTTTTCTAATTTCTTTATTTGTTTTTTGGGTGGGTTTCCCCCCCCCCCTACCAAGTGATCACTGGGGGTAGGTGTTTATGGGTAGACAGTAGACACTGGCTGGATTGACTGCTGTCACCTTTTAAGCGAGTGACCCAGTTCATTTTTTACAAAAACATGTTGGGAAAAACAGGTAAAGGGAGATATGGATTAATCATTGTCAACCAGTGAAAATGGCTGACTTATCTCTGGCTTGGTGAGAAAGTTCAGCTTCAGGACCTTGAACTGTGCATCGATTGACCAGGCTGGGGGAGCATGGTTCATGTCTCAGGATGGGCTGGACATTTTGTCCACAGAAAAACACTGGAGGGCATTTGCTTCTTTGTAAACAGTTAAGAACTCCCCTCTCACTACCTTTCTCCTGCCACCCTAAGGTCTGTCTTCTACTAACATATGATGAATCATCAGAACTTTTGCAGGAATCACAGATTCCTATCTTTTGCCTGCCCCCATCTTGCTCAACCGTCCTCCCCAAAGGAGCTGTTGCTTCTTCCAGAGAATATCCTGTTTCCACGAATGGTCAACCAGCCCCCTCACCGCCGGGTGGTAGACATTTCTCCCACTCTTCTTCAACCCTTTGGCCCTGCCAGATCACGTGACCGTTCAGGACAGTTCCTGCTGTCAAATGCAATCCTCCCCCACCAGGGGTTAAACTTTGTTGATGGTGCACACCAGAGGCAAGGGAAGTAAGCCTCCAAAACACTGGTCAGAACTTTTTGCAAAAAGCTCATCTTCCCCTTTGTTCTGGTCCGTAGCTCAGAAGCAAAGAGGGGCTGTCTGAGGAGAGACGGGAAATGTGACTCAAGCTGAGAATCCAGCCTCAAACAGCTGTCCCTCCTTGCTTCCACTCACTGGATTCTTTCAAAGAATCCAGGGGACCAAGGAAAGAAGGAGGGGAGGGAAACCAAGTCAGGTCGCAGCCAGGGCTCTCAGCCTGGTGGGAAGTGGAGTGAGGTGAGGGGGTGCAGGGCAGAAGGAGGGTCTTGGTCTTCCTTAGAAGATTTTCAGAAACACCCTCAGGCCTCCAGCAGGCAGCCCAGGAGACTGTCCCTCCCCCCCCCCCCCACCGCTACCACTAAGATTTAAAAGGAAAAGAAAAGATTACAAAGGAAGATTAAAGGGCTGTGTGACCTTGACTGAGTCACTAGAGTTGCCTGGGTTTTACTTTTGTCAACAATTAAGTAATAACACTCAGCGTTAACATTCTGAGTCTTAGGTGCTCCTTCGAAAGGGACTCCAGTGAGGCGGTGCCTGACTTTTAATAATCTAACAGAAGTAAATGATTCATTAGTGTCAGAAGGAAAAGATAAATGTATTCATATCTTTTTAATTAAAATATTTTCAAAAGTAATGTAGTCACGGGGCGCCTGGCACGCTTGGTCGGTGGAGCGTGTGACTCTTGATCTCCGGGTAGTGAGTTCAAGTCCCACACTGGGTGTAGAGATGACTTAAAAAAAAAAAAAAGTAATGTAGTCACATAGTTTTTAGAATTTCAGAGTTTGAAGGAATATTCAGTGAAGGCAGTTCTTCCACCCACCTCTGGGCACCTTCCAGACACCAGGGCTGCCGAAGCCCAGCCGAGACTTGATGAGCACTGAGAAACCCCAGGGGATCTCCAGTGGCAGCGAGCTCCCTGCACGGATGCTGGCATCCAGCCCAGATGTAGGTTGGAGGAGGGGGCCATCCCCTCCCCCTGTTCCCTCCCCCCCTTTCTTTTTCTCCCCCAGCTCCACCCAGTAGTCCTCTAATCAACTCTTTCTTAATGGCTGCAGAATTTTTATCCCAACAAAAACACCATGTTGTAAGTCAGTTATTAGGCCTTCCCTCTTCCGGAGCCTAGCCGGGGGGAGATAATTAGGAAATCAGTAGTCTTGGACCTTCTTAACCCACACCTTACCCCCCTCTGAGAATTCCCAAATGAGGACCACAGTGCAGAGAAAGAGGAAGAGATGAGGCCCAGAATTGTCCTGAAAATAAACAGTGAGGTTTCCCCACCCCCCAGGCCTGGAGAGGGCCAAGGAACTATTCTGAGCTATGAAAACACAGCAGGGCTCTGCTAGGAAATAAACAGCCGTCTGTCCCGCCAACGCCTGTCTCCCTGGACACGAGTCCTGACAGCACCCGATCTCTGGCCAGCAGGCAGGAGACAGGGAGAAAGGCAGGGAGACTCTTGCGTGCCTCCCTCCTCTAGGATGAAAGGGAAAGACACTGTTTGTTTTATTTTTAGGATTTTAAAGATTTCCTTCACTTTAGAAGGTTTGAAGGAGGGTGGCACTGGGGTCACGTAAGTCCAGGGGATCTCTCCAACCTTGAATTCCGGAGAGCAGGAAGCCTGTTGCTCACTCCTCAACCCCGTGCAATGTCAGTCTCCTCTGCTCTACTGGGAAGTCACCATGACCGTCTCACTGACACTTGTGACGGCCACCTTGAAACATTCACCTGCTCTGTGTTCAGTGCGACTCCAGCAAGCTCTTCTTTCCTTTCTCCTCTTCCTCCTGCCATAGCATGATGTTGGGCCCCTCTTGGACACCACCTGGATGTCCCATACATTCCCCAAATCCACGGGTTCCTTCCAGACCTGTTCCTCCTCCAGACTTTCTTGCTTTGCTTGTGTACCTCCTCTTCTCCTGCCATCCTCCAGCCACTGAGCCTGGCGACCTTTGGGTCATCCTTGATGCTGCCTCATCGGGTTCTGACCATATATTTTCCACTCTTGCTGCTCCTTGTCAATCTCCCTGCCTAGACCTGTTAGCCCCTCCCTTACCTAATGATCTCCTACTCCCTTTCCCACTCCCAGCCCAAGCCATCTGATACACTACTGGTGAAAGAGCTTTCTTACAACACAATTCTTCTCACCTGTCACCTGAAAAAATCTCCAGTGGCTCCCCATTGCCTCCAGAGTGAAGTTCAAATTCAAGCTGACTCACAATCAGACCCAGGTTATCTTTCTAGCCTTATATCTCCAATCTCTCCTTCATGGATCCCTTGTTCCAGTTATATATCAAATGGTTTGGATTCCCCAGAGGAACCTTGGGTTTCCTAAATTTGCACTTCCCTCTACCTGGAGTACAATTTTCCCCATCTCCAGGTGTCCAGATTCTAACCACGTTCAAGGCCAAGCTAATAAGCCCTTCTCAACCCACTGATGTGCACCCTTCCTCAGATATAAAGGATCACACTGACTGAACTCCCTTAGCACTTTACTGTTCTATCTTGGGGCACTAATCTTGTTCAAACCTTGCATTACAGTTGTTTCGCATATGTCTCAACATTTTTCCTGCTATCTTGAGCCCTGAGGACCAAGAAAACATCTCTTCCAGCCTTCAGAACTGAGCTCTACTTGTAGATCTGATATCAGTATGGTAGCCTGTGTAGGTGGCTGTGATGGTTTTTCCCATCATTGACATATGCCTTTTTGTGTTGTGACTTTGCCTCTCTTCCTATCAAGATGTGAACTTTTTATCTCCAACCTTTGAATCTGAGCTTGATCTTGTGCCTTGGCCAATGGGACCTTAGCAAATGTAATGCAAGCAGAGGCTTGAAAAGTATTCGTTCACTAGGATTTGTCCTTTTTGGGTTGCAGTTGGAACCCTGGACCACAGAGGGGAGAAGTCAAGGCTGGTCTGTGGAGACTCATTGCTGTGAGTGACCTGAAAGCCAGCCCCAGCCATCAGACATGTGAGTGAGGCCGTCTTAGACCATCCAGCACCAGTCCATCTGCTGGATATCTGCAGCCCTGTGAGTGATCCCAGGTGACTCCAGCAAAAGAACTTCCCAAATGAGCCCAGCCCTGATGGCTGACCTATGGAAAACTGAGCAAATAAAATGGTTTGTTGTTTTAAGCCATTAAGTTTCAGGGTGGTTTGTTATGCAGTAACAGAAACACCCAGCAGGTGCTCGTTAATAAACTATTAAATACTAGCTAGTATTCATTGAGCATTTACCATACGTCAAGAACTAGTTTTGGAAAATTACATGGATTAATTCATTTACTCCTCATAAAAATTCTGAGGTAGATTTTATTACTGTCCCCATCTTACAGGTGAGGAAAGTGAGGTACAGAGATGTCAAATAAGTTGCCCAAGGTGTCAAAATTACCAGATCTAAACCCCAGCAATCTGGCGCCAGAAGCCACACTATAAAACCATTATACCGTGTTGCAGAATGAGGAAAACATGAACTCATGGAGTTGCTGCCTCAGAAACACCCTTCCCCACATGCATGCCAAATTCTATGGCGTTTTGGGGTCCAGTGCTCAGTGTCTGCCTCTAACCCTCTCACCCCATGCTCCTTTGGGTCTATTCCAGGCTCTGAGCCTCTCCTGTCTGTTTCAGGGAAATCCCAGGATGGGGAATTGATTTCCAGACCTGCCAATGTACACCTACGCAGAAACCCTTCTGTCCCATCTCCTCTGTTCCTGCGACCTTTGTTGGGTTGTTGATTCCTGTGGTGAAGGTCTCATCTGGAGAGGGAATGCTCAGGCTCAGCGTGTCAGTGTCGCCCTTTGGCCCCATGTCCTGGCTTAACCTGTACGGCCAGGGTGATTTTCTCCAAAGACTCAGAATCTTTGGGTTTCCTTAGACCTTTCTTTCTGAGTTAGTCAGAGGAAAAATTGGATACGAAATGGCTTTTTATAAGACCAAGAATTACTTGAATATACCAACAGTTATTGTTTGCTCAGATTGCAACAAAGATGTATTTAAGCACCCATAATGGGCATGACGCCATGCTGAGCACCAGGCCAACGAGGCCAACAAGACATGGTTCTTGCCCCAGAGAGCTCAGTCTCTTGGATGGGGAGTGAAGGGAAGATATGTGTAGATAATGAACTAGAATCCAGTGCATGAACCTCTTCTATAGGGTTCTATCCAAAGTACTGAGACACCAGGGACAACAAACCAACTAGGTTTGCTCAGGGGGTGGTATTTGAGTTGGGTTTTAGAGAATGAATAAGCATCACCAGAGGAAGAAGGGAGGAAGGCAGAAGAGGGAGGAACCAGAGGAAGGCAGGAGGGAGTGCATGGGCAGAGGTGTGAATGGATGGGAATGGACTGGGGAAGCACACACGGTTGGGCCATCTGGAGTGCAGGACACCATGATGGCAAGAGGTGCTGAAACTGATATACCTGGCAGAGAGTGAGGAGCTCCAAAGATTTATAAGCATCAGTTGGCTGAAGGAAAACTATAGGAGGAGAAGGGAAGGAAGGTGGGGATTTGCTTACAGTGAATTTCTGCTCTGGAAGTTAGAAGTGAAGTCCAGGCAAGGCTGGGTGGGTTGTATTGAGAGAGTCTGGCTGATGTCTCCAGGACACCCTGGTTCTTTGGTGAATTCACCACACTTCAAGGGAGGAAACTAAATCAGAAACCGGATTCACCAGATCACCAAGAGGGGTGCGGTTCATCTTTCCGGGAAGATCTAACTTTACCAAAGTAACACCTACAGGCTAATCTTCATTTATAGTAACTGTCAAGGCAAAAGCAATTTTTATCAGAATACCAATTAGTTCATTTACACAAGAGGTATAATTGACTTGCCTGTTTTCTTCCCATGACCAAGGTGTGGTGGGAAGCTAGCCCGAGGAGCTGTGAATCAGAATCAGCAGTTGGTCATGAGATGGGTTTGCAGGGACTTGTGCCTCCATCCAAGTGGCTACTGTGCCTCCAGGGTTGGACTGGCCTCGGGCTGGGTCCTCTGTTCTAGACATGGCCGGATTGTCCTGCCAGGACAGACTCTGTGCCTTCTGTGCCTTCCAATGAACACGTTATTTATATATCTTAGATACATTCTTTCTATATTTTTATATATCAAGGCTCCTCTGGCAGACTTGGAACTGAACTACTGTCTCAGGGTTTTCTCAACTTTGGATATATGTTAGAATCACCAGGGGGGATGTAAAAGCTGCTAATAGCTGAGCCTCATTCTCAGAAATTCTGATTTTATTAGTTTGAGGTACAGCCTGGGTATGTGGAGTTTTACAAGTTCCGCCAATGATTTAGTACACAGTTAAGGTCGAGAAACTTTGCTTTTTAAGGCAACTGTGCATATTTCTGCTCTGGTCCATTGAGTGTTGATTTTGCTCTTAGAGGGTCATTTACCATGCATCAGGTGCCAAATTCAACAATGATTCTCAAGCATCACCTGCCTGCCAGTGAAGAGCAGCGATACAGGAGAAAACAGCCGGGTATAATTCCATGAAGACCTGGGTTCAATCCCAGCCCCACAGCTTACTAGCCAGATGACTTGGGGGCAAGTTACCTAATCTCTTTGAATATTAGTTTTCTCATCTGTAAAATGGGAATAATAATATCTGCTTCTCAAGGTTGTTATGAGGCAACAGATGGAAATCAGCTCACCCGTGGTAGTCTCCACCATACTGGCTTCATTTCAATGGGAGAAGCAGGAAAGACTGAGATATCACTTTCCTTGAGGGTCCTTAAGAAAGGGGGAGTTTCCCCATCATATTCTGGCCCACAGACATAAGGTTGCAGAGTACGAGAAACATGCCAAGGACAGGTGTCTAGAATATAAGCCTCATAATCGATTTAGATGTGGGGAGGAAGAATTCTACTGAACCTGCAGATACCCACCCGCAGAGCCTGAGTGGAGCACACATGGCCAGCCATTGGCCACAGGTCAAGTGTTGGAGTGGGGACATGAAGCAGGTGCCACTAAGAGGTCAGCTCACATGGATAACTCGTATTTGTGTGTGTGACAGTGGTCGAGGTCCTTTTAGTGGGGTCTGTAGGCCCGAGGGTCACCAGAGGGCCCACATTCCCGAAGTTCTCTCCCCCTCACTCGGTTCCTCCTATAACTTTGCTACTCTCACCCTTTAGATCTCTGTGGGCTACATTCCTCAGTGTCTGGTTGTTTTATTTTCTTGTGGCTGGAAGGGTGTGTTCCCAGTAGGGCTATGCAACGGGGCTGCCTCGAGGCTTTTCCTGAGAGTTCCCTGTGCACACACTCTTTTGTAGTGGCTCCAATTGTCCCCTCTGACCCCAGTGGGGAGCCCCATCACACACTCACCGGTTAGCAGGTGAGCCACAGTAGCAGGGCCCTTCACACAGACTTCAGCCTGGGGGACACATGTCCCCTCCCCCATCCCTGCATGTGAAGAAACAGAGGTGGAACAGCCAAGAGAAACATCCCTGGCTCCCTCCACCACATTTGCTTGGCCACGAGGGAAGGGAAGATGAGAGCATCTATACCCATCTTGGTCCAAATTTCTTCACATAAGAAAACACAAGAAAGTCGAAACAGGATATTATCTGGGCTGAAAGAATAAAGAGACACTAAATCACTGAGCCTAGAAACACATGGAAAGAAGCATCGGCAACTACCTTAACCAGCTCTGCTTTAACCCCTTCCCCATCTGAGCACCTTTCACGATACCCTGTTGCTGTTCTCGAACTGAGAGTGTGGCTCTTAATGGGGTTCTTGAGCAAGAGGCTACGAAAATTCTGGAGACATCTTTGGTACAAAAAGGGGATTTTATTGAAGCATGGAGACAGGACCTTGGGGCAGAAAAAGCTGCATGGGGCTTGTGAGGAGTGACTGATTATATACTTTTAAGTTAGTGGGGGTTAGGGGTAGCGTAAGTCTCTAACGAATTTGAAAGTAAGGCTTTCAGGACCTTGAGGGGCTAGCTACTGCTAAGATAAGGTTACTTTTAGTCTTTAGTAGAACCAAAACATTAAGGCAGTAAGGCAGCCATGAGTTCCCTGAGCAAGGTCACGCTCTGCGTGTTTCAGGTGTCTACCAGTGGGCTGAGAGACAGATTTAATTCATGTTACATTTCTCTTGCTGTTGTTCCCCTCATTGGCTCCCATGGCTTTTAGTCTTTGTATGGAGGCCCCTCTTCCAGAACTTAGTTCCTTTCCAGCTCACCTGATCGAGCCTGAGAGTGTAGGCAGCTGTTGAGGGAACCACAAGATTTCCATGGTGTCTGAGCTCTGGGTTTGCCATTTCTCTCTGGTCACAAGCTGAGCTGGACCCAAATTTCTGTGCCCTCAGTTGCCCTCTTGCCCCAGCCTGCCCTCCCTGAGGGCTGGGTCAGTGGTTTGGGCTTCCTCCTGGGGAAGGAACCCCCTCTCCTCCTGACTCGACAACCCCCTTTTCCAGAAAAGAGACTGAGAGAAGTAGGCATGCTGTAGAAGCAGAGGTGTAGACACCACATAACACATGGTTTCTCTGGTCTGGGAGCACCTGAGAAAGCTTGGTCTTTGAGCCCTACCTCTTCCCCACCTTACTCCTGCCCCCATACTCTTTTCTGGAAAATGTTCCAGTTCTTATTTATGCTCATCCATAGTCCACATGTCAGGAAGGCCAGTGGGGATGGGAGGTTCTGGAGGCTACTGCCAGACCAGGCCGGGCCAGTCCTCACTGGGACACCCCTGGCTCATTGGCATGCCCTCCCCTGACCAGACAGCTCCTGGCCTGGGGGCCAAGCTCCTGATGCTTTTTGGTTCCTACCTTTGGTGACATTTTGGTCATTCATGTTGGCTGCTGCACAGTATTAGAGGCCACTGTCACTCATAGGCCCTGGGAACAGATGGCCTTTCACCATTCCACCCACAAAACCTCCTGAACTGCTGCTGTCACCTGACCATCCTGCCCCCTCTCAAAAGCACACTCCACATGGTTACGTACATGGCAAGAACTCAGAAGAACATTTGGCAGTGTAGACAGATGACAGGAGGAGCATTTTTGTTCTGATAGTGAGAAGAGGGAAATAGCAGGGAGTAGAAGCTGAAGTAGCAAGAGGAGGGGAAGGAGGAAGAGGGGGAACAAAGGGAGGAGAAGGAATGTGCAAGAACAAGGGAACATGACGACGGAAAAGCGCCTTCCTGGCTTCTAGGACACAGGCCTAGTGAGGACCCTGCCCTGGTACTTGAAAGAACAGGTGGTCCATAGAGGCCTCATCTTCAAATTCAAGACCCAAGGGCAGAGGAGGAGCTGGGGAGGCCCCAGCAAGCTTCTGAATGTACTTAGTGACACCGAACTGTATGTTTATTTTTTTTTAATTTTTTTTTTAACGTTTATTTATTTTTGAGACAGAGAGAGACAGAGCATGAACGGGGGAGGGGCAGAGAGAGAGGGAGACACAGAATCTGAAACAGGCTCCAGGCTCTGAGCTGTCAGCACAGAGCCTGACGCGGGGCTCGAACTCATAGACCGCGAGATCATGACCTGAGCTGAAGTTGGACGCTTAGCCGACTGAGCCACCCAGGCGCCCCCTGAACTTTATGTTTAAATTTGGGCAATTTGTAAACTTGAGGCAATGTATGTTTTAGCACAATAGAAAAAAAGAAGAAGAAGAAGAAGAAGAAGAAGAAGAAGAAGAAGAAAAGGAAAGGAAAAGTAATGATACAGCCACTTTGGAAACCAGCCTGCGGTTCCTCAAAAGGTTAGGGACAGGGTTGCTATACGACCCAGCAATTCCACGCCCAGGTATGTATGTACTGAAGAGAAATGAAAACACATGTCCTCATAAGAGCTTGTACGTGAACGTTCACAGCAGCTTTTTAAAATAATATTTTATTTATTTGTTTATTTTAATGTTTATTTTTGAGAGAGAGAGAGAGACAGAACGCGAACAGGGGAGGGATAGAGAGAGAGAGGGAGACACAGAATCCGAAGCAGGCTTCAGGCTCTGAGCTGTCCGCACAGAGCCCGACGCGGGGCTCGAACTCACCGAGATCATGACCTGAGCCGAAGTCGGAGGCTTAACCGACTGAGCCACCAAGGCGCCCCCACTGCAGCTTTACCCATAAAGTGGAAGCAACCCAAATGTCCATCAGTGGAAGAGTGGATGAACAAAATGTGGTCTGTCCATGTAGTGGAATCGCATGGACACCATGTGTCATGTAGCCATGACACAAGCTACAAAATGGACGTAACTCAGAAGCAAGGTGAACCTGTTTGTATATGAAATGTCCAGGTTATAAACAAATCTATAGTGACAGAAACACTAGTGGTTGCCTAGAGCCGGGAAGGGGTTGGAGGGAAACAGGGAGCGACTGCTAACGGGCCTGAGGTTTCTTTTTCGGATGATGAAAATGCTCTGGAATTGGATAGGGGTGACGGTTGCACACTTTGTAAATATACCAAAACCCACTCAATCTTACATATTGACAGGGCGGATTTAATGACATGTGAATCGTTAAAAAAAAAAAATCTTGTTACAAAAAATAAGATGAAGGGCACCTGGCTGGCTCAGTTGGTAGAGCATGCGACTTGATCTTAGGGTTGTGAGTTCGAGCCCCCCATTGGGCGTGGAGCCTACTTAAAAAACAAAACAAAACAAAGATTAAAAAATTGTTAGAAGAAACACAAATCTTCTGGGAAAAGCTTGGCCATCAGTCCAGGCTTCGGCTGGCCACTCTCTCTGGGACAGGAACCCAGCAGGTCTGGGGCCAACAAAGCTGAGTCGTGTCTCTGCCCCTCCCCCAGGGTCGGGCATCACAGGCTCAGGATGCTCCCAGCAGGGAGGGGGTGTCAGGGAGGGCCATACAGAGGGGCCTTGGGAGAAAAGAGGGTACCAGGCTGCCTGGCCCAGTGCCCACTGTTCCCCTCCCCACACACCCTGGCCCTGGAGCCCCTGGCCACATCCCCCATCCCAGGGACCCCCCTAGCTGTGAGAGAAGCCCCCGTGGGAGAAGGCAGGGAGGTCTGGGGCACAGGCAGCAGCCTGGGGGAGGCAGGCCATGGGATTGACCTCGCAGGCCCCAGCATCCTGGTCCCCCCGGAAATAGACGGAATCAGGAGAATCGAAGGAAGGGTCCTGGTCAAAGAAGTTGTAGGGTCGGAGGAAGAAGCCCACACCGTTCCCCACAGTCACCGTGTTGGGAATGTCTTCTGCATGTGGGATGTGCAGGAAGCCAGCTGTCACCCAGGCCACCAAGTCCTGGCAGGGGAGAAGAAAGATGATCCTGAGGCCTGGCTTTGCGAGGGACATGCCTGCCTCCTCCAGTAGCCCTGTGTGTACGGATTCAGCTCACTAGCCCAGGAAAAACGTGAAATCACAAAGCTGTTTTCTTTAGTGGGTTCTAAAGACCCCCAAGGAATCTGGCTTGGGAGAGGATGAAGTAGCTCATCCCTGCTTCCCTCACCTCCCCATCGAGCTTCCCCCTCCATCCTCTCAGCTGACCTGCCCTGCAATGGTCTCGTTGTTGATGAAGTCAGTGAAGTCCACAGTGGGAGTCCAAGGGTCATTCAGATTGTAGATGCTGGTGCTGCTGGGCTCCTCTTCCTTCCGCCGGGTCACGGCCAGCTGGTACCTACAGGAGATTTGGATTAGACGCACAAGGTCATCAGCCTGTCCTACTGCCCGAAACGACACTGGAGAGGGAGCACAAAGAGGAAGTGAGCACAAAGGTCTCACGACGTCGAGCCTCTTTATTATTCTGTCTCCGCTTGTTCTCTTTCTTTCTGTCCCGAGACTTCCTGAGTGTGTCCAGTGTCTCATATTTCAAACATCAACTGACCCGTTGTTCAGATCTCAGATAGGAATGTCATCCTCGTGCATCCGTCCAGATCTGAGCCTGCGCCCTGGATGCATGTGTGCAGACATGGCCTGATTCTGATCTTAAGTCGGTTTCAGCGTGTCACCTGCCTGGGTTTTAGGGCATATTCCCTCAGATCTGTGCTCTTCTCGTACTGTTTTTTCCTCCAATTTTTATTGTGAACATTTTTAACATACAGAAAAGTTGAAAGAATGGCCTAGTGAACACCCATATACCCATGACCTAGAACCCACCTTCAACATTTTATTATACTCGAGTTGGCACCTAACTCTCCATTGATCCCTCCGTCCAGCACTTGAATACCACTAAGATTGTGGCTGCGGGAATGTGTGTGTGTGCATGATTGTGTATGTGCATGCACACCTGTGGGAGGTGGGGGCAAGTGGCTTCTGAGCAACTTGGGGCCCTTCTTATAGTCCACCTCCTCCAGCCGCCAACACCCTGCCGCTCACCTTCCCCAGCTGAAGGCTCTCTCCATGGAGCTGTTCTGGGGCAGCGGCTCCCCAGCAAAGCTGAGCATCTGGATGCGGTAGCCCCGCGGGTGACCCCACTTGTTGCTGTGGTTGCTGGCCAGGTACACGTAGCGGGGTGGGGTGCCTCCCAGGGGGAAGGCGGCCTGCTCCTCAGTCTCCAGCAGCTTCCGGGTCACCTGCAGCCTCTGCATCTGGTGCTCGGGGCTCCAGGGTACCGCCGTGGGGACATAGGACGTGTCCTCAGCCCAGACCCAGTTCTCCAGTCCTGCCGGGGTGGGGTGGAGGTGGGCGGGAAGGAGGGCTGGTCACGCAGCTGCCCTGTCCCCTCTGGACTCTGTCCCCTCCCCTCCACTCACTGCTTCAGAGTGGGGCCAAAGAGAAACCCAGAACTGGGTGTGCCCCCTGCTCCCCTTCCCTCTCCCCAAGATATCTATCCAGAGATTTGGAGAAGGTCCTGACTGATGTCGTCTCTGGTAATAATCCCAGATGCCTTGTGACTGGATCTCCACTGACCTTCTCCTGCTGGGGACCTGCCAGGGAGGATAGTTTCCCTGAGGTTGGAGCAGCCTGGCTGGCAATGTGCAGGAGTCAGATTCTTCCTGACCCAAGGAAAGGGTCTACGCCTCATGTCTAAAGCCCTATAGCACCACCGGAACTACCTTGCCATTAACATAAAAATAGTTGTACCTCCTCCTCGAGGAGCTCTGCACAGGCAGGGCACTGGTGCTTTACTTGAACTACAACCTTATGAAGGAGGAACGACAATTGTCCCCATTGTATAGATGGGACAACTGAGGCTTAGAGATTTAAAGAACGTGCTCTAGTTTGTCATCAAGGGCATGTGGTTAGTATCATGGTAGTGCGGGGACCCCTGTCTTACTCTGGCTCTGTTTCGTCCACACAGCAGCACACAGAGGAAAGCAACATAGAATGGCCCCACCACATACGGACGGCAGAAATGCTGGCCAGAGGGAAGGAAAATCAGACCCCGGGCCCAATGCTGCTGGAGCTTGGGGGGTATTTCTTATCATTTGAGGCTTGGCAAGGAATTAAGAGCAGGGCCAAGTGCACAGTCTGTTCCCTGAACTCTGGGAATTTTGAATGATTTTATTAGAATCTAACTAGGTCCCATATTAGGAATCAACTTAAGTGATCTGGGACCAAAGAGCAGTAAACCAAAACATGCCGAAACTCCCTCCATACCTTCCAAGGACCAGAGGACAGCAGAGACTGATGAAGCACACTCTCGGTTTCCTTTTGTGGAGTCACTGCCCCTAGTCCACACCGCAGGGTTTCTACCCAGAGGTGATAATTAAAGGCCAAGAAGGGCGCCTGGGTGGCTCAGTTGGTTAAGCATCTGACTTCAGCTCAGGTCATGATCTCATGATTTGTGAGTTCGAGCCCCGCATCAGGCTCTGTGCACAGAGCCTGGAGCCTGCTTCAGATACCATGTCTCCCCCTCTCTCTGCCCCTCCCATGCTCATGCTCTGTCTCTCTCTGTCTCTCAATAATAAATAAACATTAAAAAAAATAAAAATAAATAAAAAGGCCAAGAGTTCTTTCTGGTACATCCACACGGGCTCATGTGGAGGACAACAGCAGCAACAATGGCTAATACTCCTCACTATGCGTCAGGCACCGTTCAAAGTGCTTGAAGAGATATTGCTTAGGAGCAGAGCTAAAGAGAGGTGTGTGTGTCGGGCAGAATACATACCTATATTTTCTAGCTAAGTCCAACGAGCGATCCTAAAAGCAATGACATCCCAGTGACAATGAGCACTCTGGGTACCCAGGTCTTGGTTTCTAAATAGTATCTTCCAATTAGAAGGAACCAGAACACCTTGGAGAAGTGGTTGATTCCAGGGCTGGATCAGGGAAAATACAAGATCAAATTCAAACATCTTGTGGGGCACCTGGGTGGCTTAGTCAGTTAAGCATCTGACTCTTGATTTTCGGCTCAGGTCACGATCTCACGGTTCATGAGTTCGAGCCCCGCGTCAGGCTCCACACAGTGCGGAGCCTGCTTGGGATTCTCTCCTTCTCTCTCTGTCCCTCTTCTGCTCACTTTTTATCTCTCTCTCTCAAAATAAAAAAAAATAAGCATTAAAAAAAATTCGAACATCTTGTGCCAGAAAGTAAAGAAGTACTCAAAAAAGGTTGGAGGCACATCAAAAGAACACAGGAACCAACCTGAAGCATCTCCCAATGGCCAAAACTGGAACAGTTCAAGGAACAAAATAAACGATAGTACTGGGTTATAACCCTTAGACTAAAATAAATATCCATGAATCCATGCAGTTGTGAATAATTACACATATAAATAAATGTAAAAGGAGGATAGCCCTTCCTTATGAAGAATTCTAATTAATAAATGAATAAAGAATAAGGAAAAAAATTTGAAATGACCAGTAGGGTAACACTGCAGTAATAATTGTGGCATAAAAAAAAGTCCACCAATAGATGCTAAAAATTAGTGGGCAAGAATTTGAGAAGAAAAAAAATAGGATATTCACATGGCATCAAAGTAATTGCCCCAAGATATTTATTAACAGGAAATGGAAAAATATTAACTTTTACAATGGAGAAAGCTAGAAGACACCATCTTAACTAAGTGCTTGAGGCCAACATCACTATATCTCTTGATATGATGGACTGAGACGGGCATAATGTCATTTCTCTTGTTTTCTTGGAAAAAAAAAAAGTACAGTCTCAATCTAACCATGAGAAAATAACAGAGAACCCCACTTTGAGAGATATCGTGCAAAATAATGACCAATATCTTCCCTAGTGTGAAGGTCATGAAAGACAAGAAAAGCCTAAGAGACTGTCACGGGTTGGAGGAAACTAAGGAGATAAGTCATGTAAATGCAGTGCAGCATCCTGCATTAGATCCTGGAACAGAAAAAGAAAATTAGTGGAAGAACAAATGAAACCCTAATAAGGTCTGTAGTTTAGTTAATAGTATTGTAATAATGTTAATTTCCTGGTTTGATGGCCATACTGTGGTTATGTAAGATGTTAACATGTAAGGAGCTGGGTGAAGGGTATATGGGAACTGGATGAAGTTTGCAACTTTTCTTAAGTCTAAAATTATTTCAAAAGATAAAGTGTTTTGGAGGCGCCTTGCTGGGTCTGTCAGAAGAGCATGTGACTCTCGATCTCAGGGTTGTGAGTTCGAGTCCCATGTTGGGTATAAGGATTACTTAAATGAATGAATGCATGGATAAGTTTTTTTTTTTTTTAATTTTTTTTCAACGTTTTTTATTTATTTTTGGGACAGAGAGAGACAGAGCATGAACGGGGGAGGGGCAGAGAGAGAGGGAGACACAGAATCGGAAACAGGCTCCAGGCTCCGAGCCATCAGCCCAGAGCCTGACGCGGGGCTCGAACTCACGGACCGCGAGATCGTGACCTGGCTGAAGTCGGACGCTTAACCGACTGCGCCACCCAGGCGCCCCTGGATAAGTTTTTTTTTAAGAGACAGTGTTTTAAAGTACTCATCATTAATCCTCAATACTAAGAATGGACTGTTATACCATTTTTACACTTGTGTAAACCGATGTATAGAGCAGTTAAGCATAAAAATGTTTCTATCACACATATTTTTCAAGGTGCTGCACACGCTCTCCACTCCCCCATTAGAATGCAAGCCTCTTAAGAGCAAGGATGTTGTTTCTTTTGTTAAATTGCATTAATGCCGTGCTTGGCACAAATATGCATTCAGTAAATATTTGTTGCTTACATGAGTGATACGCTGTTATGTGAAAAAACAGATGTGGCAAAATATATGTACATTATGACCCAAATTTGGTAATAAAAACCTTAAATATTTATATCAATATATCCTATTTGTAGATAGTATACAATATCATAAATGTTATAATTTATTAAATATTGCAGATGCGACATTTTAAAATATGGAAGAATTTTTTTTTTAATTTTTTTAACGCTTATTTATTTTTGAGACAGAGAGAGACAGAGCATGAACGGGGGAGGGGCAGAGAGAGAGGGAGACACAGAATCGGAAGCAGGCTCCAGGCTCCGAGCCATCAGCCCAGAGCCCGACGCGAGGCTCGAACTCACAGACCGCGAGATCGTGACCTGAGCTGAAGTCGGACGCTTAACCGACTGAGCCACCCAGGAGCCCCAATTTTTTTTTTAAGTATGGAAGAATGATCTGCTAAGGGTGAAAATCTCTCAGGAATCCAATGACTTTCACGTTTATTTCAGACACTTTTATATTTTTCATGTTTCAGTGACAATTTTTAAAGCTAGGCATGGAGACCTCAGCCCCCTCTTCTGGAATCCTTGTTTCTGCTGGAATATCTTACCTGCTACATCCAGATCCACCTTGAAGTGGGCGCTGTGGGTGTGGACGGTGCCCAGCGTGTGCTCCCCAACCCGGTTCCCGTAACTTCGGGCAGCACCAAAGAGAAATGCTGAGCTGATGTAGCCGGTGGCATGGAGTCGGACCTCTATGGCCCCATTGGCGTGGAAGACCATATCCCACACATAGTCATAGTTGAGCATGGTCGAGACAGATCTGAGGACCAGCACTGTCTCTGCAAGGCCCCCAAAATACTGGGAGTAGATATCTGAGTGGTGGCGCCTCAAGGGGAGGCCCTGGTTCTGTTCAAACACACAAATGGCATCACGTATTGTCTTAGGGGCTTGGGACTCCAGAAGGAAGTGCCAGTCCACGTAGGTGGCCAGGTAGGGGCAGTCCACCCCCCGGGTCAGGGTTGAAGAGAAGTGACCCAAGCCAAATCCACCATCTGTGTACCGGCTTCGAAGAGCAGAGGGAGAATTTCCACCATAGATGGCCAAGGCCTCCTGGAGACTGATCTCATAAGCTAGCCGTTCTCCCCGGAAGCGGATGTCAAAGATCCTTGGGCCACTGAAAGCTCCAAGGCCAAAGGAGAAAGTCCACAATGAGGAGGCCACTTGACTCCCCTGGACACTGAAGCGGGGGCCCTGGGGGTGGAACTGCAGAGGAGGGCTCGGACCCCGAGGCACCTGGGACTTCAAGGACCAGGACCCACCTGTGCCGTTGTCTGGGATCAGCACCACATTCACCAGGCCGGCCTCAAACTGGTCTTCCAGCTGGGCCAAACTCTCATAGTAGCGGCCTTGAAAGAACACCTTCTGGATGGTCCAGTGGGCAGGCTCCAGAGCCTTGTGGTCTACCAGCAGCTCCAACCCCACGGGGTGCAGGAAAAACCCAGCCCCTGAGATGTTGTAGTAGAGGCCAAACCAGGTGGCCCGGTCCCCTGACTGCATACCACGGGGGGCCGTGTTCATCGCCACCAGGTTCCGTCCTTGGCGTTTATAGAAACAGCAGTGGTGGAGGAGACCAGCAGCCTGGGGCAGCTCTCTGTCGAAGATCAGCTGGTCTATGTCCCGGTACTCTCGCATCAGCACGGGGCGTCGGTGATAGGGCAGGGGGCCCCCGTGACGCTCCACCGTCACATCCCGCAGGTAGGAGGGGTGCGGCAGCGGCCCCACCACCAGCTCACTCACGTTGGGCCGGGGTTGTCCGCCAAAGAAGACGATGGCCAGTGCCTCCCGGGCGGGCGGGGGACTCCCCCTGTCCAGGTGGGCCAGGGCAGCAGCCTTGGGGGGCAGCTGCAGCTCCACCGAGAAGACGCAGTTGTCCGAGGGGCGGGCCTGGGCTGCGTCCACCAGGCCTGGCCCCAGCTGCTGGGTCAGGAAGCTCATCACAGCCGTCAGCTCCTCTGGGCTCAGGTCTGCAAACAGCTGGCTCTGGCTGGGGGGTGTCCGGGGCTGGGCACTGGGGGAGACAGAGGGGCAGCGGGGAGGCTGGCCGGGTTCATATTCCCTCTCCAATCCCTTTTCACTCCCGCCATTACCCATGCCAGTCACCAGAACACTACACAGGGACAAAATAATGAAGATAGCCATAGGTAAATCTCCTGGACTGTCCTTAGGCTCCTGAATCAGAATGCAAAATGGGAAATAGAAAGATAAAAGACAGACAGGACTTGGGAGCAGGATGCCTCTTTGAGTCTCTGGAAGTTCCTGGTCTCTGAGCAGAGCTGTTGGGCAAGAGGCATGATGGACACATTGAAGATAAGCAGCCAAGGGCAGATGGGTGGGTGGGGGTGGGGGTGAAGCTGGAGGGGGCCAGAGGTCAGGCCAAGCTTGGGAGGTGGGGCTGAGGTAGGAACCTGGACTTTAAGTGGCCCATGTAAGCCTCTGTCCCCTTGTTCCAAATCAAACACTTAGGGTCAAGGCTGGAGAACCAAGTGGGGGGAAGGGTAGGTTTTGGAGATAACACAGGTAGAAGCAAGAGGAAGTAAAGGGGACAGAAAGGGACTGTCCTTGGGCTCTCCCTCCACCCTCCAGATGGAACCCTTCTCCTGGCTATAAGGCTGCAATGGAAATTCACCTGCCCAGACCGCTCCAGCCAGATTCCCCTCTTCCCTCCAGGCTCTGCTTCTCATCACTCTCTCCTGCTCCCCACCAGCTATCAACCAGAACCCTATGGGCAGGCATGGGAGTAATGCTGAGAACATAAAACACCTGGGAGGAGCTGGGGGTGGTGAAGGGCTGAACCAGATCAACACTGTGGAGGCTCCAAGCACCCTAAATCACTGGAGGTGGGGTACACAGGGTGTGCAACCAGTCAGAAGTGGGGGCAGGGAGCAGGTGCACAGTATAACAGAGATCCCCCTGTCTCCCCTTTGAGCAGGACTGACGGGCCAGGTCAGAGGTCAGGGGACTTGGAACACTGGCTGTGGAGTTACCTTGGCAACCCATAGCCCTCAATTCCAGGAAACCTTCCTCCAAAATGTTGCAGAGGCAGAGAGCAAAGCTACCTCCATTCTCTGCCAGGTGATGTGCAAGAGGCCACCGTCACCTGGGCAGCCAGGTCCTGAGAGGAACAAGGAGAGACCGAAGGTTCCAGGGAGGGGAGATGCTTGCCTCATGAACCTGGAGGAGAATCCTTCCCAACATGGACCTGCCCAGGAAGATTTCCCCAGAAACAGACATGAGACTGACCTTGCGGGAAGAATACGTTCTCCGGGCAGAGAAGGGGAAAAACATGTCAGTCAAAGGAAACAGAAGGTACAAAGGTAGAGAAACTTGAAACAGCTCAGCATGGGCAGGGAATGACCAAAAGGTCGGTGAGTTTGGTATGAGGTGGGGACAAAATGGGGGCAGAAGAGGTAAGATAGGGAAGTTTTGTGTGGCACATGTTTTTTTTTTTTAATGTGAAATTTATTGTCAAATTGGTTTCGATACAGCATCCAGTGCTCATCCCAACAGGTGCCCTCCTCAATGCCCATCACCCACTTTGTGTGGTACATGTTTTAAGCAAGGCGGTAATTGCGGGTAGACGGTGAGGTATCTGGGAGCCTGGGAGAGTTAAACCAGGTAAATTGATAACAAAAAGGTCAGCTTATCCAGAAATATTTATACATCCAGCTGTAGTTTGGTTTTGGTTTTGGTTTTTAAAGATTTTATTTTTAAGTAATCTCCACACCCAGTGTGGGGCTTGAACTCACAACCCCGAGATCAAGAGACGCACGTTCCACAACTGAGCCACACAGGGGCCCCTCGTCCAGTTGTATTTTGATATGGAAACTCAAAGGGTTTTCCTTTCCCTTGTTCTTCAAAGAGGTAGGAGTAGAGGTGCTCTCTCTAAAATGGTGAGAAAGTTGGGGTCCTCCATCCCAAAAAGTTGGGGCCCTCCATCCCCAGGGAAGCAAGCCCTTGGGGTTGGGTCCTCAAGGAAAATGGAACTGGTTTTTCTTCTTTCTTTTGTAACTTTTTTTTTAAACGTTTTATTTTATTTTTTGAGAGACAGGGAGAGACAGAGCTTGAGCACGGAAGGAACAGAGAGAGAGGGAGACACAGAATCCGAAGCAGGCTCCAGGCTCCGAACTCTCAGTGCAGAGCCCGATGCGGGGTTCAAACCCACAAACTGCGAGATCATGACCTGAGCTGAAGTCGGACACTCAACCGACTGAGCCACCCAGGCGCCCCAGAACTGGGTTTTTCTTTCGCTGATCTGGTTTTCATACTCTGCAGAAGCTCTTTGTGGAAGAAAGTATTTAAAAAATTTTTGATTTAAAAAATGTTTTGAAAACATTTTGATGAACACACACACAACAGTTGGTAAATACATGTAGAAAGCATAAAGGAATGTACTGTGACAAATCCACTTCCTTTTCATCCTTCAGGTCCCCTCCACAGTCCCCTTCCCAAAACAAGAGCTTTAACCAGTACCTCTTGAGTCATCTGGGCTATTGTCAGGGCTCTTGTCAGGGCTATTGTCGGTGAGAGAAAAAGGAGAGAATAGGGCTTTTGCACAGGAGAGTGGGTGTGCCATCAATCCCAAGGCAGGGCCGCCTCCCAACTCTGCCCCAGCAAGGCTGGCCTCAGGGCCGCAGAAAGTGAACATAAGAGCAGTGACCACTGTCACCTGAAAACTAGTTGACCATTCCCCCCAACCCCCACCCAAATCTCAGACTACAGGGTCTTCCCTAACCCTGAAGATGAGAACCCCCACAAGCATGCCCGTGAATGAATTTCCTGCCAACCAGGTACAAGGGCACCGAGCTTGTTATCTGATATAGAAGCATAAAGAAACATGACATTTCATACCTACCCCTGAGTGCTTGGGAGTAGAATCCACACCCAGTGCTCCCATCAACTGAGCAGTAACATAGAGAAGGGACTGGAGAACTCGTGGTCAAGACAGAGACAACAGGATTACCACCACGAAGGCAGAAGGGGTCACTGGGAATGGGCCTGTGTGGGATAAGAGGAAACAGAACCTAATGTCAAGGCCTAAGCCCTGGCCACAGGCAGCGCGTAACCCTGGGAACTCGGGTCCGGGCTCTTTGGTAAGTTATCGTCCCAGCTCCCAGCTAAGAGCACATCATTATGATGGCTCATGTTTCTTTGTCTTGACCTACCAAGCAGAAGTCAAGAATGTTCGCTCTAGGGATGCCTGGATAGTCAGTCTGTTAAGGGTCCGACTTCGGCTCAGGTCATAATCCCACAGTTTGTGGGTTCAAGTCCCGCACGAGGCTCTGCGCTGACAGCTCGGAGCCTGGAACCTGCTTTGGATTCTGTGTCTCCCTCTCTCTCTGCCCCTCCCCCGCTCATGTTCTGTCTCTCCCTCTCTCAAAAATAAATAAACATTAAAAAAATAAATAAAAGAATGTTGGCTCCAGTAAGGTATCACGGGGCTCTCATGTGGGGAGGTGGGTCATGACTGGGGGAGAGCCCTTTGCCTTGGCTGGTGGGGAAGCAGGTATATAAAAGATGCCACCTCAACCATCTTCCCTAGGTGTCTTGCTGTCACACTGTTCCCTCTGATACCTCTTTGCAATTGTCACAAAAGGTGTCCCTTTTGAAGCATTACTCCGGAGACAGGACCACGTGCCTCTCATTAGGTCTTATTTCCCTTTGAATAAACTTGACCCCTGGCCTCTGTGAATAGGAGGAGTTTATTCCCTGGAGCCAGAGGCCACCCCCTGCCTGCGGGCTGAAGACTGGGCCCCAGAACAGAACACGCTGTGTCTCAGCGGGGTTGTTGCTACCGAAGCCCAGGGGGGTCAACCCTGTGCACACAGGTCATGCTCCACGCAGGTCTGCAGTGTAGGGCGACAGCTGTGGCAACAGTGTGGAGGTGTGGAGCAGCGCTGGGGTGTGGGGTGGACTTGATGAGGTCGGTGACCTCAAGGACAGAGAAAAAGGAATAAGTCTAAGATGTTGAAGAGCAGAGGTGACAGGACTGGGTGCCCAATTGGGTGTGGGTAGGCGAAGAAGAACACAGTGTTTTAGGTGACACAAAGGTTTCCTGTGACTGGATGGGTGATGGGACTTTTCACCAGAAAGGACATACATGAAGAGCAGCAAGTTGTTTTTTTTTTTTAATGTTTTTATTTATTTTGAGACAGAGAGAGACAGAGCGTGAACAGCGGAGGGGCAGAGAGAGAGGGACACACAGAATCCGAAGCAGGCTCCAGGCTCTGAGCCATCAGCACAGAGCCCGACGTGGGGCTCAAACTCACGAACCGTGAGGTCGTGACCTGAGCCGAAGTCGGACGCTCAACCGACCGAGCCACCCAGGCGCCCCGAAGAGCAGCAAGTTTAAGGGGGAACCAACGAGGTTGAGTTTGAGGTGCTCATGGGAAGTCCCAGCACAGAGGCTTAGAAATAGGGCAATTGGCTCTATGGGTCTGGAGCACAGGAGAGACGTTCTAGGCTAGACATAGACATTTCAGCCAACAACAGTATTAGCAGTTAAAGAGAGCCTGAGATCACCCCAGGGAGGACTTCTGGAAAGAGAAGAGAGGAGGCCCAAGATGGCATCCTGGAAAATGCCAAGGTCTGGGCCTATGTGGGCTGGTGGGGGAGCAGAGGTAAAGGAGCCAGCATATGAGACCGAGAAGCAGCATGGACAGGGAGGGGTCAGAATGTGGGGAAGTCAAGGCAGGAGTAGGTGGTGTTGTCAAATGCCACCAAAAGGTCCAGAAAGTAGGCGCCTGGAAAAGCCCGTTGATTCTGCATTTAGAAGTGACTGGTGACCTTTGTCAGAGCAATGTCTGTGGCTGTGGGCCGGCAGAGGGAGGGCAATGGGTCGAGAGTGACTGGGGAGGCAGAGGAAGCAGACCCAGGAAGGATAGAACATGCCTCGGAAGAAGGGGTTTTTGAAAAGGCACAGACTGAGAGAGAGAGAGAGAAGACCCTGTCAGGGAGATGCAGGGTCCCCAGGAAGGCTTAGCAAGATGAGAGTGGAGAAGAAAAGCCAACAAAGAGGGAGAGATAAAAAGATACAGACGGAGGAGTGGATAACTGAAGGAGAACCTTCTGGGGGGAGCCCGAAGGGTGGGGTCCCCCTTAAGCAGGTAAAAAGGCTGTGGAATTAATGAGCCCATCCTCATCACAGAACAGTCAAAGAAGCTGTCACGGGGGCACCAAGTTCCTTTTCTTTTATAGGGGGTTTAAGTTTTCTCAAACCCCCTTTGCATTGTATGAAGTCTACAAGGATGAGTTAACCAATTATCACATGACTGCACCAACTATAGAAGAGCCGCACTGTTGGGATTTTTCTTCAATCAGCATCTGACCTTCCCAAGTGATCTGTTAAGTGCTCGTTAAATAAAATGCTCTTCCGTTCTGGAGGAAAAAGACCAGTTAGTGGCCAGAGAGCCCTCCTCATTTTCCCAGCAACCTCAGCAGAAAGTGTGGGAGGGAGAAGGGAGGAGGGAGGCATGCAGATGTGGGGTTCTGATTGGAGCAGCTCAGAAACGGCCTCACCTCATCGGGCCAGACTCCCCACAGGGGTCCTCCCCCAGTCCCTGCCAGGAGTTCAGGCCACCATCATTTCTGACTTCCGACCCACTGCCCATGGCCAGGTCTTCTGTCAACTCTGTGCTTTGTATCTGGGCCAGAGGGAATGTTCTAAAAGGCAAATCTGACACTTGTCACTCTCTTGCCCCAAGTCTTTCCATGGCTCCCCGTTTCTCTTAGAGTAACCATGGCTTGCAAGAACTCCCTCCCTCATCTGTTCCCTGCTTGCCCCTCCGGGCTCTCCCTATAGCCCACATGCCTCTCATTGAACTTGGGTACTTGGATGGTGCCACCTTGTCACCTCCTGGTCTTTGATCATGCTGTTTCCTCAGCCTGGAAAATTCTCTCCACTGTCCTCCTTATCCCCAGTTTGGACATCATGTCTCACAGGAGCCCTTCCCAAACTCAAGTCAGGAGCCCCTGCTATTGTCGCCCTCCCACCTCCCTTTTAACGGTCCTTTACTGGCCTCACTTGCCCGAGGACAAAAAATGTGTGTCCTATTCACTGGTGTATCCTAGTGCCTTGCATGTGCCTGGCCCTTAGAAGGCACGCTGTAAATCTTCGTTGGAAGCATGAAGGAATCTTCTTGTACTTGGAGCTGGGGCCCTTCCTGGGGGCCACAGGAGAGCAGAGGCAGGTGAGTACATGTGCTCCTTCCAGGGCGTTCTAGTGTCTACATTCCCAGAGAAGTCCCAGTTATGCCCTCTGACCCAAGCCTCAGGGCTCCCCTTGTCCAGCTCCTCTTAGGGCGATGAGTCCATGTCCTAAAGATTTTAGCACTGGGGCACCCGTCCCTTCAGAATTTAACATCCTTGATAAGTATTCACTCCTATCGCTTGATCACAAATGTGACTCCAACACACTAAGCTGGCCTCAGTGGTCTAAGGAAGAGATTGGATTGGGGTAGGGGGCTGGAGGTCCACCTTGTAGCCCTCCTGACCCCAGCTGGGTGGACATTCTAATGATCCACAGGTCCATCTTACCTCCTCTTATTTGAGGCTGGGGCAGGTGGTGTCAGCCCTACGGTGACATGCAGAGACACAACCACACACAGTTACATTTTCAGACAAATGCTGGCGAGCATTTGCACCCACTCACACATATGACGGCACACAAGCGCTCACGCTCTTTGGTGTGGACATGGGTTTCGAGGTCATAAGCTTCATGTCAGTGTGATGGGGAGGGGGGAGGGGTGGACGCCAGCATCCCTTTATTCCATTTCCCCCAGCAGTGACCACTGTGCGGCAGACCATAAGAAGAGTCAGCCTGTAGCGGAGAAGTTAAATTACTTAGGTCGGAGAAAGAGAAGTAGAAAGTCAGTGTCAGAGCCCACAGCTGGTCATGACATCCTTTTTCTCCTGTGTCTCAGTCTTCAGTCACTCCTTGTCCTCAGTCTCCTTCTGTGTTGTCACTCCTTTCACCCCAGGCAGGCAGTGCCACAAAGTAACGCAGCTGTCACTGGCCCGCTGTCCTCGCTGAGGTCTTCCTCCCTGTTCTTTGGAACCTAGTTTCTCTCCAGCTTACTGATGTATCCCCACCCACTGTCTCATTGACCTAGAAGTAGACTTGGGCTTGGGGCAGCACAGAAGGTAGCAGAAGCTTCTGTGCTGCCTGAGTTCCCTAGACAGGGTCTCCCTCTGGTCAGAGGCTGAGCGGAAGCCCAAACTGGTTTCCTGAACTTCACCTCCTGGCCTGGCCTGGGCTTCCAGCAGGCAGAGGTCACTTCTCTCCATTGTTTCTCATTGTCCCCTCTTTGAAGAGAGACAGAGAGGAGGAAAAAAGAGAGAGAGACAGAGAGGGAGTGAGAGAGGGTGGCTGAAGTTTTGCATTGTTATCGGGGATAGACAGACAAGAAAGTGCAAAGGAGTTACCAGAAGCCACATCCATTCTCCGGGTCTCAGAAACTTTACCAAATTGAGTCCCTGGGTCCATACCTTCACTTACTTAACCCTCCACCTACCCTCAACCCTTCCTAAAAGACTTGTCAATTAAAAAAAAAAAAGTCAGGTCCTGGTTGGGTCCATTTTTTATTAATTTTGAATAGGTAATACAGTCACATGGCTCAAAATTCAAAATATACAAAAGGGTATATAGTGTGCTAAGTCTCCTCCCTGCCCCGTCCCCACCTCCCGGTTCCCCTCCCCAAAAGTATCACTAGTCTCTTGTGAATATGCATATACAAGTGAATATGTATTTATTTATTTTTTTAAAGTTTATTTATTTTGAGAGACAGGGAGAGAGAGAGAATGGGGGAAGGGCAGAGAGAGAGAGAGGGAGGGAGAGAGAGAGTCCAAGGAAGCTCTGCACTGACAGTCCCAATGTGGGACTTGAGCTCACAAACTGTGAGATCATGACCTGAGCTGAAATCAAGAGTGGGATGCTTAACCAACTGAGCCACCCCCACGTGAATATGTACTTATAGTTTCCTCCCTTCTACAACCCAGAGGGGAGGGGCACTACATACACCTTGCTGTTCGCATTGGAAGATCATTCCATATTAGTATACAAAGAGAGAGAATTCTTTTTATAGCTGCATAGTAAGGCGGTACAAGAATTTAGTTAACCAATCCTCTAGGAAAGGATGTTTCTGTTGTTTCCAATCTCTCACTATTGGTATACTCATCCCTCGCCCAGACCCCCTTGAAGGACAGCGTGGTGGGAGCCACCCCCCGCCCCGCCCAGCTCATTTGCATGGCCACCTGTGTTGGACACCTCTAGGTTGCTGGAATTCTTGGGTCTCACTGCTTCTCACCATTGGTGCCCACCAGCCTTCCATGTCTGTTGCTGCGGGGTAGAGGTCACTGGTCACATACACCGCTGGCAAAAATGACCGCTCCTCATTACCACTGCACCCACAAATCCACCTCAAATGCGAACTTGAGCGGCTGCTGTCTGTGTGACCATCCTCTGCCGGAGACTTCGAGGCAGGTGAATACAAAGGCGCGGAGGGAACTTTCTCGGGGAATTACAGCCTGCCCCAGGACAGGGGTGGGGACAACTCCTAGTCCGGTTTGTGACAGACACAGGGGACAGACAGGGATTGTCCTCTCAAACTAGATGTCCCTTGCATTTTGAGACTTCCACAGGCATAGAGTCAGGGGAGGAGACCTAAGTTGAGAAATCAAGGATAGGGGAGCATCGGGACAGAGGAACATCTTCTCAGGGCTGGGAGGGAAATCTCAGGATATAAGAACAGGTGGGAAATGAAGAAGAAACAGTAGGCAAAAGGGAGGAGGAGGGAGAGAAGGAGGCCTCGTATAAGAGGAACATGGGCTAAGGAACCCCTTCTAGCTCATCCGTGGATATGTAGGCCTGGCAGGAACCCTGCCCTGGGGCTTCTAGGGGACTATCCCCAGTGCAGAAACGCCACCCTCACCTCCCAAGTGAGGGACTGAGGAGGCTCAGGAGGAACCTGGAGATGGATGAAAAAGATTTGGGAAAGCCAGAAATAAAAAACAAAAACAAAAACAAACCCACAAAAAACAGGAGTCTTCTGGAAAAAGCTTGGCCATCAGTCCAGGCTTCGGCTGGCCACTCTCTCTGGGACAGGAACCCAGCAGGTCTGGGGCCAACAAAGCTGAGTCGTGTCTCTGCCCCTCCCCCAGGGTCAGGCATCACAGGCTCAGGATGCTCCCAGCAGGGAGGGGGTGTCAGGGAGGGCCATACAGAGGGGCCTTGGGAGAAAAGAGGGTACCAGGCTGCCTGGCCCAGTGCCCACTGTTCCCCTCCCCACACACCCTGGCCCTGGAGCCCCTGGCCACATCCCCCATCCCAGGGACCCCCCTAGCTGTGAGAGAAGCCCCCGTGGGAGAAGGCAGGGAGGTCTGGGGCACAGGCAGCAGCCTGGGGGAGGCAGGCCATGGGATTGACCTCGCAGGCCCCAGCATCCTGGTCCCCCCGGAAATAGACGGAATCAGGAGAATCGAAGGAAGGGTCCTGGTCAAAGAAGTTGTAGGGTCGGAGGAAGAAGCCCACACCGTTCCCCACAGTCACCGTGTTGGGAATGTCTTCTGCATGTGGGATGTGCAGGAAGCCAGCTGTCACCCAGGCCACCAAGTCCTGGCAGGGGAGAAGAAAGATGATCCTGAGGCCTGGCTTTGCGAAGGACATGCCTGCCTCCTCCAGTAGCCCTGTGTGTACAGATCCACCTTGCCAGCCCACCTTTCCTTGAAAGGATCTTAAGTCTTTAAACAGTTTTCCCACTGGCCCAGGAGTCCGAGCATAGTCAGCTTCATACTGGGAGCAGCCCCTGCCTCCCTGTCCCAGCCTGTGCTCTCCATTTCGGACATGTTTCATCATGCCACCATCAGCCTATCCACCCCCAGAGGAATGACGCCCACAGGCTACTTTAGCTAGCCTCTCTCTCGCTCTCCACGTGTCCCCAACTATGATTGAGAGGAGGATGGAGTGGGGAGACCAGGGCTTAGGAGGCAAAAGTGTCTGACATTCAGAAATTAATCTTTCAGAGGTCAAGCCAGAAATGAGAGAAGCTTTACACACAAGAAGTGTGGTCTTCCAGCCCTCCTTGAATCCTGAGGCCCCCAAAGGACAAAGTCCATGAAGCTAAGACTCAGAAAGCCACAGGGTCTCCAGGATGGGTTGGGGCCTCGGCCAGTGTCTGCAAATGAACTCCCATGAGGTAATGGTGGATCCGCAAAAGCACGGAAGGCAGGAGTCGGCTCCGCCCCTGGGGGACCAGATGGGTTTCAGGGAACTAAAGAAAAGGTGGGGCTCCTCTTTGTGCCCCTGTCTCCCTCCCCTCACCCTCCCACAGTCAACTGACCTCTCCGGCAATGGTCTCATTGTTGATGAAGTCGGTGAAATCCACAGTGGGGGCCCAAGGGTCGTTCTGATTGTAGACGCTGGTGCTGCTGGGTTCCTCCTCCTTCCGCCGAGTCACTACCAGCTGGTACCTAGGGAGGCACTGGTCAGGCCTCCATGGTCACTAACCCTGTCCTGCTGCCTGATTATGATGGAAGGGGGGCTGAGTGCACAGACCTCCGGCTTCCCATCTCACTCGTACCGTGACTCTGGTGCTACCTCAGTGGGTCAGCCAACCTCTTTCTTTCCACATCCTGCTTTCTGATCATCCCCCTGCCATTTCACAGCATGGCGTCTCCCCCCATCCAAAATGAGGAAGGGGTCTCCCGCCTGGGCCTTAGCCTTCCGCAGGGAACATATGCCCGGTGCATGCATTTTGGCAACTGGGAAATCCTAACGGAGCTCCCACCTCTCCCTCGAATACAGTTTCAGCTGGGTTCCCACTCCTTCTCACTCCTCCCCCAGCCCCTCTCTGACACCCTGCCGCTCACCTTCCCCAGCTGAAGGCTCTCTCCATGGAGCTGTTCTGGGGCAGCGGCTCCCCAGCAAAGCTGAGCATCTGGATGCGGTAGCCCCGCGGGTGACCCCACTTGTTGCTGTGGTTGCTGGCCAGGTACACGTAGCGGGGTGGGGTGCCTCCCAGGGGGAAGGCGGCCTGCTCCTCAGTCTCCAGCAGCTTCCGGGTCACCTGCAGCCTCTGCATCTGGTGTTCGGGGCTCCAGGGTACCGCCATGGGGACATAGGACGTGTCCTCAGCCCAGACCCAGTTCTCCAGTCCTGCCGGGGTGGGGTGGAGGTGGGCGGGAAGGAGGGCTGGTCACGCAGCTGCCCTGTCCCCTCTGGATTCTGTCCCCTCCCCTCCACTCACTGCTTCAGAGTGGGGCCAAAGAGAAACCCAGAACTGGGTGTGCCCCCTGCTCCCCTTCCCTCTCCCCAAGATATCCCTGATCTTTCAGCCAAAGCTGTTGACCTGTAAAGTGTTTCCTCAAGGATTTCACTCGTTACTCCTTCACACTTATTAATGGAGAGACTGTGCTCAGCCCTGGGACACACGGAGGAATGAAATCCTGTGCTTTCCCTCCTGCTCTCACGGAGGCTGCAGCAGGCAAAGCCCTGGCTGGCTTGCTGTGCGTGAGGAGCACATTCACGGTCCAAGGTCACAGAATACAGGCGCAGGCCGGAAAAGGGGGCCTTCCTGGGTGCCTTTCAGCCTTGTATCAGGACATATGACCAGCACAGCAGGGCGTTCTAGGCAGGGACGAAACATGAGCAAAAGCATAGAAGCCTGACTCGTGTGTGACTGGGGTGACTCGTGTGTCCCGGGCCTCGGAGGGGGTGGGCGTGGCTAAGACAGCCGGGGGAGGAGCCTGAAAGGCGGGCTGGAGCCGCACTCTTGAGGGGAAGGGCCTTGCACCCTCTGAGTGCGGATCTTACAGGTGATGGGGAAACTTGGAGCTACCCAGGGGAGCATGCAGGCACAGGCTGGTAGGTGGCCCCTGGACCTGAGAGGAAGAAGAGTGGCAACAGCAGAGAGAAGGCTGGCCCAGCAAGGCTTTGACACATTTTGGAGGCAGACCAGAAAAAAAATGGGTGATTGACTTAATGTGGGGAAGAAAAGTGGAAAGACAGACTCCAAGACCTCACGTATCTTTGGCGCTCTCGGTGACCACTAACCCCAGGATCTATCTGAACACTCCACAGCACCTATGCTATAAAGTGTATTGTGCCCAGAGAGAGATGGAATTTCAGGGAGGAGGGGGGCTTCATCTCCCAAGGAAATGTACAACCTGGGGTATTCCATGACGGGCCTGCATGTGCCAGGGACTTGGCACAGTGCAAACAGAGCCTCCAAAACCTCAGCACCACAGGCCAGACACAGAGAAATGAACTGAAAAATGAAGGGCTGCCTCCCTGAAGTGGGGCCTGTATAAGAGGGAGGGAGGGAGGGAGGGAGGAGGGCAAAGGGGACCTTGTGAGCCCAGAGGCTGCCTCCTCCCTGAGCTTTGCCATTTCTCAAGATTTTCAGATGAGGTCATGTGGAGGGAGGGTGACATTGCTCTCAGCCAATGAGCTAAGATCCAAATAAAATTCAGCAGCCAACTTTCTCCCGTCCAACAAAAGTGGAAGTATGAAACCACAACTCATGCTCAGATCTGCCTTTCCTGATAACTTCCAGAAAACCCAAAGCAAACAGACAACTTTCAGTCCCCTCTTCTGGAATCCTTGTTTCTGCTGGAATATCTTACCTGCTACATCCAAATCCACCTTGAAATGGGCGCTGTGGGTGTGGACGGTGCCCAGCGTGTGCTCCCCAACCTGGTTCCCGTACCTTCGGGCAGCACCAAAGAGAAATGCTGAGCTGATGTAGCCGGTGGCATGGAATCGGACCTCTATGGCCCCGCTGGAATGGAAGACCATATCCCACAGATAGTCATAATTGAGCAAGGTCGACACAGATCTGAGGACCAGCACTGTCTCTGCAAGGCCCCCAAAATAGCGGGAGTAGAAATTTGAGTGGTGTCGTCTCAGGGGGAGGCCCTGGTTCTGTTCAAACACACAAATGGCATCACGCATTGTCTTAGGGGCTTGGGACTCCAGAAGGAAGTGCCAGTCCACGTAGGTGGCCAGGTAGGGGCAGTCCACCCCCCGGGTCAGGGGAGTGGAGTACTTGCCCATGCCAAAGTTGCCATCGATATAGCGGGTGAGCAATGCTGCGGGGGAATTTCCACCATAGATGGCCAAGGCCTCCTGGAGACTGATCTCATAAGCTAGCCGTTCTCCCCGGAAGCGGATGTCAAAGATCCTTGGGCCACTGAAAGCTCCAAGGCCAAAGGAGAAAGTCCACAATGAGGAGGCCACTTGACTCCCCTGGACACTGAAGCGGGGGCCCTGGGGGTGGAACTGCAGAGGAGGACTCGGACCCCGAGGCACCTGGGACTTCAAGGACCAGGACCCACCTGTGCCGTTGTCTGGGATCAGCACCACATTCACCAGGCCGGCCTCAAACTGGTCTTCCAGCTGGGCCAAACTCTCATAGTAGCGGCCTTGAAAGAACACCTTCTGGATGGTCCAGTGGGCAGGCTCCAGAGCCTTGTGGTCTACCAGCAGCTCCAACCCCACGGGGTGCAGGAAAAACCCAGCCCCTGAGATGTTGTAGTAGAGGCCAAACCAGGTGGCCCGGTCCCCTGACTGCAAACCTTGGGGGGCCGCGTTCATCGCCACCAGGTTCCGTCCTTGGCGTTTATAGAAACAGCAGTGGTGGAGGAGACCAGCAGCCTGGGGCAGCTCTCTGTCGAAGATCAGCTGGTGTATGTCCCGGTACTCTCGCATCAGTATGGGGCGTCGGTGATAGGGCAGGGGGCCCCCGTGACGCTCCACCGTCACATCCCGCAGGTAGGAGGGGTGCGGCAGCGGCCCCACCACCAGCTCACTCACGTTGGGCCGGGGTTGTCCGCCAAAGAAGACGATGGCCAGTGCCTCCCGGGCGGGCGGGGGACTCCCCCTGTCCAGGTGGGCCAGGGCAGCAGCCTTGGGGGGCAGCTGCAGCTCCACCGAGAAGACGCAGTTGTCCGAGGGGCGGGCCTGGGCTGCGTCCACCAGGCCTGGCCCCAGCTGCTGGGTCAGGAAGCTCATCACAGCCGTCAGCTCCTCTGGGCTCAGGTCTGCAAACAGCTGGCTCTGGCTGGGGGGTGTCCGGGGCTGGGCACTGGGGGAGACAGAGGGGCAGCGGGGAGGCTGGCCGGGTTCACCCCCATCTCCTCCCCTGCCAGCTAGCAGGACACACACCAAGGCAAAAATTGTGATGACAGCCAGAGCGAGGAGCACCAGAGTGGTCTTCTGGTTCATTGTCAGTGACAGCAGGACAGAGAATTGAGCTGGAGTGGAGACGTGTATTCTCAGATCAGCAGAGGAAGTTCTCTTAGCTTCTATACAGGGGTCTCCTGGACTCTGGCTAAGGTTCCGGCTATTCAGCGGTTCAGGATACTGAGGGTGGGGAGGGTGGGAAGGACATGGGAAGGCTGGGGAGGGGGCGGGGCAGGCTGGGGTTGGGGGGCGGGCCAGAAGCAGGGCGGCAGAGATTTCCACAGACCTTACATGGCTTTGTCTTCCAGGCTCCAAATCAGACTCTGCTTTCTGGGTCAGGGTTGGAACTGGGGAGAGCTGGGGTAGGCAGAGGAGAGTGGGATTTCAAAATAATGCAACTGATCAGCCAGAACCTGGAAAAGCACCACCAGTAAGGAGCTGGGTGGGTCTGCACAGAGCAGACCCCCGTCCCCTTCAGCCTGGCTTCTTCCCCAAACCCCCACCTTCCCAGGGCCAGATGTTCCCTTTCCTGTAACTTGGAGCTATTGTTCTCCTTCCAAGGAAACCCCCACCACCAGCCCTGCAGCTTCCCAAGCAGCATTCCTTGGCCAGGTCTATCCCCCTTGCCCTCTCTTCTTCCATTGCTAATTTCCTTAGCCAGAGTCCTTAATATTCCCGGGGGGGGGGGAGGGTTGGAGGGGGCACGGGGGCTGGGGGGGGGAGAGGGGGGAAGCCAGATTCTAGATACTTCAAAAGTCAAATAGAAGAAATTCAAGCAATAAAAATCTTGTAATACCTTTTATTATAAATCACACACACCATCTATTTTTACAAAATTCCATCTATTCTTCCATTTCAATGCATATGCATAAAGAAATGTCTGGCATAACATTCACCAAATGTGAACACTAGCTATTTCTGAGTGGTAGAATTGTGATGTTTTTGCTTGAATATTTTAATAATATCATTTGTCTAAATTCATCATTTAAAATGAACTGAAAATAGGAATTAATGGAGGGGATATATAAGGGTATAGTATGGGAGGCTGTTTCCTAAGGAACATTAATAGGTAAGAGTCAAGGGAGCAGGAAGAGAGAACAGAGAGAAAGGTACAAACATCTCAGCAACCTCCCTCCATGTCCCACCACACCCTTGGGGCTAAAAGTCCTGGTAAAAGAAAGGGGGCAAGTCTGGGACACAGGCCGCCAGGTGGGGGACACAGGCCACAGGGTTGACACTGCAGAGCCCAGCATCCTGGTCCTTCTCAAAGTAGACGCTGCCAGGGGAGAAGATGGAAGGATCCTCATCAAAGAAGTTATAGGGTCGGAGCAAGAAGCCAACTCTGTTCCCCAGAGTCACAGTGTTGGGGACATCCTCAGCATGGGGGATATGCAGGAAGCTGGCTGTAACCCAAGCCACCAGGTCCTGCAGGAAGAGGAAGAGGCTGAAAGACTTTGGAGGCAAGACCCAGAGAACCACCCCCCTCAGCCACGATGCCCAGCCCCTAGCCTCAGCCTTGCTTCCACCTCCGCCCAGCCCTGGACCCACACTGTAGGCGGGGCGATCCTGTGAGAAGCGTCGGAGTGGTCAGGGTCTCAGAGCTAATCTCACCCCAAGAGGAATGACCCTTGTTGGCCCCTGAATCTGAGAACTGGAAACCTACCATGCCCTCCAACCTACGGTCAGGGACTGGGCAGCCAAGACATTGAGCATAAATTGACCCTCTCCTCTGCCTCTGGGGCTACCAACCTCTCCTAAGAGGGTCTCATTGTTGATGAAGTCAGCAAAGGCCATGGTGGGTGTCCAGATGTCATTCTGGTAATAGATGCTGCTGCTCTGTGATTCCTCCTCCTTCCTCCGGGTCACCACGAGCTGGTATCTGACCAGGAATGTTGAAGGAAGGTGGTGTCAGAAAATGTCAGGGTCCGTTACTGGCCTAGAAGTCTTTTGGATCAGATTCTGTGTGAGACCACTCCCCATTCCATATCTACTTGGATCTTAGAGGTAGGGGGGTGAATGGTAAGCTAAGGGTAGTGAGTTGGGGTCTCCAAGAGCTGGGATGGGGAAGCGGACCAGTCCTTCCCTACCACCCAGTGCCCAGAGCCCTCCTCACCTCCCCCAGCTGAGGGCCCTCTCCATGTCGCTCTCCAGGGGCATGTGAATGCCGAGGGGGCTGTGGATCTGGATTCGGTACCCGCGCTGGTGACCCCAGACATTAGTCTGGTCGCTAGCCAGATAAAGGTAGCGGGGAAGGGGGTTTCCCAAGGAAAAAGCTGTCAGGTCCTCCCTTCCCAGGACCTGCCGAGTCAGCTGTGGGCGCTGCAGTTGGTGCTCTGGACTCCAAGGGGCTGCCACAGGTTTAAACACCACGTCTTCAGCTACCACCCAGTTTTTCAGCCCTGCCAGGGGGAGGAGGGGGGAAAGGAGGTCCACACCAGGTGAGACGGTCCCTTGGTTCCCCCACGATGCCCACTGCACTGGCCTGACAAGGGGCAGCAGAGCTCATCAGAGAGCACTCCGTGCTGGGACCCAGGTCTGGGATTCGAGTGCTGGCCCATCTTCTTTGAACCTGCCCTGTTCAGTATGGTTAAGATCAGAAATGGCTAGACCCATTTCAGTTAAAAATGCAGTTCCTCAGTCACACTAGCCACATTTTGAGTGCTCAGTTGCCACGTGATTAGTGGCTAACGTATCTGACAACATAGATGGAGAATATCCATCACTGCAGAAAGTTCTATTAGCAACTGGTCTACCTAGTAGATCTTGGACCAATTCTTGGCTCTTCTGATTCTTTCTGAATCTCTACAGCGGGCATAGTAAGAGCTGTTCTGTAGCTGAGCTCTGTAAGTGGGAAAGAATATGCAGGTGGCTAGTTACATTCTTGTTAACTATGAAAGAGAGATTTGTCTTGGAGAAGCTGGCTGGAACCACCCAATCCCCTTCCCAGGGTGCTCTGCATATTTCTCCCAGCTCTGATATTTTGCTTCCTTTCTTCACAAGGTGGGGACCACTTTGGTTTTTCTTTTTCAGAAGTGAGTAGATTTAGATTTTATATTGGCTGAAACCTCCCCGGGATTCGATTGCACTCATAATGTACACTCCTCTTCCCACTTGGCACATGCGTATACTCTTTCTGCAAGCTCAGGCTGTCCGTTCCTTTAAACAGGACCTATTGTGAAGGCACCTGGCATGGTGCACAGAGCGCTGCACCGAGCCCAGTGTCTCTGCAGGCTGTCCGTACGCAGGCGCCTGGGCTGCGCACTATAGGGACCCCTAGACAGGCTCTTTAATACCAGAAACGCTCAAGAGAAACTTCACATCAGGAAAGTCCTGTTCCAAATACGTCAAAGAATAGTTAATTAATATGCTCATTTCAAACATGGAATGTTCTTAGTTTTCCTCCCACCCCAAATCATGTCTTTATAATCAAGAGGATAAGAAAATGTGTCACAAGATGTGTAGTTACAGAGCATTATACTTGGCCAGTCCCTTCTTGTCCTATCTCCCCCCACCCTCCTTAGGCCAAAGGGCCGGAGACTTCTATTTTCCTTTCTGGGTCTCCTAGTCTTTATTAAGTTAGTTATTTTGTTCTTGATAAAAATCTGCCAGGAACAGTAAGTCCTCTCTGTGCTTTGAGCCCCACTTGAGAAATCCCTTTCTACACTTGCAGCACGACTTACATGCCTGCTGTGTCACTGGAGGGCTGGTTATGACATGTGCTGGCAGAGATGAAATGACCCTCCCCAGGAGGATGGTGGGGCCACTGTACTCTGTCTAGTTTTACGAAATCCTGTGAGGCAACCCCCAACTAGTGTCCCCACCCTTCTTATGCCCCAGGACCACCTCTACTCTGAAAACCTTGTTAGACTGCTTCCTTTTCCTGCTTTCCCCATAACCACTGACCCTCAGAATCCGTTAGGAAAATCTCAGAGCCCCAACTCCAGCCCCAAATGACGGGGCAAATTCACTACCCGCAGAGTCACTCGACACTAAGGCAGCCAGGCACAGCCATTGCATTTAAACTAGTTTCACAATCGCTAGTTTCACAGCAAGTCAGGGGAGCCGGGTGAGGGCATCCCTCCTCTTGTGCCAGGTCAGCCCGGTGTTTCGGGCTGACTGCAGTTGAATACACACCAGTCCCTCTCTGTTGCCACAATATATCGTGGTGCTAGCATGCCACTCTCTGCTTGTGGCTTGATTTGGGGGTCTCCCTTCCCTCTCCTCCACCCCAACTCTCAATCCTCACCCAAGCACTCACCTGCCACGTCCAGGTCCAGCTTGAAGTGGAAGGCATGCGTGTGCACCGCCCCCAGCACTCGTTCCCCCACGCGGTTCCCAAAGAGGAGGCTCTCCTCACCCCCACTCAGGAAAGCCGTGTTGATATAGCCTGTGGCATGGACCCGCCCTTCCAGAGCCCCATTTGGGTGCAATACAAAGTCCCAAATGTAGTCATAGTTGCCTACGGATGACACAGACCTGACTACAAGGGCCGAGCCAGCCAAACCACCATAGAAATAACTCTCAAGGTGATTGTGGTGCCTCCGAAGGGGTAGTCCTTGGGCCTCCTCAAACACGCATACAGCACCTGGGAGCAGCTGGACTGCCCCAGTGCCCACTAATATGTGGATGTCCACCATCGTAGATTGATAGGGGCAGTCCACTCCCCGAACCAAGCCCCGGCTGTGACGGCCAAGTCCATAGCTGCTATCCAAGTATCGGGTCATCATTGTCTTGGGTGAATCGGCACCATAGACAGACACACACTCCTGGACACTGACTTCGTAGGCCACTCGCTCGCCTTTGAACCGAATATCAAAAATCCTCATGCCGCTGAACACCCCGTGACCAAACGTAAATGTCCAGAGGGAGGACGCCACCAGGTTCCCTTGCACACTGTATCGGGAGCCCTGAGGTGAGAACTGAAGAGGGGGGAGAGGACCTGGGGGGGCTCGGGACTTCAGGGATGAAGCCCCATCCGGCAGGGGTAGAGGAATTCTAGCAACTTCCAGCCGGCCAGCCTTAAACTCCCACTCCAGCTGGCCCAAGTCTGCATAGTAGCGCCCAAGGTAGAAGACCCGCTGGACAGCCCAGCGGGCAGGGTCCAGGGCCCTGTGGTCCAGCAGTAGCTCCAGCCCCACTGGGTGAAGGAAAATCCCAACACCTGAGATGTTATGGTAGAGGGCTATCCAGGTAGCACGGTCCCCTGAGCGCAAGCCACTGGGGGTGGCATGCAGAGGTGCCAGAGTGGAGCCATTGTAGTTGAAGACAGAAGCCAGAAAGACTGGTGCCTTGGGTAGCTCCACCTCCTTCAAATGTTTCCACATCTGGGCAAACTCTGCTCCCAGCATGGGGCGTCGGTGATAGGGCAGGGGGCCCCCGTGACGCTCCACCGTCACATCCCGCAGGTAGGAGGGGTGCGGCAGCGGCCCCACCACCAGCTCACTCACGTTGGGCTGGGGTTGTCCGCCAAAGAAGACGATGGCCAGTGCCTCCCGGGCGGGCGGGGGACTCCCCCTGTCCAGGTGGGCCAGGGCAGCAGCCTTGGGGGGCAGCTGCAGCTCCACCGAGAAGACGCAGTTGTCCGAGGGGCGGGCCTGGGCTGCGTCCACCAGGCCTGGCCCCAGCTGCTGGGTCAGGAAGCTCATCACAGCCGTCAGCTCCTCTGGGCTCAGGTCTGCAAACAGCTGGCTCTGGCTGGGGGGTGTCCGGGGCTGGGCACTGGGGGATACAGAGGGGCAGCGGGGAGGCTGGCTGGAGCCACCTTGGCTGGTCAGCAAAATATAGGCCAGGGCAAAGATGGTAATGAGGGACAGTGCCAGGAACACAAGGACTACCTTGAGATTCATGGTGAACTCAGAAAGCTGAAATGTGAGTCCTACCAGCTGCTCCTTCCCCCTACTGACATCAAATCAGGGTTTATATTCAGTAGGATGGATAGGAATGGAGAAAACTCCACCCTGTGGGCTGGACAGGAAATTTCTGACTTTAATTTATATAATTCTGTTCCAATTTTCTGTTCCGTGGTTTGGCTCAAGGCACTACATCCACGTGCACAGCCTGTCCCCTGCCCCTGAACTCCTGGTGGCAGCACTGGTAAGAGTTCTGATCACTATCACTTAGACTAGACTCAAGGGATTAACTGTAAGCTCTACCTTTCACTCAGAATGGGTCTGAGGCAGAATGCAGATCTCAGATGCCCAGTGAAGTGCTGTGTGCTACACGCAGGCACAGAACTATCCATTTTCCTACCTCCTAGCGGGCACTACCCCCGATAGTCCCAGGACCCAGTTCAGCAAGAAGCACTTGGCCAGCTGCCAAAGGCCAAGCCCCTGCTTTGTAATATCAGGCCTCTCACCTAATTAGTGGGACAGAAGCAGTGAGCACCTGGGCTCAGCAGTCGGATTTGTACACCAACCGCCACCCACCCCGTCCCTAAGCTGTGGGACCTCAGAGGAGTCACTTATCATGAGTTTCAGTGTCCTCACCTACAAGAAGGGGTAAACTACCTAAGATTCATGAAAATTAAACACGGCCATGCACATAACCTGCTTAACAGAGCCCAACACAGGGGAGGCATTCAAAAATTGTTAGCTACTGGTACCAAGCTCTGAAACCAAATACAGCAAATGTCCCTCCGCTGTTCAAGATCTCAAATCTCTTTCTGCAGACAATGAGGGGATCGCTGGATACCAGAAGGCTACTTTGCAAGGTAGAAGTTAAGGAAACTTTATTTCAGCTAGAGTCCTAGACAGCCCTCCAAGTCATTGGAAAACCAAAACCAGGAGTCCCTGGTATCTCCTCAAGAAATTTAAGCCACTACTCAGTGGGGAAAATTAGTATAAGGTATAGAAAATGACAGGGTAGGGTGTGCCTTGAGCCAGGTGATTCCCCACACGTGGAACTAGAGTGGCCTCTACTGGCAGTTCATGGGTATCACCAAGGAAGAGAGGAAGGAGCTGGGATCTTGAAAGGAGAGAGGCAAGCAGCTTAGGTTCGGGAAGAGCAAACTTTCACGTTAATTCAGACTGAACACAAATGAAGGACCACCCCGGCCTCTGGGTTGGCAGAAATCTCAGTCTTCCCATTATTTTAGGGAAAAGAGCTCAATTGGTATAAAAATCCCCAACAGGGTGGCTGGCGGTGTATGTGGAGGTGGGTGTGCCCATGTGCACGCACTTGAGTACGGGTATGTCCCTAGTCACCAGAGTATCGCACCAGGATCTGCAGCTTTAGAAAGAGGTCAAAGTACCTGCATTTTTAATAATTTCTTGACATGGTAAAAGAATTTTACATTACGATCCAAGGGTGGTAGGTGAGAAGAAAGGGCAGAATAATCCAACAAACAAAAAGGGAAACTGAGAAACACATGGTGGCAGTAGGGAAGGGTTTCAGCTGGAAGGGATCTGGAGGGTGGGTAGGGGCACTGCCCAACTAAAATGCAATTGGTTTGTTACTGAGTACTATTCATGGGAAGACAGCATCCTGACTCCTTCTCTACAGCATACTGGGAGTAAAAATGATGCATCTGGGCGGAAATGTGATTGGGGTTGAAGGCAAGGAGACGGGAAGAATAAAAGTCAGAAACAGATACTGAGAGTCACTGGCAGGCTGACTGCAGATACAGACTCTCCAGTAGTGGCAGAATGAAAAAGTGGGGGTTTGATGACGGCTAACAGAAAAGCTGTATCAAGTGATATCTCTGGAAGATTAGAGAGATAGGCAACTCTTCTATAGTTTTGACTTGCCCAGCAGATTTTCACATACACACGATGCGCACATGCACGTGTGCACGCACACACACATACACACACACACACAGGTGCTGCTTTCCTTGGAAGCACAATACTATAAATAAGAGAAATATTTTTCCCATAGGAAAGCCCAGCAGGAGCAGCAGCATCTGGCCCTCACAGCTGCAGACAGCCCCACCCCATTTACAACTGGCCTGGGAAGAGGCAACCAGGAGTCAGAGGACCATCCTTTGCAATAACGCCCAAAAGGACCCGAGTCACAGAGAAAGGGGCCTTCCCCAAATCCTCTGCTTCTCATCTCTTAGCTCTCCTCCAACTTACCAGCCTCTGGGCACCAAGAGGCTACAATAGCAAAACAAAGGGCCCTGGGGGGTGAGGACTAAGACAACTATCACTTTCTGAATGATGTGTGACAGGGTTCATGGGATTTGGGGGGGGGGGGGGTGTATGGGACAACACCACAGATGAAGGGATGGGGAAATCAGGTAACAGAGTAGGAAGGCATATGCTCTGTCTGTCTGTGTATACCACACACATATGTGTATGTGAAAATCCTAGTTACAAAAACATCTCAAGGAGCTAGGGATTTGGCTGAAGGCCTAAGGTGTTTCTTGTCATGATCAGGTTCAAGGTGGGAGGTATGTGAATGGGAAACCCTAAGTCATTACCAGGGAAACTGTGGGAGGGAGGATCCAATGTCCCACACAGTGGCAAGAGACACTAACCTTATGTCAGAGGAGAGGAGCTGGTCCCCCCCGACTCCAGTTCCTAAAAAACACCTAGCACTTTCCTTCCAGTTCCCTCAGCTTCTAATCAACTAATCAAAAGAAGGAAAAAAACACAAAGCCCAAGACATAGGAGGGAAAGGGCAGGGAGAGAAAACACAGATATTCTTGTGCTGATATCCTGCACACACAAACCTGGAGTTCTCCAGAAATTAGGACAGGTCGGGTGTAGGGTATTAGGGAAGGAAATAGAAGAGTTCCTGAGGCCTGAAAAAAGAGGTAAACACGTCACAGAACTACATGAGAGTTTCATTAGACTCTAACTAAAAACAGAGAGAGGTGTGATTACTATTTCCAGCCAGTTTCCCCATCACGATAGTCATGTAACAAACCAAGGCAATGTCGGTCTTGAGCCAGACTCACAGAGTCCCCTGGCCCTGGCCCTGGCCTCAGTACAGTGTCTCTGCATTGCTGCTCCGGGGCCGTTTGATCTTCTCGATATTTTTCAGGATCATGTCATGTAGAGTGACCTGGGAGAAAAGGTCAGAAAATCACACATTTATTCCACCCCAACTTCCCAAGGAAACAAGATACCAACCACAAATCCCTAAGCAATCATACGCATAATCCCAATCTCACTCACCGGAATGCAAATTCAGGGTGGCCACCTCCCCTCTCTAATACCCACACACGGGATTCCCGGGTACTTCCCAGGACCCAAGTGTCTAGCAACAACTAACATTTACTGAGCACCTAATGTACTAACAATTATACTGGGTCTTTGATGTGTTATTTCACTCATTTTTAAAAAAATGTTTATTTTTGAGAGAGTGAGAGACATAGTGTGAGCAGGGGGAGGGGCAGAGAGAGAGTGGGAGACACAGAATCCGAAGCAGGCTCCAGGCCCCGAGCTGTCAGCACAGAACTCGACGCAGGGCTCAAACCAATGAACTGCGAGATCACAACCTGAGCCAAAGTCAAGACACTTAACCGAATGAGCCACCCAGGCGCCCCTGTTTCACTCACTTTTAAAAACCACCTTGGTGCTGTAGATACTCTAAGTTTCATCTTAGAGATGAAGAGACTGGAGTTTTAGGTTCAACAACCTGCCCAAGGCCACAGATTACAGGAAGAATTGGTTCTGAACCTAAGCCTTTCTGACTCCAATGCCCGTATCTTCATGCCTACACTGCACTGCATTCCCTGCTGTCCAAAGAGAAAGGGGGTCCCCAGCTACGTGCTCCCAAAGATTTCATGGTTCTCAACACTCAGTTGATGAGAATTTATCCTACTCGTTTTATCGTACTCCATCCCGTCTTGACCCCCAGAGCACAGCAAGAAAATGATCCCCAGAACTAATAGCCAGGGTGACCGTGGGCAGTCAGATAATATGTCAGGCTACTTACATATTGATTCCTTAACTCTGATATGATGAGTCGAAGGCTGATATATTCTTTCTCATCAATCTCTGTCACGGTGCGGCGATAGTCCTCCTGAAAGGAGGGCAGAGAACAGGCTAGTTCCCGACGCCAGACCGCGCACAGGCAGCTCTTGCCCAGAAACGGTCTCCCTCTCCTTCCACTTCCACCCTCAGACCCCCAAACCCTTACTTACCACATGGGGATATTTAGCTATTTTAGAAACCAATTTGGCTCTTGTAATATAATATCTGGAAGGAGAGAGAAGAGGAGGAAGCTGCAGGAGACCCTGGACAGTGCTTGCCACGTCACCAGTCCCTGATTCCTGGGCCAGGCCCAAGCAGCCCTACCTAGAAATCTGGTCCAGATAAGATGCAGCTTCACTCTCAACAGTTCTTAGTTCTGCAACTGTCTCCTCCTAAAAAAAACCAAGTGGGTCAAGTCACTTCCAAGTCACCCAGAGAGCAGACCAAAGGGAAAGGGAAAACAGGCAAAGCAGGGGAAAGGAAAGTAAACCTCCCAAACCTTCCTCTCCAGTTTGTAATACGAGCACGTTACCTGAATGGACACCCCAAAGTTGTTCCCATCTTCTATCCTAGGAATCAGGAGCTGTACCCACATTTTGACCTGGAGGGTGAGGGGACCAGAATACATGTGATAAATAATACAGTATATAAATGAGGATCCTTGCCTTTTCTGCTGAAGCCATGAAAGTCTACAATCCATGCCGCTAGGGTCACATGCCAGAAGCACAAGAGCCAAGACACTTAATGTGCCAACCCCCCTAATAACGTCCATGCCTCCCAATGCACATCCAACATTTTTCAGTTCAAGCCAGGCTATCTGGGTCTGGGGCTATGGGGTCAGCCCATAGGTCACAAGCCCCCGCCTCACCGTGTTGCATTTCTCAATCAGCAGCCGGATCTCAGGTTTCACTTTCTCAATAATGTCCACCAGCTGCTGGTTGCTTTTTAGCATCCCATTGGGCATCACAAACACCTTGGTTCCTGGCAGGGACACGAAGGTCAAATGCTTGGGGTAGGGAGGACATTAACACCCCCCACCTTTCTCTCTTCTGCCCAAACCCATGAGATGCTATGACCTCTGCCTTTTATCTATTACAACCCTATCTGCAAACCATGACACCACCAAGAGAATCAAAAAGAGAAAATGTACGTATTAGCAAAGGAGTGTCTAAAGTATAACCAAAGTCTGGAGAATAAAGAAATTAAAATATGCTCTAAAGTTTTAATGTACCAATATTACTAAGGAAGAGAAAATAACACAAAACTGGGACTTCTGTGAAAAATCTGAGATGTGTAGCCACTTCTAATCTCTCTCCCTTGGCAGTCCACACTACGTTAAACCCTCTCTGTTTATCGGGAAATTAGGTTTTGGGTGCTAAATAATGATTATGTTTGGAGAATCTGAGAATGCTAACTCTGAAAAATAAAATCTGATTCTATCTCCTGACCAGGAGACCACCAGACCCAATCCTCCTGCTCAGGTTGCTAGCCAGGGAGTGGGTAAGGTGGGGCAGGCTCTTACCTTGGAAGGCCTCTTCACACTCATCCAGCCTTCGCTTCTTGTAAGTGGGCTAAGGACACAGAGACAGCAATTAGCCTGCTCTTGACATACCCGCATCACAAGTCACCCTTCAAGCAAGTCCAATCCCTTCTTTGGCCCCATAAGTTGTTTCATTAATTTATGCACAATTTACTAAGCACACACAAGGCTTTAAGAAAACATTCTTGCCACAAAACAACTTACACTTTTTCCTTTCAAATAACACATTAAGCAATTAGGGGAGGGGGTGGATACTATACACAACAGGGAAAATGAACCATTAAATGCAAGATGAGGATAATTAAGGGAATATGTACAAATCTTCTGGTTCCACAAAGAAGCACAATATTCAATCAACAAACATGTATTTAGCACTTAATACATGTAGCAGGTACAGTACTAAGTGTTGGGGATACAGATGATTAAGACAGTTTCTGCTTTCCAGAATTGCAAGCTCTATCGATGAGACGGTAATTCAAACAACAATACAGTGTTATCAGTGTTATTTAAAAATGTGAACGAACAACTTGACAAGCGCTAGGTGCTAAAGATGCAGGGGCAAAGACAGGGACTACAATTCTATAGCAAGAACTACTCATCCTGTAAACAATGCTCAAGACATTCGGATGGGTAAAGAAAAATCTTGCTTAGAGCCAGAGGGACAGACCAGATAACTTGAGGGAACCTGTAGCTATTAGTCCTATTTGGAACTCACTCCAGGAGAGTGGAGCATTAGGTTATACACTTCATGCTATAAATGAAAATTAGGGTTGAAAAGGGGTGTACTGGAATCATCATGTCTGTAACAGCCCTTGTTCCTAGATCTGAATCCCGCTGTCTCCTCGTACATGTTCAAACTGACCAGGAAATAGAGAACAGAGAATAGAGAACCTATTGCTTCAGAATACAAAGAAAAACACAGGACACTCACACCGTCCAGTCCATCGTGGCTATTGGTGAGAAGAATGGGGTCAGGGACTGGGAGATTCATGTCTGAGTGGATCTGAGTTAGGTCATGGATGTTTAGGATTGGTTCCTGAAAGAGAGACACCCACCCCCAAAACAACATTAGTCTTTTCAAAATGAACAAAGAAGTATTTCATTTGAAGGGCAAGAAATGAGAGTGTTTTACAGTACAAAACAAAATAGAATCAACACATGATTTGTCCCATTTGACAGAAAGACCAGTGCCAAAAAAATTGGGGAATCAGAAGAAAAGAAAAGGGTCTCTCACCTTCAAAAAACTATCAAGTTCTAACAACTTCTTTGGGAAAAAATTTGCCACCAAGTCTTCTGCCTACAGATGAAGGAAAATACAGCTCAATTAATAATTGTGGGATGGTCTCTCTCTACAGATCTCTTCTTTGGAAACTCCCAACTACCAACCAACACTTATGTTTCTGTTTATTGTACTCACCTCACTTGTGATCCGCTCCCTGAAAGAATCAACCTAAAATTAACAAAGAGAGCAATTCAGTAACAGCCAAGTCAGTACCTGGCCAATAGAGGTAAGGGCAGGATGGGAAAACCCAAATCCAGCTGTCTTCCCCTCACCTTGTAATTGTAATGAGAAGCCGAGAGGCCCCCAGACTGTAAATACTTTATTTTTTTGAGGATCCATTTCTCCATCTCGGGAGAGGGAAGCGGGGCTTAAGAGCAGCACCCACCTGTCTTCCCTCCCACCCTCCCTCCAGTGTCTGAAGCTGTCTGAATTTGAGAGCAAACAAAAGACAGGTAGAGAGGGGAGGTGTGAGCTCACAAACGTGCCAACCCCCATCCAGACCCAGCCTTTGATACCAGGCAGGCCTGACGCCAAGGGTAGGGGGAGAGCAGCGGTAGCATCCGGAGGGGGGGGACGTTTCTGGGCTGGGGGACTTCCAGCTGTCACTGGCCTACAGTGCTGAGTCCACCACGTGTCCGCGGAGGTCTCCCAGGGGCTCTCCACCACCAGACGCGGTTTAGAAGGCCACCCTATAATATCCTCTCCCCCGATGCCATCTCTGGGAGTGGGGGGCTGGGCTGAGCCGAGCGGAAGCTCAGAGCTGGTGTCCCCAGGGAGACAAAGACGCCATGGGGAGTGGGGAGCCGGTCAGACTGCTCGGAGATCGAAGCGAGGGGTAAGGAGGCCCGGACCGGTGCCGCTACCTTGAGCTTCACTTCCTGATCCACCTTCAGCAACGAGGCCATGGCCGGGCCGGGCCGTGTCCGCTCCACTGGAGACCGGAGGCGCTGTGGGCTCCGGGGAGGGGGTCAGAGGGACGGGAGGAATCTCGGCTGTTCTAGGGACTCGGCCGCCCTCGCTGGCTCACTCACTGCTCGCTTGCACCCTCCCTCCGTGCCGTCCGCCCGCCCGCCTGCTGCCTGCTGCCTGCTCGCTCTCTCGCTCGCCCTCCCGGCTTTCGCCGCTCACGCCGGAAGTTACGTCACAGCCAATCGCCGGGACTCCGGCGAGGATGAGCACGTGCCCTGCGCAGCCGCGCTGAGGTCTAGCTCTGGACGCGGCGGGCTGGAGTCTTATTTCCCGGCTTCCTGAGCGGGTAAGGGTGAAGAAGTGGGGAGGGCGGCAGAAGGTAGTTTGCTGAAAACTGAACATTAGAGAGACTCGAGTACTGTTTGACCCTCTGTCGGCTCGGCACTCGCCTTCACCGAAGGGACCTTCTGAACCGCAGCCGCCTCGAGGACAACGCCGTCGCGCCCCAGTGACGTGGGACCGAGGAAGCCGGCGGTCCCGGCGCTGGGCTCGGGGGTTCTAGTCTGTGACTCTTGCTGCCTCCTCCCGTCGGCCCAAGCTCTAGTGTTAGGCTAGAGCCAACTGAAGACAAGTTCTGTTGTACCAGGCTTCCCCGCCTTTCTCCGCCACTTACTCATACACTTCCAGACCTCAGAGAACAGCTGCCTGCCTGATGGGCAAGTTGGCGCCCAGAGTTGGGCAGTGCTTGTCCAAGGCTACACAGTGTTTCCAGTAAATCCTGGACCAGAACCCAGATCTCCTGACTTCCACGACAAACGCCATATCCATTCTCCTAATAAAAGGCAGAGACCGTATCTCTTCACTCATCCATTCATTCGGTCTGTCTCTTAACATTGGTGCTTTCACTCAATAAAGTAGAAGACACTGCACTGGGCCGTGGGACAGCATTGTCCCGGAGCCTAGAAATAATGTTATTTAATAATTAAAATTAGATAGTAGCCACATTAAGAAGTAAAACAGGTGAAAATAGTTTTGATCAGTGCTTCAACCCAGTTTATCCAAACATTATCATTTTAACATGTCATCAATATAAAAATATGAATGACATCTTGTACACTCTTTTCTCATGCTAAGTCTTCGAAATCCAGTGTGAGTTTTATACATACTGTACATCTCAGTTCAGAGGTGCCACACTCCTGTATTGAAAAGCACATCTCGGGGCGCCTGGGTGGCGCAGTCGGTTAAGCGTCCGACATCAGCCAGGTCACGATCTCGCGGTCCGTGAGTTCGAGCCCCGCGTCGGGCTCTGGGCTGATGGCTCAGAGCCTGGAGCCTGTTTCCGATTCTGTGTCTCCCTCTCTCTCTGCCCCTCCCCCGTTCATGCTCTGTCTCTCTCTGTCCCAAAAATAAATAAAAAACGTTGAAAAAAAAATTAAAAAAAAAAAAAAAAAGAAAAGCACATCTCTGGGACATCAAAGGTAAACAAGCCTCAAGTTCTCTGGCCTCCTGGGTCTTAATACTGGGGAAAGACATTAGAAAATAACCTGACAACATAATTGCAAAATATGGTAAATATTAGGAAACAAGTGACTGACATAGAGAACACCAGGGGTCTATTTTACGTAGAATGGCCAAGGACAGCCTCTCAGATGGTGTGACAAGCGAGGATCTAGAGGATGTAAAGGGTCTAACTGGGGAAGAGTGAGGGGAAGAGGCTCCGAAGGTACAAGGTACTTAGAGATGCAGCACAGGCAAATGCCCTGGGGAGGGGAAGAGGTTGTTCTGCTGAAGAAATTGAAAGACTCCTTAGTGAACTGTGGGTGGGAGTGGGGTGGCAGGATTGTTAGGAAAACACTTTGGATTAAGTGCAAAGGCAGGTCATCTGATTTACATTTTGGGGTCATTCTGGCCGTTCAGCATTATTCCTGGGCAGGCCAGGAATAATGTGGGAAGCACAAGAGAGATGGTGGGAATACGCGGTTAAATGAAGTGCCACTGACTGGGGCTTCGGAATCAGACCTAGCTGCAGATCCCACCTCAACTCCTTACTAACTGATATTTTGGGGAAGATGACTGAAACGCTGAGTCTCAAATCCCCCATCCGTAGAATGGAATTTTGGTAACAAATAAATAATATGTAACTCTTGTGTTTGTGAATATTGGAAATTATGAATATGTAAAAGAACTAGCACAGTGTCTGAACACAAGGCAGGCAGCAGATAAATAGCCACCGGTCAGATATGCTACCTGCTAGTGCTTAGCATGAAGAGGTTACCCCTTAAACTATATAATTATTATCATCCCTGCTTCCAAACTCAAAGTCCTTTTCCATTTCTTCAAGACTACATACAACATAGCCCATACTGCCGATCTTGCTTATTAACGTCTGCTAGTTTTCTCTCTTTTACCTCTGCTTTTTGTTAACACTTTGCACCTGGTAACTTTTGAACTCTGATCTGGAACCTCGGGAATCCTTTCCCAAATCAACTTCATCCTATGTTAAGTATGCCATTACCCTGCATTTCTTTCAGAATCAGTAACTTTAAGTTGAAAACTTAATATGTTTGTGCTTGTCGAAATATGACTCTGTTCTCAAATAATTGTATTTTGTCTTCAGATAGGTTGTAAGAAGACTGATACAGGGTACACATTCCTTCTTTATTTCCCTTCCTCTCCTATCCAAATGTTTTATGTAATACTCCACTCATTATTTATTTATTTATTCAGCGAACAGTTGTCGAGGGCACCACTATATTTAACAAACTCTGTTCATTCTTGGTGCTTGTGAATCAAACGTGATCACCGATGACTGGTCTCACTTTAAATTCGTGTTCACAGATCTCAAATGGGTGCACAACACTGCCTGAGAGCCTACTACATGCTCTTGACAAGTTTACTCTCCCACACTGCAAAGTCATTTCCCTAATCATTTATCACCCCTCCCTCCCCCATCTCCACTGAGTACATAATGTATGATTCCATTTACAAGACGTTCAAAACAGAACTAATCTATGGTGTTTTAGAACTGAGGGTATTGTTTACCCTTGGGGTGAGTAGCAACTGGAAGGGGACATGGGGGAGGGGAGTCGAGGGACGGTTACATGGGTGTGTTCATTTGTGAAAATTCATTGAGTTGTACATTTAGGATTTTTGTCCTTTTCTATATGTGTTTTATACTTCACAGTTTTGTTTGTTTTAAGTACGCCAGATGGAGAAGACAAGGAAGATGGTGGTGGGGTTGGAGGACCGTAGGCTAGTCTCGTCTTTTTTTTTTTTTTTAATGTTTATTTATTTTGAGAGAGAGAGAGAGACAGAGACAGAGTGTGAGCAGGGGAGGGACAGAGAGGGAGACACAGAATCCGAAGCAGGCTCCAGACTCCAAGCTGTCAGCACGGAGCCTGACGCGGGGCTTGAACTCATGAACCGTGAGATCATGACCCGAGCTGAAGATGGATGCTTAACCGACTGAGCCACCCAGGCACCCCCACATCCATCTTTGTATCCAGATTGTCCCTTTTTAAAGGACATCAGTCAAATTGGATTAGGGCCCAACCTAATGACCTGATTGACTTGATCATCAGCAAAGACCCTATTTCCAAATCGGGCCACATTCACAGGTACTAGGGGGTTAGGACTTGAACATATTTTGTGGGGACACAATTCCACCCTTAATACCTACCATTATCGATCATCTTATTTGTTTATAAGTTTATTGTCAAATTCTCTCCTCCAGAATATAAACTACTAGAACAGTTCATTAGTGTATCCTTACAGAGGTAGAAGAGTAACTAGCACATAGTAGGTCCTCAATAAATATTTATTGAATTGATGACTTAGGGTACTGTTTTTTGAGAGACAGTACATAAGCGGTAGAGGGAGAGAGCATCTTAATCAGGCCCCAGGCCCAGTGCAGAGCCCAACGTGGAGCTTGATCTCACAACTGTGAGATCATGACCTGAGCCAAAATCAAGACTGATGTTCAACCACATGAGCCACCCAGGCACCCCAATGACTTAGGGTATTTTGTCCATTATTGACAATCCCTCAAGCATTATGCATGCTGACTGTCACATATTCCCCAAGCAGCAGGGCACAGGCACTTTACTAAGTGCCAGGCATTGCTCTTTGTGCTTAATATTAGTAGTTTATTTAATCATCACATCACTCTATGTGACCTATACTATTATTCTCATTTTATAAATAAGAAAACAAGGCCCAGAGCAGTTGAACAACTTGTTCAAGGTCAGAGCTGGGGAATGACAAAGATAGGTTTTGAACCCAGGCAGTCTAGACTTCTAAATCCCTAGTTGTAATCTCTATATGCTCTTCTCTTTGTTTTTTTTTAGTTTTTTAAAAAAATATTTATTATTGAGAGACAGAGCAAGACATGAGCATGGGAAGGGCGGACAGAGGAGGAGACACAGAACCGGAAGCAGGCTCCAGGCTCTGAGCTGTCAGCACAGAGCCCGACGTAGGGCCAGAACCCACTAACTGGGAGATCATGACCTGAGCTGGAGTCGGACGCCCAACCGACTGAGCCACCCAGGTGTCCCTATACTCCTTGCTTTAAAAGCTCATTACATCTCTGGACCTTTCTGAGATGGTGTTGGTGGCAGCCAAGCAGGAAGAAATGTAGAACTATGAACCGGCCAAACCAGGCCAAGGTGAGAATTCTTTGGGGATGATTCCATTCACCTCCTCCAGGTTGTGTATGTGTTGGAGGGGAGGGGGTGTCATGCTGAAAGACCCAAGAGGAAAAAGGTTGTAATCTCTAATTAGTTAGCAATACCAGGAGAAGAGCAATCTAGTCCCACACACTGCATCTAATACCAGTTATAGAAAGGTCACATACACTTAAAAAATAGGAAAGTTATTTCTGGAAGTGGGAACAACTGTCTTTTTTTTTTTTAAATAGAATTTAATTTTAACATTTATTTATTTATTTATTTATTTAGTACAACCTTCTAAGCAATATAAGTCACCAAGAAAAAAAAAAGGAAAGATTTGGTTTCATAAAACTTTAAAACTTTTCCACATCTGGAAAACACCTTAATAGACCATTCACACAAATTGATGAAAAATATTGAGAAAAATATTAAGGGCCTAGCAGATAAATGAGCAAGGGATGGAAACAGAAAATTCACAAAAGAGGAACTCCTACAGCAAGCCAGTATATACAAGTAACAAATGATGCAAATTAAAATGACAGGCAAGTGCCATTTTTTAGCCCATGTTCCTCAGATATATGATACCTAATACTGGCCAACACATCGTGAAACAGGTTCTCTCATTCTGGAGGCAGAATGTAATTATGTGCAACCTTTTTTGAAAGCAATTGCTAATGTTAATCAGTAGACATGGAATAGCCATGCTCTTTTAATTCAGAAATCCCAATTGTGAGACCCTATCACAAGGCATCAGTCAGCTCTTCGTGGCAGCATGAATGTAACCACCAAAACTGGAAGCGATGGAAATTTCCAGCAAAAAAGAAACACATTGGGGTGCCTGGGTGGCTCAGTCGGTTGAGCGTCTGACTTCAGCTCAGGTCGTGATCTCGGGGTCTGTGAGTTCGAGCCCCGTGTCGGGCTCTGTGCTGACAGCTCGGAGCCTGGAGCCTGTTTCAGATTATGTGTCTCCCTCTCTCTCTGCCCCTCACCCGCTCATGCTCTGTCTCTCTCTCTCTCTCTCTCTCTCTGTCAAAAATAAATAAACATTAAAATTAAAAAAAATACATTAAGGTCACTCATTGGATGTAATGCAGCCATGAGAATGACAATTATGAAAATTATGTAGCAAAATGAAAAATAATATATAATGTTAAATTTTAAGGTTTAAAAATTTTTTTATTTATTTATTTTTTTTTTATTTATTTTTGAGAGAGACACAGAGAGAGAGAGAGAGACAGAGTATGAGTGGGGGAGGGGCATAAAGTGAGGGAGATACAGAATCCAAAGCAGGCTCCAGGCTCTGAGCTGTCAGCACAGAGCCCGATGTGGGGCTCGAACTCACAAACTGTGAGATCATGACCTGAGCCAAAGCTGGACGCTTAGCTGACTGAGCCACCCAGGTACCCCTAAAGTTTGTTTTTTTGTTTTTTTTTTTTTGAGAGAGAGAGGAACAGAGAGAGAGAGAGAGCAGGGGAGGGGCAGAGAGAGAGGGAGAGAGAGAATCCCATGCAGGTTCTGCAATGTCAGCACAGAGCCCAATGCAGGGCTCGAACCCGTGAACCCTGAGATCATGACCTGAGCTGAAATCAAGAGTCAGACACTTAGCTGACTGAGCCACCCAGGTGCCCCTGTAATGTTAAATTTTCAAAGCAGGATACAAAAATTGCAGATAGGTTACAAGTACAAATACAACTGTGTTAAAATCCATAGGAAAAACACACCTTAATGGAAAATATAAAAATAATAGCTTCTTGTATTTGTTATATTTTCTTTCTACAAAGGTTTAATTTTGTTGTAAATGAATTATAGGCTTATTGTGGAAAACAAAACAAAACAAAACCCAGCAATACAAACTTGCATTAAGTAGAAGAAAAAGTCTCTGTCCTATTGTTCAGTTACAGTCACAGCTTGTTGTGCATCACTTCCTGTAACATGTAACATCATATCATATACCATGGTTTTTTTGTACAAATAAAATCATACCATGTATACTGCCTATAATTTTTATTTCAATTGACAATCATCTCTTGCCTCAATTCATGGAAAACCTCTTAGCTGGTCTCCCTGCTTCCACCCTTGCCCTGCTTCAGACTATCCTCAAAGTGGCCAAATGAACCAAATAAAAAGCAAGTTTACTTTATTTTCTTTTAACGATTGCATGGTATTCGGCTGAATGAATAACACCATAATTTATTTAAACAATCCCCTATTGCTGAAAGACATTTAGCAGTGAACATTCTTGTACATATACATTTGTGCACCTGAATATCTACTAGGAAAATTCCTAGAGATTTTATAAGTCAAAGAATATGAACATTGAAAATTTTGATAGACATTTCCAATTTGACCTCTGAAAAGATTAAACTAATGTACACTCCCAGCCAATGGTATTCTATAGTTGTGCGAATGTTAACAGTGGATGTTATCAACCGGTTCAGCTTTTATCAATCTCATAAGTGAGAAATGCTGCCTCACTTAAGTTTAATTTCCATTGACTTCGTTACAAATTAAATGAAACATCTATTTCTTTATCAATCATTTGTTTTTCTGTGAGCTGCGTTTTCATATTTTTTGCCCATTTCATTCCAGGCCCATTGGTATTTTTATGCATTGAATAGAGTTCTGTATATTGAGGAAATTCCCTTCTATCTTGAGCTGCAACCATTTTCTACATTTTTCTTTTGTAAATTTTTTTACAGTGTCATTGATGGTGCAGAAAGTTTTAATTTCTAACGAGTAAAATTCAATATTTTCCTTTTTTCGGGTTTTGATTTTCATGTCCTGCTTAGACAGACCTTCTCTACTCCAAGATTATAAAAAATATTCACCAAATGCTTTCATCGAGTGCCTTTAGTTATTGTATTTTTTTAAAAATATTTTTAATGTTTATTTATTTTTGAGAGAGAGAGAGAGCAAGCAGGGGAAGGATAAAAAGAGGGGAACAGAAGATCCAAAGCAAGCTCTGTGCTGACAGCAGAGAGCCGGATGGGGGCGCTGGAACTCGTGAATCATGTGATCACGACCTGAGCCAAAGTCAAAGGCTTAAGGACTGAGCCACCCAGGCGTCCCAATCATTGTATTTTTGATGCTTAAATTTGTGACCAAACTTGGAGCTTCTTTGGTGTAACCAGGGAGGCAGAGATTCAGCTCACTACTACGTACTATCTACTATCTTCAGGCTCTTTGGCTCCATTCATCACTTATTAAGTAGTTCATTTCCCCACTGAAATGGAATACTAGCTTTGCCACCTACTAAATACCCTGTACACTTGGTCTATTTTTGAACTATATTATTTCCATTGATCGGTCTATTCCTGCACCAAGACAAAAAGGTTTTCGTTTTATAATTTTAATATCTGAATATTTAGTATCAGAAGGGCTCGGTTTTTCCTGATTAATAACTGAAAATTTAAAATATAAAATAAAACAATAAAATTTACCTTCTCACCTTCCCCTCCAAGTGTGTCTACCACTTTCAGGGGTGTTTAAAAGAAAGCCGGGTTCTCCCAAGGAGAAACTTTTAAAACTGATACTGCAAGAAGAATTAAAGTGGTTCCGCTCGGAAGTGACAAATCTAAAGAAAACTCACAGAATTACAAACCGGCAGTCTCCTCATTCTCAACTCGTCCTTCACCTCCCCTGGCTACCTTTGCCCACCCGCCGACGCCTGCCGCGCTTCCCAGCTTAGCCTCTAGGGGGCGCGACGGGGCCCGTAGGCGAGTGGACCCGTTCTGACCTCTGGAGCGCCGGCCGGGCGGTCGTGGCGTCACGTCCGGTCCGGGCGGAAGTCCTCCCCTGGCCGACCGGGAAGTAGCTGAAGACTGGGTGATGGCAGTTCTGGAGGCCTCCCTCCGGGGCAGACCCGACGCCACGGTGCCCCCGCGGTAGACCGGACCACGGTGGCGGGCACCGGGTTCCAAGGTGACGGGCGTCGGGGGCTGAGCCGGGGCCTTAGAAGGGGGCCTGGGAACCCTGACGGCCCCTGTTGCAGCCCCTCCCTGACTCTGGGCTGGTAAATTGCCTTTGCCAGCGCTGCCCCGGAAACGGGTCTGCCTGGTATCAGACCGTTCCTACAGGGAACGGCGCGGGCGAGGATTTGCCCCCTTGACTACACCAGCAAGGCAGGTGGTAGCCTCGGACCAGGGGCTCGAGGGCGCTGATTCTCCCTAACATCGCCTCCTCTCCACCGCCGCAGGGATGGAGGGGTCTAAAACGTCCAGCAGCACCATGCAGGTGAGCTTCGTGTGCCAGCGTTGCAGCCAGCCCCTGAAACTGGACACGAGCTTCAAGATCCTGGACCGTGTCACTATCCAGGAGCTCACAGGTCAGCGAGACCCTTGAAAAGAGGGTGGTCAAGATCGTGGAAAATGGGCAGCTTTAGAGATGTAGGTCTTAAGGTAGCTATCTTTGTAGTCGGCCATAGACTCTCGCTGTATGAACCTAGGAAAGTCATTTCATCTCTCGGGCTCCCTATTTTCTCTTTGGGAACGTGAAGAAGTTCTGACACTGTATCCTTCTGAGAGCTTCCTATTCTAAGGAGAGGTCCTTAGTGTTCTGCTCCTGCTGTTTCAGAGTAAAGGAATGTGTGTGTATAATAATAAGCACCATTTGTTGAGGGCTTACCATATACCAAGTGCAGTGCGTGCATTACTTCGTCTGTGCAACAGCCCCTACGGGAGAGTACAATCATCATTTTACACATGAGGAATTGAGGCTCAGAGAGCTTAAGTGACTTATCAGTGGCCAACAGCTGGTAAATGGAGGAGCAGAGTCTTAAAGTCCCACAGTAAGATAAAGTTAGAAAAGGAACAAAAAGGCTGAATAGGTAGTTTAAATAGGCTCAAGGGTCCAGAGTCAGCCTGCTTGGATTTAAATCATAACTCAATTACTAGCTGACTGACTTTTTGCAAGTTACTGTACTTTCTAAGCCCTGGTTTCTTGGTTTATCTGTAAAATGTAAAATGACCTCAGGATAGTTGTAAGGATCAAATATGATGAACATAAGTACTTAGGAATATACTGGGCAAATAGTACTCAATAAATGTTAGCTATTATCATTACTACCAATTTCTCTTTTTTGAGTAGAATTAACTCTAATACATTTTTAGCCTTTTATTATGGAAAATTTCCATCGTATGGTCAAGAGAACAGCGTAATGAACTCCCTTGTATCCGTGACCCAGCTTCAACAATTAGCCACATTCTGCCATTCTTGTGTTCTCTATATCTTCACTCATCTCCCATCCCCGCTCAATTATTTTGCTTTTTATTCTTTTTAAAAAATAAATTGGCATGTCTTTATTTTTTTATTTATTTATTTTTTAATATGAAATTTATCGTCAAATTGGTTTCCATACAACACCCAGTGCTCATCCCAACAGGTGCCCTCCTCGATGCCCATCACCCACCTTCCCCTCCCTCCCACCCCCCATCAACCTTCAGTTCTCAGTTTTTGAGAGTCTCTTATGTTTTGGCTCCCTCCCTCTCTAACCTCTTTTTTTTTTCCTTCCCCTCCCCCATGGTCTTCTGGTAAGTTTCTCAGGATCCACATAAGAGTGAAAACATACGGTGTCTGTCTTTCTCTGTATGGCTTATTTCACTTAGCATAACACTCTCCAGTTCCACCCACATTGCTGCAAAAGGCCATATTTCATTTTTTCTCATTGCCACGTAGTATTCCATTGTGTATATAAACCATAATTTCTTTATCCTTTCATCAGTTGATGGACATTTAGGCTCTTTCCACAATTTGGCTATTGTTGAAAGTGCTGCTATAAACATTGGGGTACAAGTGCCCCTGTGCATCAGCACTCCTGTATCCCTTGGGTAAATTCCCAGCAGTGCTATTGCTGGGTCACAGGGTAGATCTATTTTTAGTTTTTTGAGGAACCTCCACACTGTTTTCCAGAGAGGCTGCACCAGTTTGCATTCCCACCAACAGTGCAGGAGGGTTCCCGTTTCTTCACATCCTCTCCAGCATCTGTAGTCTCCTGATTTGTTCCTTTTTGCCACTCTGACTGGTGTGAGGTGGTATATGAATGTGGTTTTGATTTGTATTTCCCTGATGAGGAGCGACGTTGAGCGTCTTTTCATGTGCATTGGCATGTCTTTAAATGCACAAGTGTTAGCTGTGCTTTAAAACAATTTTTTTTAATCTTTATTTTTGAGAGGGGGGGGAAGTGCAGAGAGAGGAAGGTACAGAGGATCTGAAGCAAGCTTTTCACAGACAGCAGAGAGCCTGATGCGGGGCTTGAACTCATGGACCATGAGATTATGACCTGAGCTGAATTTGGACGCTCAACTGACTGAGCCACCCAGACACCCCTAAAAAATTTTTTTAAGGTTTATTTATTTAATCTCGACACCCCACATGGGGCACAAACTCACAATCCTGAGATTAAGTCGCATGCTCTCCTGACCAAGCCAGCCAGTCGTCTTTAGCTGTGCATTTTTGACAAAATGAATAACTCAGTATAACTCAGATCATGGTGATGTAGAAAGTTTCCTCATGTTCCCTCACTTTCCTTCCTAGTTATTCTGGAGGAAAGGGGATGTTGACATTTGTTGTGGAAAACCTCAAAGTATATAATGAGCCCTCACATACCCATCACCTCCACAATTATCAGTGCCTATTTAATCATGTTTCATCTACAGCCCCATCTATTCCCCTCCCACCGTGGAACAAATCCCAAACATAAAAATACTGTAAATGTTTTGGTAAATATTTTTGAAAGACAAGGTGTCTTTTTGTTTTTAATTTTTTTAATGTTTGTTTATTTTTGAGAGAGAGAGAGTGTGAGCAGGGGAAGGGCGGAGAGAGAAGGAGACACAAAAGTCGAAGCAGGCTCCAGGCTCTGAGCTGTCAGCACAGAGCCCGATGCGGGGCTCGAACCCACGAACTATGAGATCATGACCTGAGCTGAAGTCGGACGCTTAACCGACTGAGCCACCCAGGCGCCTCAATAAGGTGTCTTTTTAAAAACACAGCCATTAGAGGCTCCTGGGTGGCTCAGTCGGTTAAACATAGGACTTTGGCTCAGGTCATGATCTCACGGTTTGTGGGTTCAAGCCCCTCATTGGGCTCTGTGCTGACAGCTCGGAGCTTGGAGCCTGCTTTGGATTCCATGTCTCCCTCTCTCTCTGCCCCTTCCCCTCTCTCACACACACACACACTGTCTCTCTCTCTCAAAAATAAATAAACATTAAAAAAAATTCAAAACACAATCATGACACCATATAGTGGACAAAATTTAACAGTTCCTTAGTCTGATTTTAATGGGGGCAAGGGGAAGAAGATAAGAGATTTCATCTATGTGCAAATGGTACTTTAAGAAAAGGGTGGTGGGGCGCCTGGGTGGCTCAGTCAGTTAAGCTTCTGACTTTGTCTCAGATCGTGCTCTCGCAGTTTGTGCTGAGCTCAGAGCCTGGAACCTGCTTCAGATTCTGTGCTCCCTCTCTGCCCCTCCCCCACTCACACTCTGTCTGTCTCTCAAAAATAAACGTTAAGGACAAGGTGGAAGGCAGCGCATGGGTGCCTCAGTCAGTTAAGCGTCCTACTTCAGCTCAAGTCATGATCTCACGGTTCCTGGGTTCGAGCCCCTCATCGGGTTCTTTGCTGACAGCTCAGAGCTTGGAGCCTACTTGGATTCTGTGTCTCCCTCTCTCCCCAACCCTTCCACCCCCACTTGTGCTGTGTCTCTGTTTCTCTCTCTCTCTCTCTCTCTCTCTCTCTCTCAAAAATAAATAATAAACATTAAAAAATATTTTTAAATAAATTTTAAAAATTAAAAAGGTGGAGGTGGGAGTGGTGATGAGAATTTGTTTTTATTATTTCCCGTATTTTCATACACAGTCTGGCTTTGTTAAGACTCTAACTCAATATTTTCCTTGTCCTCAGCTCCATTACTTGCCACAGCCCAGGTGAAACCAGGAGAGACCCAAGAGGAAGAGGCTAACTCAGGAGAAGTATGAAACACTGGAATGCAAACTGGGTTTCTGCAGGGTACTTGGTGCTTCTAGAGTGCCCAGACTTTTGGAAACTCTGGTTAACAAGAGACATTCTACATGATCAGGCCACTGTGGGTCGTTGGGGAGGTACAGAAGTACACCTGAGGTTACAGGATTACTGACTGAGGCATGAGTTTAAAAATGTGGGGAGGGGGTTTTTATTTGAAGCAGAATTACAAGCCATTAGAGGTAGGAGGTGAGATGACCTATGTGTCCAGGTCATCCTAGGGCATGCCTGGTTTATGTCTATTGTCCTAGCTAATTATTAATATCTACTGCTCCCCATTCTCAAAAGTGTCTCAGTTTGGACTAGAGTATGATTACGCTAGCCAGAAGGGATTGTCAGTATCAGAGAATCATGTCATTTTTAAGCTGCGGTAACGTTAGTAATAATTTTCTTTGCTGAAGGTAGATGTCATAAGAGTTTGATGACATATCAATTATGTCAAAGTATCAAAAACATATAAATCATCTACCTTGTCGTATGCCATGGCAAACTTCATTGCAGTCTGATCTGCCTTTTTCCTTGTGCCATGATTTAGGGCCTTCTCTCCCCTACCCCTGACTGGTCAGTGTTGAGAAAATGCAGATTTAACCACACAGTAACTACTATCACATAGATATCACATGGTTTGCCACAAAAAATCACATGGGACTTGGGGTTTGTCTGTATGAGGGGTCCTTTCTTAGTGCACATATACCAAGGATTGGCTAGATCCTACCCATTTCTTACATCTCTGGTTTATCAGGTCCTGTGGTTATCAATCAGAGGTAAAGCCAAATGGTTCTGAGGCTCTTTGGGAAATAGACTCCCCCTGTAAGCTGCCAGAATTCTAATGCCCTCTTATTTGCTTCCCAGGAGCCATTTATTGAAACTCGCCAGGATGGTGTCTCTCGCAGATTCATCCCCCCAGCCAGGTGCCTACTACTCCTCAGCCCCCTGTTCCTTGCCAAAGGCCAGTAGAATTTTAATGGAACCCAGAATTGAGACCTGGAGCCAGGTGATGGAAATAAATCCTCATCTAGCCTTTTGGCTCTTCCAGAAAGGACGTATTCTCTTATACCTGGCCCGTCACCTTCCAGTATTGATTTTTTCCTGTAGCCGTTCACACAGTGGGAAGGGACGGTAGCTCTCATGACGAAGAATCGAGAAAAGTTGAGGGAGTGAATGACTAATAAGAGAGAGGGGCTCTTGAAAAGTTTTAAAATAGCAGATGTTGTTAGATGGTCAAGTTCTTAATCGTTGATGCATGTGAAGGCTGCTGGTGAGGGGTATGATATTTAAAAATGGTCTTTCCTGATTCTCCTTCCTTTTCTACTATAGACACACACACATGTCAGTTTTTGATGCCCCCTCTCCCTCCTTAGTCCATCCAGGCCAACCTTCGTGCTGAGTGCCCCTGTGGAAGACCAGCATGGCCTTCCCTTGGGAGAGAGGTACCCTTGGGAGGTCAGTCGGGCTAGGAGTGGGTATGCGCCTTGAGGCCCCTCAGCCAGTGCTTGAGAGTCTCTGCCACTGCCACTGCAGTAGGTGGAGTGGAGGAGGCCTCTCTGCTCCCTCATGTGGCCCGTGGGCGGGGGGCTGTCTGCAGGATGATGTCCACAGAAAGTGCCAACAGCTTCACTCTGATCGGGGAGGCATCTGATGGCGGCACCATGGAGAACCTCAGCCGAAGACTGAAGGCAAGTCAGCACTGTAGCAGCGTCAGGCGGCGGGCCTGGCCGGGAGAGGGGGTGGCCGGGCAGGTAGCCTGGGGCAGGCCCTCCCCTGACTCTCCCACACCCCACGCTTCCAGGTCACTGGGGACCTTTTTGACATCATGTCAGGCCAGACAGATGTGGATCACCCACTGTGTGAGGAATGCACAGATACCCTTTTAGACCAGCTGGACACTCAGCTCAACGTCACTGAAAACGAGTGTCAGAACTACAAGTGAGTGCCTCTAGAGCCAGTGCCCCCAAACGGAGATCTGGACCGTGCAGCTGTCACTGCTCGGAGACTGCTTGGCTCTTACCCAGGCGCCATGCTCCGCTCAGGTAAACAGAATGACAGGTTCCCCGCGGTGAGTGTATTCTGCCCGTGTCTTTGGCAGACGCTGTTTAGAGATCTTAGAGCAAATGAGCGAGGATGACAGTGGACAGCTACAGATGGAGCTGAAGGAGCTGGCGTTAGAGGAGGAGAGGCTGATCCAGGAGCTGGAAGACGTGGAAAAGAACCGCAAGATAGTGGCAGAAAATCTCGAGAAGGTCCAGGCTGAGGCTGAGAGACTGGATCAGGAGGAAGCTCAGTGAGTGGTCACCCTGTTCCTCTGTCTCCCTTCCCACGAGGCTCCAGGAGAAGCAGCGGCTTCTGACTGAATGTGTCTGAGCAGTTTGTCAGCTGCAGTCGCCTGTCATTTGGTAGCATGTCTGCTCCAGATCCCACATACTGTTTGCGGGCCCTGCTTCTCAAGGTCTGTTGGGAGGGTTATGTGTGAAGGGTCAGCATGATTAAGTGAAAAAAGCATGTTGGTTGAATAGAGAGCAGAGAAAGAAGGGTTCTAAGTTGCACTGCTGCCCTGGGGGGAGCTGAGCTCGTTTGGGTAAGTCAGCCACCGAAGCTGGCATCCTCCTCTGGAAAGATGGACGTGTTGGCCTACATTCGTTCTTTCCCAGCCCAGAAATGTCACTGGTGATCTTGACCTGAGAGAACCCCCTGTGTAGTGGAGGAGACACAGTATCCACATTAACTAAAGTTGGGGGAGTGATGGACAGAGAAAAAAGTTAATGTTTTCAAAGGAGTGAACAAGTTACATCGGAAATGGTGTATGCCAATTATACAGAAGGACAGTAAGTGCACAGAAGTGAAGTTTTGGAAGTTCACCTGTGGTCAGTTCCTGGAAGAAGCCACTCTTAACGCCCTGACCCCACTTCTGGAAAAAAATTAGAAATACAAGAGGCATTTGGTCCTGGTTTAGGAAGAGTCCTGTTTGCCTCTATCTTTTGCACGTGGGCAGCTGGAATTTGAGACATTTCTGTCCCTCGCAGGCAAAACAGCTAGGATCTGTATGTTCCTTTGAATGGGATCTGTGCCAAATGGAAAGGATGCTGTAACTAGGTCTAACCATAACCACTAGAATACATCGTTCTGGGGGGTGGTGAGAGAGAAATTCTAGCCCTGAACCTACAGCCTTCAATGGCCACCTTGCTGCTCACAGGTATCAGAGGGAATACAGTGAATTTAAGCGACAGCAGCTGGAGCTGGACGATGAGCTGAAGAGTGTGGAAAACCAGATGCGTTACGCCCAGATGCAGCTGGACAAGCTGAAGAAAACCAACGTCTTTAATGCAACCTTCCATATCTGGTAATGCGGGTTGGAGGGTGAGGAGTGCCCGGAAAGCACTGCACGCCTGCGCCTTAGCTGGTGACCGCCAAGCCGGGGTGCCCGCCTCCATGAAATAGGGCTGTGCGTCGTCTCCCCATCCAGGTTGCTTTCATTCCTTGTGATGGGATAGACATCTCAGGGGGTTGGAATTCTAGAGCTTGGTGACATTCAGTCTCCCAAGGAAAGGGAAAGATCTGAGCCCTCCAGCCCCGTGAAAACTTTGTCATCTGCCTGGTGCTGATTTCTTAACCCCTAGGGTCATTGATGTATTTATTCGACATTTCATCCATTTAACTAGTATCTGTTGAGTATCTCCACGTGGTAGGCACTATGCTAAGTGCCAGAAGGGCAACAGCAAACAACATGCGTTCTGCCTTCTGGTTGCCTACAGCCTCGTGGAAGAGACGGATACGTGACAGACTGTTGTTATGCGGTATGATAGCTGTAACCCTCGGGTGCTCTGGGGCCACCTAAAGACACTTTGCCCAATTTGGGAAGGCCGCATGCAGAGTTTTCCCCAGGGGAGGTTGATGCTTAAGCTGAGGCACGAAGTGGAAGTTTGCAGAGGGAGGGGGCTTGTTTCTGGCAGAGGAACATCATGTGCAAAGACACGGAGGAACGTGGGAGTGGGGCATCCGAAGAACTGAAAGGAGCTTATTGTGACTGGAGATGGAGTGTGAAGGGGAGAGTGACAGGATATGAAACTGGAGAGTGACCAGTTCCCCCAAGGACCTTGTAGGCCTCATTAAGGGATTTGGACTTCATCCAAAAGGCACTGGAAACCACTGAAGCATTTTAGGCAGGGAAGTGACATAATTACTTTTGCATTTGTAAATGATAGTTTCACCTGCAATGTGGGAGATGATGGGGGCGGGGCGGGGAGAGGACAGTGCCTTTGGTAAGGAGACTTGTCAGTAGGACTCTATGCAGGAAAAGATGGAGCAGTGGCCTGGAGTTTGGGAAAAAATGGACAAATGGAAGAGATTTAGGAAGTCCAATCAAGAGAGCTTGGTGGGTTGTTTTTTTTTTTTTAATTTTTTTTTAACGTTTATTCATTTTTGAGACAGAGACAGAGCATGAATGGGGGAAGGTCAGAGAGAGAGGGAGACACAGAATCTGAAACAGGCTCCAGGCTCGGAGCTGTCAGCACAGAGCCCGACACAGGGCTCAAACTTACGGACCGCGAGATCATGACCTGAGCCGAAGTTGGACGCCCAACCCACTGAGCCACCCAGGCACCCCGAGAGCTTGGTGGTTTTTGAGGGGAGGGAGCAGGGAGAGAGCATTCAAGGGTGATGCCCCTGTTTCTACTTTGGCATCTGAGCACCAGGGGTAAAGATGACAGCTCACATTTGGATATATATTTATTTATTTACTTACCTACCTATCTATGTTTGTATTTGTTTAACATGTTGAGTTCATTTATTTTGGGAGAGAGAGTGCGAGTAGGGGAGGGGCAGAGAGAGAGAAAGAGAATCCCACACAGGCTCTGCACTGACAGTGCAGGGCTTGAACTCACAAACTGGGAGATCATGACCTGAGCCAAAATGAAGAGTTGGATGCTTAACCGACTGAGCCAACTCATGCGCCCCAGATGTGTATTTAAAGTGCCAAGTAGAGGGGCGCCTGGGTGGCGCAGTCGGTTAAGTGTCCGACCGGCTCAGGTCATGAACTTGCGGTTTGTGAGTTCGAGCCCCGCATATCAGGCTCTGTGCTGACAGCTTGGAGCCTGCTTCAGATTCTGTGTCTCCCTCTCTCTGCCCCTCCCCTGCTCATGCTCTGTCTCTCTCTGTCTCTCAAAAATAAATTAATGTTAAAAAAAAAATTAAAATAAATAAAGTGCCTAGTAGAGGGGCGCCTGGCTGGTTCAGTCAGTAGAGCATATGACTCCTGATCTCACGGTTGTGAGTTCAAGTCCCACGTTGGGTGTAGAGCTTACCTAAGAAAAAATAAAGTGCCAAATAAAGCTTACCATGAATCTGGAGATGAGGGAGATCTATACCAGCATTTAGGTGCAAACAGGAAGTCTCAAAGTTGCCGAGTGTTGAGTTCTCCCTGTATTTTCTCCTGCCCTCCTGCCTTAGGCACAGTGGACAGTTTGGCACAATCAATAACTTCCGACTGGGTCGCCTGCCCAGTGTTCCTGTGGAATGGAATGAGATCAATGCTGCGTGGGGCCAAACAGTGCTGCTACTCCATGCCCTGGCCAATAAGATGGGTCTGAAATTCCAGAGGTAAGAAGTACACCCCTTTCTTGGGGTGTGGCATGTCTTTGGTTTTTTTTTTTTAAACGTTTATTTTTATTTTTGAGACACAGAAATAGAGCATGAGTGGGGGAGGGACAGAGAGAGAGAGGGAGACACAGAATCTGAAGCAGGCTCCAGGCTCTGAGCTGTCAGCACAGAGCCTGACATGGGGCTCGAACTCATGGTCCGCGAGATCATGACCTGAGCCGAAGTCGGACGCCCAACCGACTGAGCCACCCAGACACCCCCCGGGTGTGGCATGTCTTTGATGTAATTTGTATTTCCAGCCTGGTACTCTCCTCTGCTGCGGCAAGAACCCTTGTTCACAACACACCGAGAGTTTTCTGCCTGTGGAGACTCCCGTCGGCTTCTGGTCGGCTTCTGGTAGAGACTCCCAGAAAAGTCGCTTTCCACTCATCAAGCAGTCCTTGAGCTGCATGACCGTAGCTGTGGTCCCCAACCCATCGTCTCCAGAACCTTGGGGGTTCCTCAGGCTGTTTCTAGCTTTTGTTTTTTTTTTTTCAGCCTAAACCAAAACCTACATTTACCTGTGAAAGACCCCCAGACAATTATGTAATAAATGTAGTTCAGTAAACAGAATCTTTTAAACATGGGAGTCTATGGGGAGATGAGAGACAGAGGTGGAAATAGTAAAAGTAGTCCTTGGATAGGATGAAGCATGAAAATCACTGGGTCATAACATTTCAATAATCACTTCAGGAGGAGCCCTGTATCCACCTCTGTATGCGTCTCCATTTTAGGTATCGACTTGTTCCCTACGGAAACCATTCATATCTGGAGTCTCTGACAGACAAATCTAAGGTACTCTGGGAAGCCCCATCTTCAGTGGGATTCAGAATCCTGGTACCTCCTGACAAAATGCTTTGCTTTTGATAATAGCATTTCTTAGTTTGTTCCTTAGGTGGAGGTGTCTCATGATCCTATGTCTTGTTCAATGCCTTGTCTAGTTCAGGATTAGCTCTTTGGGGCCTACAGACAAAAAGTAGGTTTTTACAGTCTGTCGAAAAGGGCTAAGGGCAGATCAGAGGGGGATGTGTATGGTAGGCTAGGAAGGGAGTCACTGTGAGGTATTTAATACATCTCTGGTGATAAAACAGTTCCTGGGCATTGCGTTTGCCCAGGATTACTGCTTCCAGTGAAATACAGACAAACAGGACTTGAGAAATGGAGAGTCTTGGGAACACTCTCTGGTAGCCTGTCTTGGTGCCACACCCTCAGCCAGTTCTCTCTTCTTGGGCAGGAGCTGCCATTATATTGTTCCGGGGGGTTGCGGTTTTTCTGGGACAACAAGTTTGACCATGCCATGGTGGCTTTCCTGGACTGTGTGCAGCAGTTCAAAGAAGAGGTTGAGAAAGGCGAGACACGTTTTTGTCTTCCTTACAGGTCAGTATTCCCTAATGCTCCATGAACCTAGAGTAGGACCAAATAGAGCATAACCAAAGGGACAGTAAGAATGGAGGCAAAACATAGTCTAAATGGTAGGAAAGCAAAATCATGACACTGATGGGCAAAGAGTGATTCAACACTATATATAAGCAGGACAGAATATGACCATCTGGTCACATATTCTCTTCGGTGCTCTGGGGGATTTTCTTAGCACAGAGCTCAAGCTGGCTCTCTAATTTCAGGAAGCTTTCCTCTTAAGCCCTTGGAAATACATAGGAATGCTTCCTTTGGTCAAATGTTGTAGGAGCCCGGTGATAGATGCAGACCTTAGTTCAAGAGAACAAGGCTGAGCTGCTTCTGTCACCCCAAAACAAAGCATTTCTTTTCTCCTGCCTCCCTTCTCTCCCCATGAGTTCAGGGATGCCTAGGAAAACAGTCAGGGGTACTGTAACCCTCACTTACCCTCTGCTCCAGGCTTCTCATTTGTTTGGGTGTGTGTCCTGTCCCTGTACTCTGCAATGACAATGAGGCTCTTGTGACAGCCTTCTTGATGTTTGGCTTTTAAGCAAATCCAAAATACACTACCATTCCTCGCCAAGAGTTCTTTAATAGATAAAATGACGTGAATGGTCCCATGATCAAGTCCCTGCCCGTTTGCCTGAACTGACTTAACTCGGATCTCAGTTACTAATGAGCTCTGCTGTGTGCATCTGCAGGATGGATGTGGAGAAAGGCAAGATTGAAGACACAGGAGGCAGTGGCGGCTCCTATTCCATCAAAACCCAGTTTAACTCCGAGGAACAGTGGACAAAAGCTCTCAAGTTCATGCTGACGAATCTTAAGTGGGGTCTTGCTTGGGTATCCTCACAGTTTTATAACAAATGACTTTTTTTCTTAGGGAGATGTTTGCCTTAAAGGCTTTAAATTTTGTTTTGTTTGCAAAAAAAAAAAAAAATGTTTTAAATTAAATTCGGGTACTATTAACAGCACATGTTTACAATACCAAAACAGAAAAAATCTACAAAAGCCACTTTATTTCAGGATATCATGTGACAGATAGTTTCCAGGGCTACAATGTGTCATGTACAGCTATCAGCCTTTGTCATAGGTTTGACTCTTAACCCCAAACCTTCCTTTCCCTCTCTCCCCTCAAAACAACTAATTTAAAATTGTTTTTGTTTTTGTTTTTGTTTTGTTAACTGAGTTGAATTGAGATCAATGTGTTTTCACTGGGTTTTATCTCTCTCAACTTCCTGCACTTACAATATGAAATAGAAACTTTTGTCTCCACTGAGACGACGAGATGTGTGAGACGTACAGCTGGATAACGTGAGAAAACGACACATAAGCTTTGGTCACCAGATGATGTGATCAGAAGCTTGAAATTTAACACTTGTCCTCACTTGCTTCCAGTGCTGAATGCCTATTCTGCTCTCTGTTAGAGATATGAAATGGTGTTTGATATTGTTTGAGACATTATGGAGAGATTTAATTATTTGTAATAAAAGATTTACTGCAGTCTGATAACTGCCCAGAAGTGCACTGCTGGTTTTTTTGTTGACTAAAATAGGACACTTTGTATCCTGGGAGTATTGAGTTCAAGTGCAGGTATGTGAAAGCTCTGTTGAAACATGTTTAGAGATGGATTGGTGTTAGTTTTAAAAAAGACTAATGGCAATAGACAGCTGTGGAGGAAGCCCTGTTTGTGTACATGTCAATGACAGAACAGAGATGTTAAACAACTTTAAGGGGAAATAAAGGCTGCCTCCTTGATGCTCAGTCAAGGTCACCCAAACAGTCTCGGTTTTCAAGCCCCTGGTTAACACTAATTTCCACATCCTATGTTCTCTTTCAGTGAAATGAACAGTTAAGGAAAAGCTATAAATACCTTGTTAAACAAAAACGAACCAACTTCACTAATGTTCTATCTCCTCCCAGCTCCTTGACATTTTCAGTCTGATACAACAAAAAGGACATGCTTGTCAACTTTAACTCTTTGTCCGATGCAGAAAAGTGCACATGAAGTTGGAACACAAAACATAGTCCAAAAGATACTTGGAACTTTTGTACCCTGAGTTGAAGAGTAAACAAAAGGAGGGATAAGCGCAGTGGTGAAGGCTGTTGAATACTTGGCAGGTGGAGCCCGCCTCACGTGTTGGAGGAAGTGGCGGCCCGCAGAGCTCTGGCCTCCAGGTGGGGGGGGACGGGCTGTCGCCCTGGAGTGTTGGCGCCCACGCTGTGAGTCAGGATTGCGTAAGAGAACTCAGCGATGCTTTCCAGGGCAATGCCAGTGATGCTCTGCAAATGCTCCACAACCTTCAGAAATAGACGGATTTTTTTTATTACTAAATAATCTCCACGTGTTTTAGTGCACAGACACATCGCTCATGCTGTTCTCTCAAGCCAGATGTAAATTTTTTCATTTCTCTGAGTTTACCGAGATGATTAAATCCAGATCCCAGTGTTTGCCAATGGCCAAATTACATTAGGATGGATACCTTTACCCTGATAGTGTTAGCCTGGAAAGTTTCTGCTAGACATCTCATTGTGCTGGAGATAAGGTCTGTGAAATATAAATGGGACACTTGGGCCTTGACATTGTCTTCTATTTGGGACGATATACTTATTGGACTTGAACATGATAGTGGATATTGTCAGAAAGGGAAATGAACGAGCTGAACACGGACCTCCATTTCCAGCTCCATAAGGGAAAAACTGGAGAGCGCTTTTCAGACCTACTCTAGCATTTCCTCTCCCAAATCCTGCTTATTCATCCTAATCCTGGGTCTTGACTTATCATTTAGAAGTTGTCTTTTCTTTTCCTTTAACTGATGGGAGAATGCTTTCTATTAAGTGAATTCTGACCGTGCTGGTCCTGCTCAGTGGTGCGTACCTGGCTCCAGCACTCATGGTTTTGGATGAAAGCACTTGCCGCAATGATTCCTACTCCCAACAGCATGAAGTCTTCCTTCACTGAAGCAAACTTTTCCCTGAGTGATTAAAACCATATTAATTTTGGAGCTAGAATGAAATTTGATCTTCCAAACCCGAGGGTCATGGAACTTCAACTAAGAGTTGTTTATGTTGATCATCTTGGACTTTTTGAGATATGGAAGGAAATGGCCAAATAATAGCTAATTGACCCCCTCCCCAGCCCAACTGGGATTAAAACCTGAGCCTTCTGACTCATTTATGGGCCTTTTGTTGTCCCATCGGTCTTCCTAACAAATGTAACTGTGAGTCTTTTTACCAGTCTGACTTTACAGTAATCAAACACTTTTGTCCAAGTTGCAGCCCTGTGACTATAAGGGCCGTCCAGTAATCTCAAATTTAAGCAGCCATAAAGGAAGAACTAAGAAAGAAAGTATGTTAATTACCTGAAGTCATTTAAATTTAAAACGAAATACTTCAGAGTTTTGCTGATTGGGCTTAGTCATCTGCATCCAAGCAATACTGGAAGTTAATTAAAAACAGGTAACCTGTGCAGGTTATCTGTGGCCTGGATGCCTTACTGGGGAAATTCCATTCCCATGGTATGTTCTCGAGGTATGTTCCTAACTCGCTATTTCTGGAAGAGGCCTACCCTAAAGGAGTTCCCTTACCCTTGCAGCTGACTGGGTATGGAGTTTTCAATTGAAGCCCTGAGCAGGCTCTCATATACGGGTTCGTGCAGGAGATAGACAAGGTCGAGCAGGGTCAGGCAGGTTGCATGCAGCTGTGTGGCTGGGACCAAACAGCCATTGTATCCTAGATGGAGTGTGGGCATGGTAAAGAACATTAAGTGCATCTTCTCTGACCGTAATCACCGTTGTCATGTGACATAAAGCTCTTGAGCTAATGATAATGAGTTCTGTAGGAAATCTCTTTAGTTGGGAGGTCAATTTTATTTTATTTTTATTTTTTTGGAGGTCAATTTTAAAATGTTTATTTTGAGAGAGAGTGTGTGCGTTCGAGCAGGGGAGGGGCAGAGAGAGAGAGAATCCCAAGAAGGCACCGTGCTGCCAGTGTAGAGCCTGACATGGGGCTTGATCTCACAAACCATGAGATCATAACCTGAGCCTAAACCAAGGTGCCCCAGGAGGTCAATTTTAAAGGATAAAGGGAGGGGTGCCTGGTGACTCAGTCCATCAAGCATCCAACTTTGGTTCAGGTCATGATCTTGCGGTTCACGCATTTGAGCCCCATGTCAGGCTCTATGCTGACAGCTCAGAGCCTGGAGCCTGCTTCAGATTCTGTGTCTCCCTCTCTCTTTGCCCCTCCCCCCCCACTCTCTCTCTTTCTCTCTCTCAAAAATAAACGTTAAAGAAAAAAAGGATAAAGGGAGAGGTAGAGAAATCTCCATCTACAGTATATATACAGATAAGAGTATATTTGTTTGTTCCCATCTTATCTCATACCTCTCTAGAAAATCACCTCTTTGATCCTACAGCAAGAGTGCCTAGTGAGTCCAAATAGAAGCCAGGTGCTGAGACCTGAGTTTCCTTCCCTGACAAGTACCAGAGGGGACACTTGACTGTGTCCCCAGTCTTCCTGCTCCCCCCCACCCCCGACTTCCTGCTGTTTCTCATTGGCAGGTTCTTTCCACGGCTTCCAGACCTCTGGGCACATTCTTGTTGCCTTCTATGGACGACTCCAACCCATATTCTCTGACACACGTAATAAAGTACCTAAAACCTCCAGAAGCATCTCTACATATGCCAGGGGAGTAGGCAGATTGATTTGGAAGTTCAGGGACTTCAAAACATCAAGCTCTGACTCCAGCAGTTCCTCCTTAGTGTGCACATACCCCAGAGACTGGAGGAAATTCAGGACGGTAACGTTGCTGATAATCTGAGCAAACAAAAACAAAACAGTGAGAGGGAGAGAAGGGTGTCAGAATAAAGGTCATACATCTTGGCACAGTATACAAAGCTTTTCACAATCCAGCCCATGCCTTCATCGCGTCTTCTCTCTTAGTAATTGCGCCTTACGCCCCCACGCCGTCATATAGGATTACTTGCAGTTTCTGAGCCCGTCCAGCTCTCCAGGCCTGTATGCGTGCTGTTTCCTATGTCTGGATCTCCCTTTCCCCCCCCTCCTCTCTCCCCACTTTCCTTAACTCCTCTCCATCTTTTTTAAGGACCTTCCCATCTCCTGCCCATACCCCCTTCAAAAAGTCATGGTCTCTAAATATACTTCCTTGACTCTCCAAGGCTGTGGGTGTACATTCATAGCCATCTGTATTTACACTAATCAGAGCACTCTCCCACATTATTTGCCTGCATGTCTTCTCTCATTGGATAATAAATTCTTTGAGATCACAGGCAATATGTTTAATGTTGTACCCATGGCACCTAGTGCAGCATCTGACCATAGAAGACAGTGAACATTTGTTGAGTGAATGGTATTTTACTATACAGGCATTGGGTAGGGGTATGGAAACATTTTATCCCCTATAAATGTGACCATTTGTCTTTAATACTGATAGGTCTGTTGGTATTTCAGGCACCTTATGTAAACTGTCCTTGAGTCCAAGGGGAGGAAAGGTGACCTGTATGAATGGTGGCATCTGTCCAGCAATTATACTTTGGGAACAGAACTTCAGGCTATTTAATAACTGCCTCTGTGTGACTGTGTGTGTGTGTGTGTGTGTGTGTGTGTGTGCGCATGTGTAGGAGGTATGCCTAGGAAGCATAATCACACTCTGGAATTTCCACAGGAGTAGTAACACCTAGCTTAGGAGCAGGTTTCTCACAGTCACCTTTGGACGAGCTGGTTTCTCCTAACATTCAGGTGTCCATGAGAGACCCCAGTTCCTTACTTTGTAGTGGAAGGAAAGTTTGCTCGCCAGTTGAACACATGACACAAGACGCAGGATGAACTTGTTGAAAAGCTGTTCTTTCAGAGCTTTCCAATTCTGAGTCTCCGTCTTCTCTCTCAGCTGGGTCGTGGCTTGCCTACAGATATTCTCTGCCTGCTTAACCATAAACCTGTAAGGAAGGGCAGGGGAGAGTAAACCATCCTCACTCACTCAAACTAAAGGGAGTTTGTGCTATCGAACTATGCTATATCTCCTCCTCTCCGATATCAGTCCCTTGGTGAGACATGTGCATTTGTAAGTAACAGAGGGTGTAAAACCAGGCCTCATGGTAAGGGACAACTGTACTTTTTTAAGACTTGGAGACATTAGCTATTCTGAGAGGTACCACTCACAAAGACCTATGCTCAGGGCTTTACCTTTCTAGGATTTCTACAGCCTGGTAGCTCACGGATTTCTCCAGACACCATTGTTCAGACAGGAGAAAAACAAACTCTGCCAAAACAGAAAAGAAGAGCCTAATTCACAAGGTGCAACCAAAACCACTCCGTGAACTCCTGGTAGTGTGTAAAAGCCACGAGGGGGCCGAGGGAAGAGGGTCAGGGGCTGAGAAGGGGGAGACTGGAACAACACAAGCTGAGCTTAGTTCCCTTTCCTGCCAACAGGCAGATCCAAGCGGACAGAGCCCCCTTGGTGACCCTTGAGCCTTCCTGTGGGTCTCAGCTGATAAAAGGCTTGGCCAGCTACACACAAACATACCAGCTGGTCCAGTTGGCCTCTACACCATGCTGGGAACCTCCAGCTTCAAGAGAGAGTCTTGGATGGATAAAAACCCTAACCCCTATATTCTGTTTTCAGTGGAATGTTGACAGGAACAGAAAAGTCCCTCCTGGAGCTTCAATACTCTTCGTAACAGTGTTTGTTTAGTAACCACCCTCTGGAGAACTCCCATTGCTTTACAAACAGGATTCACCTTACAGCTGGACACCATCTCTCCACCACCCGTTTGTTGGGTAAATCTGCAGTGGCTGAGCCTGTCCGCAGGAGCAAGTTTGTTACTGGGGAGTGGCTTGTTTTGAAGAAATATCCCCTACGTCAGGGACCACAGCCCACTTTGTGAGGGGGGCGAGGGCATTGGGAAGATGGGAAGGGCAAGATACCTTGGCAAAATCTTAGGCCACCTCTGTTTCTCTTTGAAAGAACAGCCCCAGATAGAATTCTATTTAGTTTGCATTATCATTAGAGGGTGGAAACAAGGGTAAATGTTAGTTCTCAACAAAGAAAACTCCCACAGAACTTGGGACTTTTAGCGCTGGTTAGCAAAGAATTATGCATAGTCAAATGACCATGTGTCTTCAGAGAAAATTTGCCTTTCTTAGGCACATAAAAGTTAAGCTGGCGCAAGACAGTTGAACAGTCTGCCCAACACATGTTACACATATGTACAAAACCTGGGTGTTATAGAAACTAAAGCCCTGCTAGCAGTGCTCAATGCAGAAGATAATTAGTTTAAGCAATTAAGCAAAATACCCTTGCACACGTAACTGTGTGTTATTAGTCCTTTTGTTTGCTGGAGGTTAGGCCTTACTTCTTCGGGGTGTGTGTGTGTGTGTGTGTGTGTGTGTGTAGTTGTTTGGGTTTGGTTTGGGACTGAATTATCTGGGCAGTTGTTTCTATTTTCTAGTTTAATTTGCCAAGCAAACTGAGCTAGGGTTAGATGCAATAGGTGATGGTTACGCTTTCCCTTCCTGCTGGCTCTCCCTCCAGCACTTAAAAACATACATCATTTACCTGAAAGACCCTCCCCTTCTATCCTCTTAAGCTAGTTTTGCATCACTGTTAACTTTCTTGAGAGCCTTTGCTCAAACCTGCTGCTTCCACTTCCTCGTGAATTCCCGGACATTCTGTGGTTTGGCTTCTACTTTTATCAACTTGCCGAAATGATGGTCTCAAAGGCCAGAAAACAGGTCCAAACTGTTAAACATCATCACCTTTTTGCAACTTTCAATCCCGTCGTTCATATCCCTGAGGCAGCTGAAATTGCTGACCATCATCCTTCTTGAAACTCTCCTCTTGGCTTCCAGAGGTGTCTTGGTTCTGTTCCTATCTCCCTATTTTTAAGAATTTCCTTCATGACTCTTCTCCCTACTCCAGTTGCCTGAACACAAAATGTTTCCCAAGGGAGGAAATGTCTTTGACCTGCTTCTCTTTTCTCCCTCTCAGACTCATTCTCTACCAGTTTCAACAGTATCACTATGGAGATAACTCCAAAACCGTTATCTTTAGTTCTGACCTCTCTTCTGACTTTTTTTTTAAATATCTTACTAGAAACCTTCCTTTAGAGGTTCTACAAGCACCTGAAACTCAGTGGATCTGAAACCAAAGCTGTTCTCTTTCACAAACAAAAGTCATGCCCTGTTTTATTATTTTTTACTAGATGTATGTATTTCTCTTAATGGCGCCACTATATTCCCATTCTCTTAGACTCAACCCTTTGGCATGGTCTTCTTTGCCTTCTCCACCTCTTAAATTCACCCACGGCAGAACCCAAGATTTTGTCTCTGAAATGTTTTTAATCCATCCTCCCCTGTCATTCCCTCCGCCCTATTGCCTAAACTAGTGACAGAAGATTCCTACTGGTCTACCTCTCCCCTATCCCTCCCTACTCCACTCCATTCTATATATCGCAGCCAAAATAATTTTTTCTAGGGGGAAGGTTACAGTCATATCACTCCCCTATTTGAAAACCTTCAATGCCTTCTTGTTTTCCTACTAAGCCAAGTATAAACAGTCCCCCACCCCGGCCCTTGGCATTCAAAGTCCCATATGGAATGTCTCCAAACTACTTTTCTGGTCTTAATTTCAACTCCTCTTCCATCTGCTCTGGACAACCTGGACTTAACCACTGTACCCCCACTCACCCTAAGCTTCCCTGTTTCCATGGCTTTACTCAGGTTAGCCCCTTTTGGTAGAAATGCTGCCCCCCTCCTCCACCTTCATCAACCAAAACCTCATCCTGCTTTGAGGTCTACCATGCCTGGAGAACACTCTTAAATCTTCCTAACCTCACCTCACACTATCGCTCCTTTCCATCCCCAGAAAGCTTCTTTTATCTGCTATGTCACTTAACTAACAGTACCTGTACCTGGTCATTTACAGATTTGTTCTAATATCCTCTAAAGATTAGGCATGGTTTGAAAGCAGGGGCTGAATCTCTATCTTGTCCTTCTGTGCCAAGCGGTGTGGAGAAGCACTCTACATGGGTTGAAATCAAGGGTAGGGTGCTGGTGTTATCTTGTTCATCACTGTATCCCCTGTACCTCGCATATAGTGGTTACTAACGACACTTATTTGAATGAAGAAGGCAAACAGAACCTCCAGGCTGGGGTGCCTCCCAGACAGGTGCCCCAGTCTCCCACAAAACCATCTCCCGGGCCCTGGGTCCACACCCACGATCCGGGTCTCCCTGAAGCTGCCCATCCGGCCGGCAGCCCCCTGCACGGCTCGCTCGTTCTGCTGCGCCAGGTGAAGCAGAGCGTCTTCGATCGTCTCTGTGGCAACAGCTCCAAATTGGAAGTCACTGAGGGAGGCCAATCTTGACCTCACAGGTTCCTGCATTTTCAGAAGCCTTTGTGGGCACCCGGACGGCTCACGGGATCCATAAACCGACCCCCTTAGCTTCACCCCAGTCTTCCGCCACACTCTGTCTGGGACTCCTCGCCCCCTTCTGTGTGCTTGTCTTCACCTCAAGTCTGAGGAAAACCCAGTTTCCCCCACTGCCTCGAGCCTTCTACAGCCCTTTCTCGCCCTAACGGCCACGGACCCCTCAGCCAATCAGAAAGCTCGGCTGGTTTGCCACCCCCCCCCACCCCCTTCCCCTAAGGCCAAGAGCCGCCCTCCCCTCGCGAAAGAAAACGCGGACTACAATTCCCAGAGTCCGCTGCTGCGGCCAAGGACGGCTATTCCCAGCAAGCCCCGCGCCTTGGGGCCTACGAAGGGCGGAGCGGCAACATGGCGGCGCCAGGAGCTGGTGATTCTCTCGATGCTAAGAGTGGAAAGGCCCCCGTGGCTCAGCGCATCGACCCAACTCGAGAGAAGCTGACTCCCGCGCAGCTGCAGTTCATGCGGCAGGTGCAGCTCGCCCAGTGGCAGAAGACTCTACCACAGCGGCGGACCCGGAACATCGTGACCGGCCTGGGCATCGGGGCCCTGGTGTTAGCTATTTGTATCCGTTCAAACTGTAGGCTCAGGAGACGGCATATGGGGGCAGAGACAGGGGAACAGTGGCGAGTACTAGGTAGTGTGGGGGTGGTAAAAAGAGCCAGAGCCGTGAAAGTCTTGGCCATTCCTGATGCTGAGCCAAGCGTTTAATGTACCTTACTTTGTCACTGTAAGATGCTCTTTTAATATGCTTTGTCAATAATAACGGAATAATCAAGGCTCAGAAAAGCAGAGGGCAGAAGATCCAAACACTGATTTGGGAGGGTGAGAGAATAACAAGGGTGGTGGAACAAGGCTAGGAAAAGGCAATGTGCATACTCCAAGTGGTTTCCTGAACCCACTTCCCCAGATGGTTACACCTTCTACTCCGTGTCCCAGGAGCGTTTCCTAGATGAGCTGGAGGACGAGGCCAAAGCTGCCCGAGCCCGAGCCATGGAGAGGGCATCGGGACCCTGAACCAGATGGGCACTATGCATCTCCAACCTGCTGGAGCCCCTTCACATGGTGGATGATGCCCCATGACCCTGTGGAAATCAAAGCCTGCACACAGCATTGCTGGCCTCAACCTTGGACGATGAATGAGCCCAAGAAGCCAGGGATTTATTGCGTATGGCCTGGTCAAGGGAATATTGGCTACTTCATGCTCACTGTGTCCAGTCGCTGAGCCCTTCTTATAGTATGTTTCCTTATTTGAGAGTTGTACAACCTTGACCTTGGCTTTTCTCGGTCTTTCTAACTTTGTGGTTTACCTTCTCCACCTCCCAGGGGCTTAGCTGTTATAGGGGTGGGGTGGCAGCTCTGTGTGGTGTTGGAACCTAAAGTGGAAAAGATGGGGTTAGGTTGAGAATAATAAACTGAGTCACCTCTCTTGGAGCCAAGATGAGTGTGTTGAGGCTGAGGGATGGCATGACCATGCTGGAAAGCTCCACAAGCAGTAGCTGCAGCAGTGGCATTGCCCCAGGGAGCTGTAAATGTTTAACTAGAATTACTTTTTTCCATGAGATGTTTCCATCTGATTTAAGGGAGAGATCATGGTAGGTCACTGGGCTGTGTGAGACCAAACTATGTCTCCAGGGAGGGAAGGTCACTCTTTTGTCCTCTACCCTTAAAAACAATACACCCCTACTCCCAACTTTCCTGCCTTTACCCATTCTGAGAGGTGTAGATGAAAGATGAGGGAATTAAAATTCTTTTAATTTCCACTTGGACCTTGCTTTGTAGGCCTAAGGTGGGGTCTAGATGAGATCTTAGCTTGGTCAAGTGCATCATTGGTTGATCTTGCAGTTTCCTCATGAACTGCTGGCAGGAAGCCAGAAAGCGGGGCAGCTTCTAGCCTTGCTCCCATTGTGAGGAGAGTCCCTTCTAAATTTTCCCCTGCCTTACCCCACAAGCCTTTACTCCCAGTTCTTAAGACACAACAGAGTCAGAATCACAGATTCCTAGTTTTCGCCATTTTAATTGTTGCCAATTCTATGTGAGTACACGCCCTACACTTGTTCAGCTGGGAGTGTGCTCTCTAGAAGCATTAGGGCTTGAGTGGAATTGCTTAGTGGTTGACCTTTGGCTGGGGAGGTGGAGGAATGAGGATGGTAGGCTGCAGAATTGACACCTTCTACACAGTAAATCATTCCCTGTGTTTGGCTCTTCCCTCTAATGGAGCAGCACTCTCCATGCCCCTTTGGCCTTCTACTTCCTCAGTACTGGGGTCTTCTTGCGGAGCTGTGTTGGTCAGCAGATTCTGAGAGCACGAACTCCATCATGGGCCCTGGTATGGGAGAGACACATGGCTTCTGTTCTGAATTCACTGGAGGGAAAAGAAAAAACACTGACGAAACCTTCAGGATGGGAGAAGGGTGAAGCTGCAGCCAGTTACCATTCCCTGGGCTCGCCCTCCCTTGGGCCTGCCCTCACCATCCTGCCAACATCCCCGGCGAATGTCACCCCCTTGCTTGCCCGCTGCTCCTGGGAGCCGGTGCTGCTGCCACTCAGGGAGTTCCTTCGCATGATGCCTGGGTGCAGGATGGGGAGGGAGAGCACTGAGTGAAGGAAGGGGCCACGGGGAGAGGGGGGCTAATGCCCCCAAACCAAGGGGCAGACCCCCAGGGCCTGGAAGAAAGCCAGATCAGTAGGGAAGGGGACCTGGGAAAGAAGGGAGCCTGGCTACTGCGGTCTCACCAGGGCCCGGGGGCTCAGAGCGCTGCAGGCTGTTGCGGCGGGAGGTGGGGAAACTGCCCTTGGAGAGGCGGCGCTGGCGGCTGGACAGCATAGCAGCTGGGGCCACGATACCCGGCGGGGGCTGCTTCCCAAGCCGGCTGTACAAGTCCTCAATTTCCTTTTTCTGTAGTGTCTGTAGTGCCTCCACCTCCGACAAGTGCCTGAGGAAGCACCCGGACCATGAGGGCTAGCCACATGCTTTGCTCTCCCAAGTCCACCTCTTATCCTTTCTCCCCAGACTCACTTCTGCCGAAGACTCTGAAGCTGAGCCCAGAATTCCTCATCCTCCCCGCTGCTCTCTGACTCCTCACTGCTCAGACACAGGCTGCTGTAGGAGTAGTTCATCCACACTGGGCTGGGATGGCTCTGGGGTGGGGGGCTGCCCCCACCTCGGGTTTCCTTCCCATCGTCCCCTTCCTCCTCAGCTCCAGCCACTAGGCCTTCAGCTGCACGGTCACTTTCGGCTAGAGCCTCCCTGGCCTCTGGCCCGCCTCCAGCACTATCCTCTGTGTCTGAGCTCTCCGAGGTCAGCTGAGGGGTTGGAGGCTTCAGGGAACTGGAGACAGTTGGGAATGTTGGTTGCAGGGGTAGAGGCTCAGCTGGTTCCTTGGATGAAGTCACTTGGAAACGCCCCACAAGCTGTGGCTTTCCCTCTGTCGAGAGAGAAGGAAAGAGTCATGAAAGAAGGGAGAGAAATTGGCAGGGTATGAAGTGGAAGGTGGCAGGGGAAGGTCAGTGGTCAGAGGCCTCACCTTCAGAGATGGGCGCTAGTCTGGCTTCGCCCAGGAGTGGCCGAGCAGGATTCGGTGGGACCTGCAAAGTGTGGGTCCATGAGAAGGGAAATAAATGATCCAGAGTGGAGCTCCCCTAACCATCCCTCTTGGTTTCCTACTCACCTCACTCTCGGTCTCAGCTGTTGGGGGTGAAGGCCTATCCTGGCCACAAGGAGCAGGCGGAGGGGGCAGGGGCAAGCTAGGGAGGGGAGCAGGAGGGGCTGGAGGAGACTGGGACAGGAGCCCAGGTGAGGGAGACAGCAGGGACTGGGCCACGGTCATCACAGCCAGTGAGAAGGCACTAGCCAGAGAGAGGAGAGGGGCTGCTGTGGTGGAGGGAAGGGAGGAAGCAGAGGGGCAGTGGGGAAAGGAAGGAGGAGTAATGGTGACCTGAGAACAACTGGGAGAGAAGGCAGGTGGAGAAGGGAGAAGGCAACTCGGCGGAGACTGAGAGGGAGGGCCAGGGAGCTGGGCAGCACTGGGGGAGAATGCCAGTGGGGAGCTGAGGGTCTGTGGAGAGAGATTTGAAGAGACTTGGGAGAATGGGACAGGACTGGGGCAACATGGGGGAGAAGTGATGGGGAAAATGGGACTTGGGGAGACAGGAGTTCCGGGGGAAAACAGGTTTCCAGGAGACAAGGGGGTTCCAGGAGAAGACGGCGAGGTGGAGAAGGCTGCCCAGCAACTCTGCTCCAGGGAGGTGCTGCTCTGGAGCTCTGCTGGCGAGAAAGGTGTGCTGAGTTCCCTGTCCCCCAATCCCTAAGCCCTTCCCAGGAGCAGCTGCAAAGGTTGTGATGAGTAGGGACAGAACGCAGTACATACCACGGGATGGGTCTGGGAGGGGGTCAGAGAGGGCAGGCAATGGTGCTGGCTCCACCTGAGGGAGAGGAAGGGGCCCATGGTCACAGTGGGGAAGAGCTGAGTCTTAGATGGCCGTTCAGCCAGGGCTTAATCTAGGGCCCATGAACTTCTAGGAGCCTAAAGAGGAGTTTCAAGGGACTCAAAAGTGCATGTGCTAAAATATTTACAGGTAGAGGGGTATGATGTCTGCAATTCACTCCCAAATGGTTCAGAAAAAAATAATATGTGCACATACATACAGAGACGGGAGAGAAGAAGAGAATGATAAAGCTAACATGACAAAACAGTCATAGTTGGCGAATCTGGGCAAAGAGTAGGAGTTCTTTGTACAATTCTTGCAACTTCTCTCTGTAAGTCTGAAATTCTACCAGAATAATGAGTTAAAAAGAAAAGTATGCATTGAACACATTTTTCTAGAACAGGGGCCCATGGCTTTCATCAGATACTCAAATGGGGTAAGAACCATTGTGTTAGGGTCACACAGATGAAGGAGTTAGAGTCACGGGGGCTGGTGTTGGCAGAGAGTAATGAAGTCTGGAGCAGAGAGTCTGTCCCCCCCCCCCAAAGATGATCTAAGAGGTCTGACCTGGGGGCCCAGGGGGTCCTCAGCAGCCTCCACAGGGCCAGTATCTCTCTTCAACAGGGTCTCCACTCGCTGGATGATCTCCCGAATGCGGCTTAGGAATCCGGCTCGCTCCGAGGGCAGAATGAACTCATTATACACCTGGCAAGGGTCAGCAGGAAGGGGACAGAGGGCTGTTATCTCACTCATCTCTCTCCCCTGCACTGATCTTTAAAAACCAACCCTTCGGGGCGCCTGGGTGGCTCAGTCAGTTAAGCATCAGACTTCAGCTCAGGTCATGATCTCACAGTCTGTGAGTTCGAGCCCTGCATCTGGCTCTGTGCTCACAGCTTGGAGCCTGCTTCAGATTCTGTGTCTCCCTCTCTCTGACCCTCCCCTGTTCAGGCTCTGTATTTCTCTGTCTCAAAAATAAATAAACATTAAAAAAAAGTTTTTAAAAACCAACCCTTTACCCCACTGCTCTGCCAACCACCCACCTAAAATAAGTATTCAGTATCTATTGTATGCCAGGCACCATGTGGTGCGAGGAGAAATACACCTTAGAGGACAGGAGCTAACATCCCTAGGATGCATCATGGCCCAGATGCTTTACATGTCTGAGCTCATCTAACACCAACAACAGCTCTCTCGGGTCTGTGTTAACAACCCCATTTTATTTTATTGATTTTTTAAAAAAGATTTAATTTTAAGTAACCTCTACACCCAACATGGGGCTCGAACTCACAACCCCAAGATCAAGAGTTACATGCTCTACTGACTGAGCCAGCCAGGTGCCCCAACAACCCCATTTTAGAGTTAAGATAACCAATGCTCAAAAAGGTTAAGTTCAGTCTGCCTAACATCACAGGATTTGCCCCTAGACTTGTCTAAAGCCAGAGCCCGAGTTCTTCCCATGGTTGCATCATATGCTTTTGGACATAACTCCTGCTCTCATAGGGCTCATAAACCACGCAGGCTTACTCACACACACACACACACACACACACACACACACACTAAGTGAAAATAAGGCAATAAACGGTAAATTTAACATTCAATTTCACAAACACTGGAGCACATATATGTGCCAGGCATTGTTGTGGGTACGGGTACATTGTTCTAGGTGAGGAATGCAGAAAAGCATGTAACAAAGTCCTAGTCCCGAAGAAGTCCAAGATCTAGTAGAAGAGACACATATCTACACAACTCGATTTACTGCAAGTCAGTCCGTGGTAGGAAAGGCACTGTGGTCAAGGTACAGATCAAATGCAATACCAGCAGAAAGGGAGAGGTGTCTAATGGGTACAGTTTCAGATTTGCAAGATGAAGAAGTTCTGGAGATCTGTTTCACGACAAAGTGAATATACTTGACCCCACTGAACTGTATACTTAAAAATGGTTAACATGGTAAATTTTATGGTATGTGTTTTCTGCCACAATTTTTTTTAAATGCCATTCCAAAGAGAGAGCAGGTCATGCCACTCAGGGGGAATAAGGGAAGCTGGGATGGCCACACAGAGCTGAGCCTCGAAGCAACCCTTCATCGAGGACCTACCATGTACGGACACTTCTCGTATACTTTCGTATCTCATATGTGATCTCACTTCTCATAAATTACATATCATATCAGAACACCTTTGCCAAATGAGTACTGTCATTTTACTGATGAGCAACTGAGGTTCAGAGAGCTTGAGAAATTTGCCCCAATTCACCAAATCAGTAAATCACAGAGCTGAAATTTGAACTCGGGTCTTAAGTGAAAGCCCACCCTTTCCTCTGTTCCATGCTGTTCGTCGGGAAGAGAAGGGCAGAGAGAATGGCATGAATTAACAGCTGTGAGGTATGAGAGGACATAGCACATTCACAAAACAGTCAAGACCAGAGCAGAGCTGGGAGTGCTGGGAGTTTTAAAGGCCATGCTCCAGGGGTGCCTGGGTGGCTCAGTCGGTTAAGCATCCGACTTCGGCTCAGGTCATCATCTCCCAGTTCGTGAGTTCAAGCCCTGTGTCAGGCTCTGTGCTGACACATCAGAGCCTGGAGCCTGCTTCAGATTCTGTGTCCCTCTCTGGCTCTGCCCCTCCCCCACTCATGCTCTGTCTCTGTCTCTCTCTCAAGAATAAACATTAAAAGAAAAGAACTTAAAAAAAAAAAAAAAAAAGGGCATGCTCCAGAATTGGGACCTTACTCTGTAGCCACAGGCAGCCATTAACAATGTAGGGGCAAGGGGGCACCTGGGTGGCTCAGTCAGTTAAGCATCCAACTCTTGGTTTTGACTCAGGTCATGAACTCAGGGTTTCATGAGTTCAAGCCCTGCATTGGATTCTGTGCTGGCAGCATGGAGCCTGCTTGGGATTTTCTCTCTCTCTCTCTCTCTCTCTCTTGCTCAAAATAAATAAGCTTAAAAAAAAATGTAGGGACAAACAGCAGGAAGAGCAGACCCAAGTCTGCTGTAGACTCGTGGAGGGTGACCCCTGTGGTCAGGGGGAGGGGTCCCTTTGGCTGCGTGGGATCTGAGTGTGCTTGAAAGCCTAGTGGAGAAGCCTTTCAAGGCAAGAGACCCCTGAGGAGATGGAGGCAGAAGCGGAAAGGCAGCCAGCCTCGTCAGGGGACCATTCAGACACCAGTGTGGCCGGAGGAAAGATTCTTGAAGGGTCAAGTGGCTTGATGGAAGATGATAAGCCGGTGTGCCGAGTGATATTTTGTCTTTGTCCTGGATACAAGGTGAGTGACATGATGGAGGGGAAGCTTTAAAGAGAGTTCCCGAAGCCCGATGCTTCTCGCATTCCCCTCACTCCTTCACCACAGAGGCTGGCATCCATTTCCCCCACTCCAGGGAAGCTGGTTTCGCACAAAGACCTTCTCCTGACAAAAGTCAGTGTGGGCTCGCCTCAGGCTTTACCCCACATCACCTCCTTGAAACTCTCTTTTCCCTCAGTTTTCCCTAACATTTTCTGGGGCTCCTCCTACCTCTCAGGCTCCATCTCTGTGTCCTTTGATGACCTATTTCACCCATCCCAGAAATCAGGGTATCCACCGAGACCCACTCTCAGACCCTCTCTGCCTCTGGCTTCTCAAGCTCGTCTCCCTTCACTCTCCCTTCCATGCTGACAACTCCTCGATCCACTTCTGCCTCCAGGCCTGCCTGACCATGTTGTGCTCCCAGGGAGGATCTTGCCTGCCTCTCTGTCATTCAAGCTCATCGTGACCCCTAAGAACATCTACTTTCATTTTCCAACTTCCTCTCTCCTTTAACGGTCTACTCCCACTAGCTTCTCCACGCTCCAAGTTGCCCATGATATCCTCTCTCCCTAACTCCCTATCATTTCAACTCAGCAAATGTTTCCTGAGCATCTATTATTTGTATTGTATTACATCAATAAATGTCTGGAAGGGTGCCAGGGTGGCTCAGTCAGTTAAGCGTCCAACTCTTGATCTCAGCTCAGGTCATGATCTCACGTTCGTGGGATCGAGCCCCGCATTGGGTTCTGTGCTGACAGTGCAGAGCCCTCAAGGGATTCTCTCTCCTTCTCTCGCTGCCCTTCCCCTACTCATGCTCGTTCTCTCTCTCAAAATAAATAAATAAACTTAAAAAAATAGAATAAAAAACTGGATTACAGAGTAACTTATTTTCCTGAAACAACCCTCAGATGCTCCCCTTTTCTTCTTTTCTTCCCCCATAATCCATCTTCTCCTTGGACCATTTGTGGCTTCGTGTATCCATCTGCCAACTGGATTCCCTACCCCCGACCCTCTCCCACTTCCCATGGCAGAATGGTCTTCTTAAAGCCTATTCTCACCATGTTACACTCCATCTAACTCTTTTTTTTTTTTTTTTTTTAATTTTTTTTTTCAACGTTTATTTATTTTTGGGACAGAGAGAGACAGAGCATGAACGGGGGAGGGGCAGAGAGAGAAGGAAACACAGAATCGGAAACAGGCTCCAGGCTCCGAGCCATCAGCCCAGAGCCTGACGCGGGGCTCGAACTCACGGACCGCGAGATCGTGACCTGGCTGAAGTCGGACGCTTAACCGACTGCGCCACCCAGGCGCCCCTCCATCTAACTCTTAAGACTGTCTATAATCTGAGCCTACTCCACATGCCCAACCTCGCTTCCACAAGTCTCCTAGAGGAACTCTTAGTTCTAGTGACAGTGGTCTCCTCATGAAGCGCCCCTCCCCCACCCCATATTCCAAATCACTCCCTGCTTCCATGCCTGTCCTGATGCTGTACTTCCTCTAGACCTGCCCTTTTCAGTCTTCACTGCTGTTCTTAACCATCTGTCACGACTTTGAATAAGTTCTACTTCTTCTCCCTGTTGCCCCCAGACCACCCTTTACTCATGGCCACAGTATCATGTGTCTAGCGTGTACCTCACCACAGCATCTGTGTGTACCCTATGTTAGTCTGAAATTGCTCTAGCTGAGGATCCAAACCTCACTGAATAAATAAAAATTGCCCTCAAAACAAGAGCAGATGTCTTCAGTGTCATCATGCTTTAAAAACCCTTGCTGTTGGGTGGGAGGAAGGGATAGTTCAGTACCAGGGGACATCCGGAGGGAGACTCTTATCCTAGACCTAAAGACTCTGTCCTCCTCTCCCTCCCCCCTCACCATGGCAGCCGCAATCTCTTCCGGGCTGTCGCCATCCAGATCAAATCGGAAGGTCACCATCTTGCTGTTGTGCGTCTGTAGCTGGCACTCAACCACTCTGTCATTCTGGTCTGAGACCTTCAGATTCAAAGTCAGCAGAGGAGAGGAGGTCAAGCCCTCTGTCCTCATCACGTGCCCCCACCCCACTCCAACCAAGTGACAGTGGCCAGATTGGAACTGGACAGAAGCAGACTCTGCCCCCAAAGTCTGAGATTAGAAACCAGACTGGCTGCCTCTATGGTACCGGTCACACACTGTTCTCCCCTTTTTTGGCTGACCTCCCTCACCCGCCCCTGACAGTTCCCTCCCGGTCCCGTAGGTTACTCCCCATCTCCTATGCCCCTTCCTTACACTAGTGACCCGAAGCCGGGATCGGGGTCTACGCCGGAGATTTCTCCCTGGCGGTCTCCTCATGCGTCCCATCCCTTCACCCACATCACTAAGACCTGATGCTGCATCTGAGGCATAGCTAGAAAAGAAAAAGGAGGTAGGAGTGTCAGAATGGACACTGGGACCCGCCATATGTCTCACCCTTGCCCCCCAACCCCTACCAGAACCTACCTGTCTCCTGGGGAAAAGTCACTGCCAGGGCCAGAACGTGGAATGGACAGGGCAAAAGCCTGAAATGGGAAATAGGTTCACAAGGTCAGAGGAAGACAATTGTAGGGGTTCAGGGAGATGGTGTCAAGGATGCTGGGGGTACTAGGCAGAGGGAATTAAGGAAGATGAGGACAGAGTGGTGGATTTCCAGGGACATGGGGCTAGGTCATGGGGTTGGGTTTTACAAGGAGAAAGATAGGTCACAGGCTTGGAATGTCTGGGAGCCCCCCACGTGACCCCCTCTCACCGAGGGCAGGCAGAGATGGGACTCAGCGGGGCTGGATGGCACCCCCCCAGGGGGCTGAAAGGCAGGGTCTGAGGCATCCAGGAAGCCGGAGGAGCTGAGGTAGCCATCAGTCTCGCAATCCGCTGGTGGGGGAGGGAGGGGATCAAAAAAGGGGAAATAAAGGGTGGCGGGGGGGGGGGCTGCCTGAGCAAGAAGGGGCCTGGAGCTGTGGGAGTTCTTTCCCAGAAGGAGCTTCGTGGCTAGTTGTGGAAGGCAGGGTAAGTGACAGTGCTGCTGGATTGGACTTCTGGGTGGGGCGGGGGCAGAGGCCAAGGGTTCTGGGACCTAGGTCACATCCCATATCCCAAGGTCAGGGGTGGCTTACAGGTGGTAGATGAGTAGCTGGCATGGCGGAAGAGGAAAGACTGGTGCTGGTCTGCCTCTGGCTCCTCAGGCTCAGGGGGGAAGACACTGGGGGGACCAGGAGTCTTGGGGACAGCTGCTGGTGGGGGTCCTGGTGCAGGGGGGAGGGCTTCCAACTCCCTAGCTTTGCGCAGCTTCTCACGCTTCCGCTGGATGGCAGCAACTCGTTCACGTACTGCGCGGGCCACTGGCTGGTAGTCAGCTTCACAGACTAGACCCAGGGCCACCTGGAGTTAAGAGGGCGAGGAGCACGGTTTGAGGTGAGGACTCCACTCAAAGACCCATCAGGACACCTTCTTGAGGCCTCGGGATATTTCTCCTGGAGAAAGGACACTAATATTTATTGATCATGCACTGTGTCCATTAACTGGCAACTCTTTACATTATCATCGTTAAATCCTCCCAACAACCTTCTGAAGTGGGCCTAGCCCTGTTTTAGAAATAAGTAAAGCCTGGGGTGCCTGGGTGGCGCAGTCGGTTAAGCGTCCGACTTCAGCCAGGTCACGATCTCGCGGTCCGTGAGTTCAAGCCCCGCGTCGGGCTCTGGGCTGATGGCTCAGAGCCTGGAGCCTGTTTCCGATTCTGTGTCTCCCTCTCTCTGCCCCTCCCCCGTTCATGCTATGTCTCTCTCTGTCCCAAAAATAAATAAACGTTGAAAAAAAAATTAAAAAAAAAAAAAAAGAAATAAGTAAAGCCGTGACTAGTTCATGGTTATCTAGTAGATCAACTGCTCTCAGGGGTAAGGGGGAACGTTTGGCAATATTTGGAGACACCTGTAGTTGTCACACCTCAGTGTTACTGGCATCTAGTGAGTGGAAGCCAGGAATTCTTCTCAACATCCTACAATACGCAGGACAGTCTCCCAACTAAAGGTATCAATAGTGTGTCATCATCAAGAATCCCCCGTTTGGGGCACCTGGGTGGGCTCAGCTGGTTGAGCAGCTGACTCTTGATTTCAGTTCAGGTCATGATCTCAGGGTCATGGGATCAAGCCTAACGTGCTGAAGATTCTCTCTCTCCTCCTCTCTCTTTGCCCCTTTCCTTCTGTTCCCTCTCTCTCTCTCAAATAAAAAGTGGGGGGCACCTAGGTGGCTCAGTCAGTTAAGCATCTGACTCTTGATTTCAGCTCAGGTAATGATCTCATGATTCATGAGTTCAAGCCCCCTTGTCAGGCTCTGCGCTGACAGTGTGGAACCTGCTTGGGATTCTCTCTCTCCCTCGCTCTCTGCCCCTCCCCAGCTTGTGTGCCAACATACATGCATTCTCTCTCCCTCTCTCTCTCAAAAATAAATACATAAATAAACATTAAAAAAAAAAAGAAAAGAAAAGAATCCCTGTACATAATGGATCAAGATTTGATCCTAGGTCAGGTTTGAGCTGTGCTAAGGACACCTGTTCTGCTACATTTAAAAACACATTCTCAGGTTCCCTATCCAGACCTACCACAGAGGATCCCCACACTTTCAACTGCCATTCTTCTATCAAGAACCTCATACTCTCTCCCCTTCTCAGGCCTTCCTAAACAGTCCTGCATCTTCTCTCTCCCATGCATGCCTCTCCTGCGCTGGCAGCTTCTGTTCATCAACTCCTTATTCATCTCAAACTTTGCAGCACTTGTAAGGGAGGTGGGGCAGGGTGATCTGACTTAAGATCTGAACAGCCTGAGTTTAAATCCAGCTCTGCCACTTACTTGCTCAGGACCTTGGACAAGATATTCAACCTCTCTGAACCTTCCATTTCCTCATCAATACATCAGGATAAAATCACTCCCGGCAGGGTTGGTAACAACAATCGAATGCATGTGAAAGTGCTCTAAGCCATGTACAAATGTGGGATTATTAATGAGCTCCAACCATGTGCCGAGCACTGTCAGAGATAGAAAAATCAATAGAACACAGTCTCTGCCCTCAAGGAATTTATAGTCCAGTGGAGGAGAGAGACAGGAGTGTATCCTGGTATAAAACAGGACCAATGGTGGTGGGTCCTGTAATGGAGGACCTGTTGAATTGGAACGAAGCATTTAATTTTGACCCTAGAGGGGACAGGTTTCCTGAAATTCCTGGTTCTGAGCACGGAGGAAGAAAGAGGGGAGGAAAAAAAAAGACCAAGGCGGGGGGTGGAAAAGAGAAAAATAAATAAATTGGAGAGAAGAGCATTCCAGGGAAATCAGAGCAGCAGGAAGCAGAGCAAGGCAGGCTGGAGGACCCAGGGCTTGCTCTGGAAAAGGAAATGTGCAGTGAGCCGCACTTGGGGCGTGCGTGTGTTTAGGCGCGCGGGCCAGGGGGACACTTACCAGACGCTCTGAGAGGGGCAGGTTGGGTGCCCCACCCACCACCCTGGCGCCCCACCCGCATGGCACTGACCGGCCGCGCACAAGCCCAGCCGCAGGGCAGTCTGTCCTCTGCTCACCATCTCCTGCGCCACCTCCTCTGCCGCGTCCCGGCCCAGTTGGAACAGGAACTCTATGGCCTGGTTGTCCCGCGGGCGCCCCCCGCGCCGCGCGTCCTCCATGCGCAGCCAGAGCTTGAGTCCGGGCTTCTCGCCGTCGTCCTCCTCCGCCAGCTCCACGTGCACGCCGCGCTCCTCGCGGAAGAAGGCGTGAGCCAGGAGGTCCTGGATGGTGAACCTGGGGGGAGTGCTGCGGTGAGCCAGCCGAGCCTTGCCGCCGTCCCCCCACCCCTGCCCCGGCCCCTGAACCCACCCCCACCCTGCCCCCTCCACCCCACCTCTCGTTCTTATCTGTGCGGATGCAGCCTTCAATGATCTCCTTCACCTCAGGCATCTTCACCTTATAGAAGCTGTTCGGCTTTGTGCCCTAGAGAAAAGGGGGCGCATGAGGCCTGGAGGCCTCATGCGCCCCAGCTCTCTGCTTGCCCCTCACCCCGTCTGGGGCAGCAGAGCATGCAATCGCAAAGGCACCGCGACAGCTACTGGACGGTTTGATTTCAAATCCCAGCCCAAGTATTGACAGTATGACCTTGAACAAGTCTCCCAGTGTGCCAGTTTTCCCATTTGTAAAGCGCAGGGCAGGACGAGATGCCCTGCTCACGCTGCGGGTGAAAGATCAGATGTGAAATCGTTTGCAAACTCTAGAGAGTGCTACACACATCATTATTCTAAACAGCTAGTAAGGGGATAGGGCGTGTGTGCATCCAATATCCTTCAGTGTTTACCAGAGCATCTTTGCGTCTAGCCTGCTTTCTTTAAGGGAAAGGGCATTGACGCTGGCTGGTAAGGGTCGGAAAATGGGAGGAGATCTGGAATTGTCTCCCCTCCCCGTCTCCTCTCACCGAAGTGACTTTGCGGTAGATTTGTGCGGCATTCTGGCACTCGGAGTAAGGGTACTCTGAGGTAGCCATCTCCAGCATGCACATGCCAAACGCGTACACGTCCACCGCCTCATCGTACTTTTCCTCGTACATCTCCGGGGCCATGAACTCCGGGGTCCCTGTAGGATCCACAGCAGGCATTAGGCTGCAGAGCCTCCCTCTGGCTTCCTCTTTCCTCTTGGGCGTACCACAGGCTAGGTGGGAGGGAGTGGGGAGGACGGGGAGGGAAAGCAACCTCACCAGTTCTGGAGTGCTAGTAACGGACCCTTCCCCACCCCCACCGTGTGTGTGGGAGGGGTGCGGGGCAGAGAGGATGCCATAAGTCTCCCCACTTTCCCCATGCTCTTGTAACTCCGTGCAACTCCAAGGACACTGCTGGGGAGAGTGGGCCCCCAGGGTCTCTTCTAACGCGGGGGAGGTAGGAATAGCGAGGACCTCCTGGAGGAACGCACCTATCACGCTCTTGGCAAAGGAGGCGCGCTTGAGCGTGGCCAGGCCCAGGTCCCCGATCTTGACCGACCCTGAAGGGCCAGTGATAAAGACGTTGTCGCACTTGAGATCCCGGTGCAGAATGGGGGGTACCCGGGTGTGTAGGAAATGAAGCCCCCGAAGGATCTGGCGGCTCCAGCGCTGAAGAACTCTCGGCTTCATCTCACGGAACCGCCTCAGGTATCTGGGGGAGGGGCGCAGAGCCAGGGTCGGGGCGGAGACACGGCGGGGGGAGGGGGGGGAGGAGACCCCCACTGCGAAGTTACCCTAGTTCCACCGGCACCGCCAGGTACACATTTTCTCCCAGCATTATTCTAGCTCAGTCCGCGGTGCGCCCCACAGAGAAACTGAGTCGGGGGTGTGGTAGTAGACCCGAGATTACAAAATGGGTCAGGCATAAATTCACAGATAAGGCTGCGCCAAGGGGCTGTGGGGGTGCCGGAAGGGATGACTAACTGCCTTGGGCGTGGGGGAGGGCTTCGGAAAGGAAATAACTTTTATGTTGCATCTTGAAGGATGAGTAGGGGTTCAAGGGTGAAAAGGGGAAGGGATGGAGACTTTCCAGGCCGAGAGGACACTGTGCTCCAAGGCACGCAGGCGGTGATAGGGCAGGGTGGGAGGAGGTGCTGGGAATTCAGTTTTTGTAGAATTTAGGCTCAAGAGAAGGCTAAATCCTAAGGACTTTGTGAGTAGGTTAGGGAGTGTGGACTTTTTCCTGAGGGTGGTGGGAAACCTTTAAGGGGTTTTAAGGAATGGAGAGAGGCTGACCAGACTGCGGGAAGACAGGACTACTCCGAAAGGTGAGGGCAGAGTGGGGGACAGCCCTTTAGGGGGCTGCTGCAGGGCTCCAGACCACTGAGGTGGCAGCGCATGGAACAGGGAAAGCAGAGTGGGGCATTTTAAGAAGGGCCTTGGAGACAGACTGGTGGAGAAGGTGGATGTACAGAGCGGAGACAAAGGAGGCATCTGGGGAGATGCCCAAGTTTCAGCTGGAGTGCTGGGTAGACACTGCCACTCACCAAGGCAGGGATGCAGTAGGGGTGGGTGAGAGCCTGATTTTGGACCTAAGTCTGGAGTTTGGGGAGCCTGGGAGAAGTTCCAGAAGGAGTGGGGACCTCCCACCACCAGTTCACCCACCAACCAACACTATCACCAGGCGCAGAGCTCACGTCTTGAGCGTGCCGGAGGTCATGAGTTCGGTGACCAGTACGATGCAAACCTGGCCCTTCAGCACCGACTTCCACGAATCGTAGAAGCGGACGATGTTGGGATGTTGCAGCCCCTTGAGCATCTCCACTTCCTCAGAGAATCGCTGCCGCTCCGTTCGAGAGAGTTTCCGAGTCTGTGGGGGTAGGGGATGGGTGGGAGTCAAGATCACATCAGGCCCAGGACCCCCCCAGAAACGAGGAAGGGGGCTAGGTCATCGCTCGCCCAAGGAGCTGTATACCCCGAATTCTCGGTCCGCCCCCTCCGGCTGCTGCAAGGACACGCCCATCCTGGGCCTGGGGCCGCCCCTGGACCCCCCGCTGGACACAAGGGCCTTTATGCAGCCCCGTCCAGGAGCCCTGAGCTCAATAGCGCCTTTGTGGCCTCCCTGGCCAGCCGTGGGGCGGGAGGGGACGCCCCAGGGGCTGGCAGCGGGCAGGCAGCAGGCGGGCAGCAGGCTGACAAGCGGGCAGAGAATTGGGGCCCTCAACGGGGTTGGCCCCAGAAACTGGGAACTGCTAGATCCAGACAGGAGGCCGGAGGGCTGCAGAGGGAGTTACAGAGAGAGAGAGAAAGATCCAGGACCAGGAGACCGCCCCCTGCCCCTGGCCGTCCCGCCCCCCTCTCATATCCCTCGCCACCCGCCCCCCCACCCCATTGGTTTGGCTGCCTCTCCTTGCCTGGCCTACAGCCTAGGGCGCGCCACTGGCAGGCGCAAGGGGCGAGCCCAGTGCCAGGGCTGGAGGGGAGGACCCTTACCCAGGCTCTGCCCAAAGCTGCTGCTGGCCCAGATTTAACTGGGTTCTTCCCTCCATGAGAAGAAATCCTTCACACCAACATCCCCCTAAAGCCCATTGGGTTCAGTGCCTTTGGGTCTGGGAAGGGAGAGCCCAGGTAGACAGTGGGATGAGGAGAAGGACTGGATTCAGGCCAGGGCTGGAGCTCTCTGTCTCCCCCTCCCCCAGTTGTGGAGAAGTCTAGAAGTCTGACTGTTCCAGAAGGGGCCTGGGGGGGGGGGCCCATCCTGCTACCACCACTCTAAATCTTTTGGAAATGGAGAGGACCCTGCCCCAGCTTCTAGCTTCCATCATCCCAGCCTCCTAATCTGCAAAGATCCAGGGTGAAGGAGGAGGACCAGGGTCACACTGAGTGTCTCAGTACTAAGTGGAACGGGAAAGGAAGAGATTGTTACTACTGAGGGAAATTGGTCCCCCTCAGATCCAAACTGGCTCCCTCCCCGATTTAGCATCCTATCTTCCACCTCTCAGGGTTGAGTACAGAGACTTCAAAATTAAAATGTCCACAACCCATAGGGGAGCTTCCATGTACCCCCTGCCTCAGTTTTTCCTTCTGCAGCCCAGAATCAGTCAGATCCATTAATCATCAGAGCAAGGTGGGGCAGGAGTGTCCAGACATTTGACTGGAAAAATAGATCTCTCCCTTGCTGCTGTCCCTTAGGTTTCTCATCCCCAGACCTCCAAAGGGTCCCATCCCAGGTGCCACAGAGGGGGTGCCCAGCCGCACCTGCAGCTCACACCAGGCCACCTCCACCGTGGTGTCGGTGTCCAGCCCTCGATACACCGTCTTGAACGAGCCACGTCCGATCTCGATGTCAAACTTGAGGTATCGGCCGTCCGGGGACGTTGCCACTGCCTGGGTCTCCGTGTCTTCCTTTTCCTCCTGCTCCCTCTGCCGCTCCCGAGCCGCGGCTTCGGGGACCCTCGGCGGTTCCCGGGACCCCGGGCCTCCTGCCGAGACTGCTAGCTCTGGACGCGCTGAGTCTGCAGCCTTCGCGGGTGCTCCCCCGGTCCACGTGCCCTCGGGGGGTTCTGGGCAGCTAGGCGGTGGGCTTTTCGCGGGGTCGGGTTCAGCGGAGTCCGGAGGCTCAGGGGGCTCCGGAGCGGGTGAGGCTGGCTGGGACCAAGAGCTCAGCAGCCCCAAGTCGACTGAGCTGCGGCGGCTGAGACGGGAAGAGCGCGGCCGGGTCTCAGCCTTCCCGGAGAAGCGGCGCGCCCGGCGAGGAGGGGGCCCGAGGCGGGGCGGCCCCGCGGCAGCGAGAGGCGGCGGGGGCCGCAGGGCCAGGTCGGCCTCCGCCTGGGACATGGGGACCGCAGTCTCGGAGGCCGGGGGTGCCAGCATGAGGAAGGGCCGGCGCCGCAGGGCAGCAAGCCGGGCGGCTGGAGAGGAGGCGGTCTGACAGGCGGACTGGCTGGGTGCGCAGCGCTCGGGCTGAGCTACAGGGGCCCCAGTCCCGGCTCGACCGTCCTGCAGCCCCGCCCCCGGCCCCGCCCTCATCCCCCCAGGGCGGCCCCCTCGGAGCGGCCAGCCGCGCGGAATCGGGTGCGCAGCCCCTCACCTCGGCCGCCCCGCCCCCGGCCGCAGGCCCTCCTCTCCCTCGCCTCCCGGTGCACCGCCCGGAGGCTCATTCCGAAGTCGACCGGGTGCGAGGCGGCCGTGTGTCCTCCCGCACTAAGAGTGAGCAAACCTGTCGGGGGGCGGGGGTAGCTGGGGGAGGCACGATGCTGGGGTTGGAAGAGGAAACGTGACGGCGGCCCTCCGGCCCTAGAATCGTGGGGGGAGAGAGGGGTGGTTAAGGGAAGGTTACCACCCGCCTGCAAGCCCCAGATAAGGTAGCGCCACCCCCTCCTGTTCGTCCGGAGTAGCCCCAGGCCGACAATACAGAGGTCAATGGAAAGGTCTGGTTTTCTCCCAAGCCGCTGACCCTCTGGGCTGCACAGGGATGGGTGTGTGCACCCCAGGACAAGTCCCTCCCCCAAGCCAAGGACCCGGTCACCCATCCCCTCCGCCTTCCTACCTTGGCCGCAGCCTAGCCCTGGCCACAGTAGCTGTTTTTGCTCTGTGGGCTCTCCTTCCTCCTCCTTCTGTTTGCCCAAGTTCCCAATAAACCAAAGTCCATATCCGGTTTACACCCCTTCAGCTCCCCTTGGCCTCAACTACCCCACCCCGGACCAGTGGGATGGAGGGAGGGGCTTCAGAGCAGTTCAGGACTTTCATGGGGGAGAAGGGGAAGCCATGAAGTTACTCCAATTCAGAAAGCAGTCTGTCCCTGAGCTGTGTTCCATCAGCACTCCCCCACACAGCCCACCCAGCAGATGTAAAACCACAGGCCCCCTGGAGCCTGCCAGCACGGGGGCACCTTTTCATTTACAAAGGCCATAGGCCTCCTCTACTCTCTCCTAGGCTGGGATTCACTCAGGGGGCAACACTTCACAGCCCTCCCTATGCCCATTCCAGTAGTAACTTCCAACAGGAGGCAGTGGGGATGAGCTTTTTAATATCATAAAATCAGTGTCGGGCCTGGCCTCTCACTGCCAGGCCCCTTCCTGGGCCTCCTATCTTCATGTTGCCTGGAAGGCTGCCTGCAGCCAGGGCTTCTCCCATCCCCTAAGAAGGATCCAGCACCAGCCTGAGAGGGGAGGCAATAGCAGCTAAGGGGGTGGGAAGGGGAAGAGACAGAAGCTTGTGCAGGCGTGTGTATGTACTTACGTGTGTGAACACATGTGGAGTTATAGGTTTACAGACCCTGGCTCAGGGACAGTCTAGGATGGGAGAGGAGGTAGGGCAAGGAGAAGCACATCTTTTCTCCCAGGCGCCTCAGCCTTGCCCTTCCCCAGGGACAGAAACGTGGGGTAAGTGGGAAACCCATCCCTGGACTGGAGCCCTTTTGAGTCTGGTGGAGTCACAGATCCAGTCTGTGGGGTCACTGGGTCTGTCTCCTTTTGAAAGCCCTGGAAGGGTGGGAGGTAAGAAGTAAAAGGAGACAGGTCTCTGCTAGAAGAACTTGACGCCTCGGCCATCGCTGACAGTGATGATCTCAGCCTTGTGCTCCTGCTGTAGGGCCTGCAGAGCCCGGAGTAGGGTTGCTTCATCCAGCCCATGGAACTCTGGAAGGGAGAGATGGGTAGTCAGGGACACTTGGCTTCTGGGGGCTCAAGGCCCCTGAGGAGAAGTCTAGCTGGAAGCTGGGACCCCTTGAGGCCAGGGTAGACATGTACCACCTATACTGCTGCCGCTGCCACCAATCCTTCCTGGGTACGCCTTAAGAGTAAGGGGTGAGAGAAAGCCAGAGTCTGCACAAAATGTGAGTTCACACTTATTTTCCCCTTCTGGGTTCTTCTGTTGGACTCAACCCTCATGTGTATCCCCCACCCATGTGCCATTAGTATCTGATGTATGAGAGTGACACCATCTACTTTTGGGCCACAAAGTGGGGGACAATTAAACCTAGGAACGTCAAGGTCCTTGACACTGGACACTGACCCTAGTTTGCACACCTGTACCCATTAGGAGCACCTGTCCTAACACAAAGTATAGCCATACCTCTGACCAGGAGACTGTTAAGGGCCAGCACAGATATCTGCCCTTTCCTAGTTAAAAGGAATGAGGCTGGGAGCCAAGGGCCAGCTGAATATCTGGAGATATGGCAAGATATTGCAGGGAGATGTGAGAAGCAGGTGGCAAGCCCTAACAGGCTCGCACACCTCACTCCCTGCGGAGGCCTACGGCTTGAGTCAGGGAGCTTGCTTTCTGAGGAAGCCTCCAGTTTTGCCCAGCATGAGTGGTGGGCTGGGCATGGTTGTGGCACTGAAGTCATGGGGCAATGGTGGGAGTAGCAAGCAGAGGCCTGTAGGGCAGGGGGGAACAGCCAAGAGCTGTAAACTCTGTTACGGCAGCCAGGGCCTGGCAGAAAGGGGAGCTGCCCTTTCCTCCCCAGCTGAGATTGGAACTTTTGGTGATCCTGGGATCAGAATATGAAGTCAGAGATAAAAAAGCTAAGAGTATATTTACACTATGTAAAAATCAAACAGTATATAAATCCTGACCTGGCTAGAAACTAAAGTATTTAAAAGGCCTAGGGGTGGGGATGGTGGTGTTGGCCCAATCCCTTCAGCTGACACCCACAAATCTTGAGCCCTCTGTAAGTATAAAGGGTGAAAGAAAGCCAGCGTCAGCAAAGAATGAGATTTCAGGCTTAATCTTCTGCGCCGGTTCCTCATTCATTATCTACACCAGGAATTCTTAACTTTTCATGGATCACAGATGCCCTTGACAATCTTTTAATATGGACTCTATCCCTAGAAAAATGCACACATCCCACTGACAAAATTTGGGGGTATTTTGCATGTAAATTCAGGTGGCTTAGGGAAACCTTGGACATGGGTTAAGAGCCCTTCTATCATGTAGTATTTGGAATTCAAAGGCAGGGATGGGAAGTCTGAATGTCAGCTGAACAAGGACTGGAGGATTCAGATGACAAAACTGGAGGGAAAGGGAGAAGCATTACCCTCATCCTCTGTGTCTTCCCCATTGGTCAGCTCATAGAGAGTGAACACGGAGTTGTTCTGGCCACTCCTGGAAACCTATAGACACAGAAAACAGTGACTGAATAAGGACCAGGGATCTCCTGGAAGGTGAGCTCACTGACTCCACCTATCTGACCCACGAATGATACCTGTTCCCAAACCAGGGCTCACTGTCACCTCGGCAGGAGTGGCCTAAAAACCACAACCCCTACAGGTGCTATATTTATATGTGTACACACATATACGGAACCACTAAACCACAGGCCTTCACATGTCTGAGGAGTGACCGCTCATTTTGTTTTCCTGTTCAGGAATAGGTGGCATGTGTTTGTTATATTTAGGTTGTTGATGCTTCTTCCCCTCTTCTCTCCCTTGGGAAAGTTTAGGGCTGGTGGTGGCTAGGAATTTGGGGAAGACAGTTTGTCCCCACACCCATACTGGTTCAGAATGTCTCATTCATATTGTGGACAGCCCCAAAGCGCCTAGTGGGGGAGGGGCCCCAGGGTTGTTTTTTTTTGTTTTTTTTTTTTTTGCCCTTCCTTTCCCCATTTATCTTCTGTGGCCAGAGACGCCAGCCAACAATAGTACTCATGGTTCCCAGCACTGCATTCTCCAAACATGGCCTCACGTAGCCTCTGGCCTCCTACAAAGGTAGGGAAGTTCTATGCAGCCTAGGAAATTGAGTCATTGAAAGAGGTTTGCCTGGAAGACCTATACTTCCTCTTTCTTCCCCTTCCCACTTTGCTCAGTCCAGACCTAGGAACACCAGGTATCTGCTGAACACAGATATAATTCTCCTTTGCCATGGGTCACTGTGGCAGAACAGTCTCACCCACTGATAGATGAGTTTCCCCCATTCTTCTGGCCTTCGCCACATGATCAGGAAGCTAGATTTGTTCTTATCCAACCACTCCAGGTTTCCTACAAAAAAGATACTTATGAAAGTATCTTACGCTAAGAAGGGACAAAAGGCAAAACCAATGTATAAAGAGTGGAAGAGATTCAGCTTTCAGGAAGTGAAATCCAAGAATTGTTTTACTATTATTATCTGCAAGGCACCAATTCTCCTTCCACCTTTCTCCAGGTCTCAGAACACAGATGGAGAGATTTCAGTAATGAATACCAATAGGGAAAAGGACCCAGGGAATTGGACTATCTTCTATATAGAACACTATGGGCTCCAAGCCAGGGGAGAGAAAAAGAAAGTTGTTAAAAGCAAAGACTCATGGGGCACCTGGCTGGCTCAGTCAGTGGAGTGGGTGACTCTTGATCTTGAGGTTGTGGGTTCGAGCCCCATGCTGGGTGAGAGAGATTACTTAAAACTAAAATCTCAGAGAAACGTGGCTGGCTCAGTTGGTAGAGCTTGGGACTCTTGATCTCAGGGGTTGTGAGTTCGAGCCCCATGTTGGGTACAGAGATTACTTAATAAATAAAAGTTAAAAGAAATAAAATAATTAAAAAAAAAAAAAGCAAAGACTTGTGCCAAGCTGCCCTCAGGAAAACCCAACTAGGAGGAAAAATAAGGAAATCTGAGGACCTGAACCCACCTTTCTTCCTCAGTTCCTCTAATACAACCTGGATTGATTCCACAGGAAGCTTCCCTGGTTTAAAGTTAAGGGAACAGCATTGATGGAATGAATTAGGTGGGATAAAAACTCTTGAGGCCAGTCTCATGCGAAGAACCACCTGTCCCCTTCCTCTCCCTCCCACACACATATATGTGCAATTCCCCAAAAGGCTATAAATTGGCACTTCCTGGATGAAGGGGGGAGGAAGGTAAAGAGATACTAGTTCAATTAAAAGGAAGAGCTTTATGGGGGCACCTGGGTGGCTCAGTCGGTTAAGGGTGGGACTTCAACTCAGGTCATGATCTCACAGTTCCTGAGTTCAAGCCCCGAGTTAGGTTCTGTGCTGACAGCTCAGAGCCTGGAGCCTGCTTCGGATTCTGTCTCTCTTTCTCTCTCTGTCCCTATCCCACTTGTGCCCTCTCACTCTCAAAAATAAATAAACATTAAAAAAAAAAAAAAGGAAGAGCTTTAGAAATGAAAGGCACTCCCTTTTGTCACCATCTGTCTCCTCTTCTTCCTTCAGACTTTCTCCACAGATATTTTAGCTATGAATCAGGAAGCAAAAACAAATGACCCTTACTTCCTGGGAGAAGGAGAGTGGGTGGAGAAAATTACTTAAGGTAGTACCAGAGTTTGAGCTTCACTCAGAAGAGGACAGGAGATTCAGAGTCAAAAGGGCTCAGGTTGGAAAACCGGGGACTTGGCTTTGGGTCAGAGATTCTAAGCCCGGAATGACACCTGGGTATTCATCACTACCTAGGACTGGAGGGTCTGATGCTGCATTTGCATTGGGGGTTGGGGCTAAAATGGAAGTCAGCTACACATATGGCTCCTTCCCAAGTCCAGTCGGGGTGGGAACCTGCCTACTGGGGTGAAGGGGGTGTGAAGTCTGGGCATGTGTGCAAGTGCAGAAGTGCGTGTGTGTGGGCTGTGGAAGAGCCTGAGGGAGGATACGCTGTAGCTTCACGTTGTTGAAGAGCGGGCTCTCCTGAGCTTCCATCACCGTCATGCTGGACTGTTTGTGCAGGCGGCAGAAGGACAGGACCAGCGAGCACCAGGCGGCCAGCTGCTTCTGCCGAGTGTCCACATTCGGCTGCAACCTGCCGGGTGAAGGGGGTGGGGCGCAGAATTAGAGGGCGTGAGAGGGCGAGAGGCAGCACAGACGCAGGCGCGTCTGGGGGACAAAGTGAGGGACTAAGGGTGGTGGCGACCGGGTCCTTTCTCCCCCTCCCCATTTGAAGCATCAGGGCTGAGCCCGGGGTCCGGGGCAGGGGAGGGAGGCACAGCGGGGCTTCTCGGGGTCTGAGCCTCACGTAAAGAAGGGCGGGAAGCGATACTGCCACGGCCACTCGAAACTCATCGCCATCGTAGTAGCCCAGGAAACCCGGAACCTCCGGGCAGAGGACTTCCGGCCTCCGCTTCTGCACGTCCGGGCAAAAAGCACAGCAGAAAGGTTCCGGAGGCCTTTCCCGAGAAGGGCCGCCCAACGGAAGGTATCTTGCTTCTCTGCCAGTCTCTTGCTATGAACCTAAAAATCCGTACCGTTTAGAGTCCAGAGAAGTCTCATTCAGCTCTAGAAATGGGCAGTGACTTCCCCCAAAGCGGCATAGCTTGATAGTTTGTTTCACTCCGCTAAGGCTTCTTTTAATGTTAACACGTGTTAGTTGCATTTAACCTCACTCACAATTCCCCAGCCTCCTCAATTACTGTGTCCTTCGACTCCACCATTCCCTGGTCTCCTGCAGCACCCATGGGAGCATATTTGTAGCTTTTATTGCTGAAAATGGGTCAGCTTCCATGATTCACTGCTGCCGTTTTGGACCACAGCCATCTGTCTCTCACATCCTCACCTTCCTAGTCTCAAGACTCCGGACCCATTGTGGTCGTATTTGACTCCTTACCCAGCCTAAACTACCCAATTCTGTCTGAACATGCTGGCTGAACCCCAGATTCCCTGACTAACCTCACTGCTGGGCTCTCGGTGCAGCCCAACACTTTTATTGACTCCCTGTCACATCTCTCCAGGTAACTCTTCACATTTTTCCAGTCGTCAAGTCGTTCCACCTGTCTCCGTCTTCCTCCTTTCTGCAGAATGCCTTTCTCTATTTTGTGAACTTGAGGCTGAACATGTGAACTTCTTAATCTTTCCCTTTTTGTCCCTCTTTGTCACCACACTTAATGCATCCCACAAGAATTTCTCTCCACTTTTACCCCTTCATTTTGGATTCAAAGGAAGAAGTGTCACTCTTCCTTTACAAGGCCAACCTTTGGCATATCTTCTTGCCTCTCTTTTCCAAGTGCCTCCAGGACTTCTCTGGGTGTCATCTACCCTCTTTTCCTTTCCTCTGGCTCCTCTCCCCTAGTTGACAAATATGCATAGACCATCCCTACTTGAAAATATGTACAGTTTCCTTGACTCTGTCACCCTCTCAATTTCCTATCCGATCTTTAACCTTTCCCCCACCCAAGTTCACCCTTCATTGTGCACAGTTCCTGATCCACAGTAGTACCCAGCAAATATTTGTTGTATGAATGGATGGACCATTCTGTTGACAATGTTCTTTCAAAAGGCACTATCTCCTTTGCTTCCATGGCACTGCTTTATCCTTGTTCTGCTACTGTCTCTCTGATCTTTCTGTCTCATTTCCCCCTCATTCTTTAAATGTGTAATTTTCCATGGGGCACCTGGGTGGCTCAGTTAGCTAAGCATCCAACTTTGGCTCAGGTCATGATCTTGCGGTTTGTAGGTTTGAGCCCTGTGTCAGGCTCTGTGCTGACGGCTCAGGGCCTGGAGCCCGCTTCTGATTCTGTGTCCCTCTCTCTCTCTGCCCCTCCCCCACTTGCACTCGCCCTCTCTCTCTCTCTCTCTCAAATATAAACATTAAAAAAAATAAAATAAATGTGCACATTTCCTAAGAACCTAACCTCAGCTTTCTTTCCTTTCCTTTTCTTTTTTTCTTTTATTTATTTTGAGAGAGAGAGAACCATGCGAGCAGGGGAGGTACAGAGATGGAGAGAGAGAATCCCAAGCAGGCTCTGCACTGTCAGTGCGGAGCCCGACTTGGAGCTCAAACTCATGAGCCATGAGATCATGACCTGAGCTACATTCAACCGACTGAGCCACCCAGGTGCCCTCTCAGCTTTCTTTTCTTTCTTTTTTTTTTATGTTTATTCATTTTTGAGACAGAGAGAGAGACAAAGTGTGAGTGAGGGAGGGCAGAGAGAGAGGGAGACACAGAATCTGAAGCAGGCTCTAGGCTCTGAGCTGTCAGCATAGAGGCCTGAACTCATGGGGCCTGAACTCATGGACCTCGAGCTCATAGCCTGAGCCAAAGTTGGAAGCTTAACCGACTGAGCCACCCAGGTGCCCTTTTAGCTTTCTTTTCAATACATCTTCTGTCTTGAGAACTTTCATCCTTCTCATGGTTTCACTTGACATTTCTGTGCAAAAGATTCCTAAATCTGTATTTCCAGCTCCAATCTCTTTCCACCACCAACACCCCTCCCATTTCTAACTCTCTGTGGGACATAAAAGCTTGTTCCATTTTTAGCTCATATTGTAAATCCCTTTCTTCATGCCAGCTTCTCTCCCTAATGGCCATTTTCTACCATTACTTCCATCATTGTCCTAGTAACTCAGATGCAAAGCCTCAATCAGCTCTAACCTCTCCTCTCTTTCATCTCCTTCATATCCAAAGTCCCTCCCCTGTTTTTAATCATTTCTTCTACTTTTTATTTTCTATTTCCCATTCATCACTCCTTTGACCCATGTCCTCTTTTTCTCAAGCCTGGATTATCACAATATTTTGCTAATTCACCTGTTTTCCTATTCTCTTCCCTAGGGGAAATGCACTCCATCCTAAGGCCTAGTCGTGTACAAACTCTGCAATCACCCTCCTGTGATCACACCTCAGCTAGGTGTGACCCCTCCTTTTTTTGCACTTAGATAACATTTGGTTTGTATCCCTTTCGTGACTCTAATCACACACTCCATTGCTTTTGTTGATTGGTACACATGTCAGCTCCCGTACTAGATGGAAAGTCATTGAGAGCAGAAACCAAGTCCTAACTTATCTTTCCAACACAATATACCATACACAGTATTTTATACCAGTATGCCCTTGATGTACATTAGTAAAACACATGAAGGCAAATATGGGCCAAAAGGAGGATAGATATATCCCTGGGGAAGACCAATGCATTCATGGGAACAGAGCAGAGACTTATCTCAGGTGAAAACCCAAAATGTCCTAGGGAACAGGTATGCCCCTAGAAAGACAGATATGCCCTGAGAGAAGTCTATCTCAGAGGATGAGTAGATGCATTCTAGGAAGCATACAGATATCTATCTGTGGAATAGACAGGCATGTCCCAAGGAAATGGATATGCATGTACTCAGGGAGGCAAATATTTCAGCAAGGAGGGAAGGAAAGTCCCTGACAAGGCTCCACGTGCCACAGAAAATAAACAGGTGTCTTTATGGAGAACAAAGTTGTTCTCTAGTATTTTTTTAATGTTTATTTGTTTTGGGGAGAGAGAGACAAACAGAGCACAAGCAGGGCAGGGGCAGAGAGAGGACACACACTCCAAAGCAGGCTCCAGGCTCTGTCTGAGCTGTCAGCACACAGCCTGATGTGGGGCTCGAGCCCACAAACCATGACATCATGACCTGAGCCAAAGTCAGACACTTAATTGACTGAGCCATCCAGCTGTCCTTGTTCTCTAGTATTTTTGATGATCTGGAAGAACTGAAGATGAAGGTCCTCTGGGGAAAACTGGGCCTCACTGTCCAGGGAACATGTAAGAGTATTCATATACAGAAATGGTGAGTTCAGAGGCTAGGTATGTCCCTAGAAAGTGGGAAGGTGTCTTAGAGGAGTATCAGTATGGCTTAGGAAGCTGATAGAAGGGTTTGCTAAGAACTAATGGTTGCTATGAGGATGACAGATGTTTGATTCCAGGGTCCAGTCTCCTCAGCTTTGAGCTTCTTCCAGGTCATATCCATCTTCTGGCTATTAGCTCCAGTGGACACCAGGGGGCAGTGTGCTAACAGGCTGTAGGCCACACCCCCAGGGTCCAGGACAATGTAGGATGAGGGCCAGGGACCTGGACAGGGAGTTCTGTGGTGGAGTTAGTAGAATAAGTCCCACTGCCTTTCCCTTCAATCCTGAGCTCTTTAGGAATGAACTCTTTTTGGTCATATCAAGGTTTCTATTCCTAGGCCCTGGGAGTAAACTGAGGCATGAAAAAGAGGAAAATTCAGAGCCCCTAGGCAGTCCCCCTTCCTTCTCACAGGAGTCACAGCAGAGATTCCACCCTTGCCCCTTCCCCCACACCTCCCCAGCTGCCATCCAAGCCGGAAGGGAGTCTCTTCCTGCAGGTTTCCTGGTGTTGGTTTTGGATAAGGACAGGAAAGGCCCAGCCCTGGGAGGAAGCAGTGTAGGGGGTGGCTTTCAAGTGGGGGGAGAGGAATAGTGAGGAGCAGGCAAGTGAACAAAACAGTGCTGGTATCCAGATTTTCCAGCTCTGCTGCCCAGAGCTGTGGGAAATGGTAGAGACTCTGGGATGGGGAGGGGATAGTACCAAAAAAAAAAAAAAAAAAAAAAAGTTTTATTTTGAAGATTACAAAACTTGTGCCACCACTGGGCTTCCATTTCCAGCAATTCAAGTGTCTGTGGTGGGGGGTGAAAGTGAGAGAAGGAGGCAGGGAGGGGAAGAGAGAGACCTGGTGGTGGCAGGGGAAAGGAGTAAGATGACTGCTAATAGCTCATACCACCACCCTAGGCCTGGGCCTCGCTGTCTTTACTTCTCCACACCACAAGGGTGACAAGGAAGGGGATGAGGCAGATGGGGGCTATGATCATGGCCAGAAGCACATCCTCTGGAGGGTCTGATAAGGTGGGCTGCATCAAGGAGCAGTTGGCAAAGTGGATCTGGTGAGTCTCAAAGATGATCTCTTCTGCCAAGGGATTGGGGAAACCCAGGCCAAATGCTTCTGCAAAATGCTCCAAGCAATATTGCAGGTCGCTATAGGGCCTGGAAGCAAGGGAAGACTAGAGTGAATATGGGGTTGGGCCCAGAGAGAGGAATACCCCACACTCAAGGCCCACACACAAGGAGCAGGCCCCACCCCTGGTCCAAGCTGCCCTAGCACTGCCCCTACCTGCTAATCATGGTCCAGTCGCACCAGTCCTTGGGGATAGAGTCCATCTGCTCCTTATAAGATTGCCAGCAAAACCGGGCATTCGCCTTATAGTCCTCCATCTTGTTCTCTGTGGGCACAGATGCTGCACACTGACCACACCCCTGGCCCTCCCTCCAAGCCCTCAGGTCCAGGTACTTCCACTGTTCCTGCCTTCAGACATGGCAGCCACCAGGAACAGCCTCAGAAAGTTTCCCAAGGAGAGAGTCTCAGCTCAGAAAAATGTTAATGCCTTCCATGTGCTCAGCACTTCCCAGCCTGACGGGAACATCCATATACGTTTTTTTCTGGGGTCTTCTAACCCACCTGAGGTGAGCCAGCTCAGAGCTGGGGGGGGGGGGCGGGGAGGGTGGGTTGTGGGCTGAGAGGGAGAAAGACCACAAGGAACCCCAGGAGAGAACGGAAGGGAGTTTAGTGCGATTTCATTTGGGGTTGGGGCCTGCCTTGTGGGAAAGGGACCCTCCCCACTGACCTAGCTCTCCTCGTTGCCCTCGGCCACCTTCCCAGAGTCGCGCGGTACACACCTTCTGACTTCAAGCTGCCTTCAGTGGGAAGAAGCTGAGCCAGGGACTCCTGGGGCTTCAGGACAGCTGTGAGCAGAAATGGGGGAGGGAAGGAGGATGGCGGGGCTCTAGGCGGTGGAGCCTGGAGGAGGGGTCTGAGACCCTTGGAAGTCAGAGCTACTCGCAGAAGAGAAAGAAGAATAATCCAGGCTCCCAAGGGGTGCTTCAGTGACTGGAAGAGAGGGCTGATACCAGCTCCCTCCCACTCACATCCAGACCCCAAACCCTCTTCCTCCAGGCCAGCCCCAGACCTCCCAAGACCTCTCCGCCGGGCCCCCGGCACCCCACGTTCCTCCAAGTGGGAAGCAGTTCGCGCTGCGCCTTCACCGAGGTGGAGCCGGGGACTGTCGGAGGACAGCGCTGTTCCGCCCTCACCCCGGGGCCCGTTTCGGCCTCGGCGGTCCAGCCCCCCCTCCCCTCCGGGCCTCCCGCGCCTCCCGCCCGAGCCCCGGGGCGCAGCGCTCACCGCCCAGCAGGAGGAGGAGGCGGAGCGCTGCCGGTCGCCCCGCGAGGGTCGTAGAGAACCGCGGGCCGCCGGCGGCGCGCTCTGCCCGGAGCGAGGCCATCGCGCGGCTAGCAGGCGAGGAGGGGCGGTGGCGCTGAGCCGGGCCCGGGCGGGGGCGCCTATATCCCCGGCCCAAGCCCCAGGAAGCCGCGCCGCTTCCTCGCAGGGGCTGGGACGGCTGCGGCCACGTGGGGGGCGGGGGCGACGCCCGGGGCCCGCGGGCCGGAGGGGGAGTCGATGCCCCACCCCGCCCCGGCGCCCGCCGCTCCCTCCGGCGGGTCGGCGTTGGCCCACTCTTTCTTCTAGTTCACCCTGCGGGGCTGGACAGCTCCCCTCGTAACCCCAGAACCGGGACGCATTTCCTGGGCTGAGCCGCGTGGCGCCCAAGGACTCTCCCGGGTCTCTGAGCATCCGCTCCCGGGACCCTAGTCGTCCCCTTCTCTTTCGATGCGGGGGCTGAGGAAGGGGGTTAGCGTGTTGCTATCGCGGACCTGCAGAAGAAAGGGGCTGGGAGTTCAGAGGGCCTCTCCACGCCGCAGTATCTAAGGAAGGAGGTTGGGGCTGTCTTGGGCCGTGGGGGAAGGGGCTCCTGGAGCTGGGCTCAGAGTTCCCCTTCCCCGGGAACACCCACTGATGTCAACTCACCCGCCAAAACTGGGGAGGAGGAGATGAGGGAGCCAGCCCTCCAGAGTCAGGAGAAGGCCTGGGGATCCGGGCAGAGGGGAAACCAAAATCCAAATACCCTCCCTTCGGAGGCACGTCCTGGGGCCTCGATCCACACATCTGATTGGGGGGAAGGGCAAAAGTAAGATTATTTCATTCCTAGGAAAAAGGTGCCATAAACCGGATGGGGGGGGAGGGGCAAAAGTAAAAGATTACTCCATTCCTAGGAAGAAAGTGGCCACTACTCTTCAAGACCAAGGTTGTGAAAAGGGAAGGGTTTATTTAAAACCAACTATGGGTGACTTCATTCACAAGGTGGGTACATTATTGTCCCTGTTTTACAGGGAAAAAAGTGAAAGCTCAGGGAAAAGAGCCCAGAACTTGAGTTCAGAAGCTCTGACTGGTATTTCTGTCTTCCCACTCCCTAGCCAGATAGCCCAGAATGAACTCGGTTACCTTGATGATCTCCGCTTACTCTCCTGTAAGATAAGGACATACATCATCTTCCTGGATAAACTGTACTGAGGACAATGTATGTGAAAGGGCATTGGACTCACTCAGTGGACGTTTCCTTTCCTTCTTTCCTAAGGACTTGCCTAAGGTTACACTGCTACGAAGCAGCCAGGCTGGGCCTGGGGCCCCAGGGGCCCTGACTTCTGCCATACCACAGCTGTCTCTGTGTCCTGAGCCAGAGCGTCATTAGCCTGAAGCAGCCTAGCAGCCCAGGAGCTGGTTTGGCCCTGGCGTTCAACTCCAGACACAGCTGTCAGCACTGAACTTTCCTAAATTACTCCCAGACACTGACCCCTGGATTCAGCTGCTGCTCTTGTCCCAGTTTACTGATTTCTGCCCACCATAAATTATCTTTCGTGATCTCTCTTCAAATCTTCATCTCAGGGTCTTAGGCTCTTGAATTATGGCCACTAAAAGCCTGTTGTCCTCCTCCATCACTAGGGTCAAGAGGTTGCCTTGATAAGGCATCCCAAAGAAGAAAGGAGGTGGCCCAGTTGGCAGGAACCCCAAAGCCCTCCTGGTGATTGTCATCTTCTGCAATGTGCAGGAAAGAGCCAGACAGCCTCAGAGCCACATCAGGCCAGGGACCGAATCCATTCGTTTCCTCCCACCCATGACTGCCCTTTTCAAGAAGGAAACATGGCCAAGAGGGAGATTTCTGGGTGATAAGATGGGAAGGGAAAGCATGGAGGGACAGAAAACAAAACAAACCATTTCCACTGGGCTGGGGCCAGAAACACCTGAGCCCACCGTGAATTAGGAATGGGGTTGGGGATCAAGATTAAAGTTGACAAAAATAAATTCTGGGTTTTAAATAGGGCAGTATAGTATCGTTTGATAAAAACAAACAAACAAACAAACAAACAAACAAACAAACACACAAATGAGCATTGGTTGGGATTCTAAAGGCAAGTTCTGCTTCTGTGTTGCTGTGTAATCTTGGGCAGGTCATTTCATATCTCTGGAGGTCAACATTCTCATATATAAAATGACCTTAGAATCAAAAGGGAAAATATAGGTGACTCAGTAGAAAATGTTATCTTTAGCCTGGAGCATGACATGGAGACCTCCAAAGGGAAGTTTGATGTAGTCATTCCTGAATTTGGGAGTCTAACCTTCCCATTGGAGAATCTGGGAATTTTCCCTCCTCCTGATTTTCCTCTTCCTACTTTTCCTTACCAGTTGGACATTTGGCTGTTTCATTGACTCCTGAGGGCATCCTGGTAACTGGGGGTCTGGTATTGGGGTACTATGGGGCTGAAAGAGGACCAGAGACTTCGCTTTGCCATAGAAGACAGTCCCATGTTCTGCAAGGAGGGGACAGAGAAGGGCTTCATTAAGGACAGAAGCTAGTTCTTTTATGCAAATCCTGTATTCCACCCATGGACGCCCTCTTCCCTTCCCTTTTAAACCCTACTGCTGCCTTAAAAACATACTTTCTGCTATAAAAATATACTTAATTTTTTTTAATGTTTATTTGTTTTGAGAGAGACAGAGAGAGAGACAGAGTGTGAGCAGGGAAGGGGTAGACAGAAAGGAAGACACAGAATCTGAAGCAGGCTCCAGGCTCTGAGCTGTTAGTACCTGAGCCAAAATCTTACACTTCACTAAGCCACCCTGGCACCCCAAAAATATACTTTCTAATTGCAGGTAATACACAAGTATATACTCATTGCAAAATATTTAAACACAGAAAACTTTATACCTTTATTCCTTTCTCACTTCCCTATATATTTTGGACTTAAAAAAAAAAACATAAATGGGATATAATATCTCTGTTGTTTGATGACTTTTTTTTTTACTTTAATAACATGTTTTGGGCTTCTTTTCACAATAGCACATACAGATGTGCCTCTTTTAACTGTAGTATAATATTGGGGCGCCTGGGTGGCGCAGTCGGTTAAGCGTCCGACTTCAGCCAGGTCACGATCTCGCGGTCCGGGAGTTCGAGCCCCGCGTCAGGCTCTGGGCTGATGGCTCAGAGCCTGGAGCCTGTTTCCGATTCTGTGTCTCCCTCTCTCTCTGCCCCTCGCCCGTTCATGCTCTGTCTCTCTCTGTCCCAAAAATAAATAAACATTGAAAAAAAAAATTTAACTGTAGTATAATATTATCTGTAGTCTTTTTGTCTCATATCCAGTGGAGTCTGGTCTTTGTTTCCTACACACTTCCTTAGTCCTCTGTCCATATTCCACACCCACTCCTACTGCTTAGGAAGAGAGGGATCTAGTTCTGGTCCAGCTGGACATTAACCTGAGATTTATGGCCCCAACCTAGACTGACTTTTCCTTGATAGGGATCCTACTGCCAGGTAAATTCCCCTTCTTGTTACAGGGGAAGGGACATCCTGCCTGAAACAAGAAAAGAGGTGAGTTGATCCTTAAAAGTGCCATTTTTAATCTTCACCCTTCCCCCTACACCCAAATCCAGAACAACATAGTGTGGAGTAAAAAGCACTGGGGGCCTCCTACACAATGAAATTGCATGCAGAGCATCCTGGAATCAGCATCTCTACCATGTAGAGACATTCACATATGCTGGCCTCTTCTCCAGCTGTCTGCAAAATAAAGACCAGAGCTCAGGAGAGGATGTGGGGGAGAGTCAGGGTCAGGGGAGCCAGAAGTCCTGGCTGGGAGGGGCTGATCCTTCCAAGCTGGAGAGAGGAAACAGATTTCTTTAGAGGGCAGGGAGGTAGCAGAGAGAACCAGAAGAGCTGCAGCTGGGGAGCCAGCTAGCTAAGGGAGGGAAGACAAAGATGTAGGGACACAGCTCCATCTCTCCCCATCTCCTCATCTCCAGAATGATGGAACACTCAGTGTGAGTATGGCCATCCCACAGAGGGAAGAATGGTTATTGGAGAAAACTTTGGCTCTCAAGTTAGAAGAAGCAGAGAAAATGATTAGGCCATATTCCTCATCAAATGCTGGTTCTTAATGTAGCTACCATTTATTGAACAATTACTATGTGATGCATAGTGTGTTCTCTGACACATGTGCTGAGCTTTGCAAATATGTCTTAAAACCTTACCACGATAACATTAGAATTATGTTGTTTGTGGGTAAAATGGGGAAACAGGAATGATGTGCCCAAGGCCTCAAAGGTAGCAACTGACAGTCAGGATTTAAACCTGGGACTGCTTGATGCTAAGCTTCATGTCTTAACCATTGTGATGTATCGCCTCCCTCTCAATCTACATCTGAATATTGATTTCTTACTGGGTCTTGAAAATGAGTTTGAAAAGAGGAGAAAAGGATAGAGAGTTTCTTCCAGGGCCAGATAGACCCCTCCAGAAATAAGAAGATGCTGCTTTACCCAACTACATACATACAACCTCCTCCTCCCTTCCTTCCCAGATCCAGGCTGGACCATGACATCATATGGTGGAGGCTGTTTTTCTGAAAGGGAAAAAAAAAACCACCAGACCAGATTTATAAGAAGGACATTCAGACAGCATGACTGAAGAGGACCATGGCCAAGTGACCATAGCCCACGCCCAGCAGTGCTGAGAACACTGCTGGTCCCTCGGCACCTGGAGCTGACTCATGGTTGCTCTCAGGACCCACTGCCAGACGCCAGGGTTGCTTTCACTCTTCCTCCGTTCCTCAGGACTGTCCTATGAAACCATCCGCAGGAACGCTTCTACCTGCTCCCAGCACCCCACGAGTTTAGATGTTAAGTAACATGAAGATGCCCTGATGATGCCCACCAGTATCCTTGGTACCTCATACAGATTGTTTCATTTAAAACTCATGACTTAGGGCACCGGGGTGGCTCAGTTGGTTAAGTGTTCGATTCTATCTCAGCTCAGGTCTTGATCTCAGGGTTATGAGTTCAAGCCTCAAGTTGGGCTCCATGCTGGGTGTGAACCTAAGTATAGATAGATAGATAGATAGATAGATAGATAGATAGATAGATAGAGTAAAACTCACAACTCTATTAAATCAGGTACCATAGCAATCCACTTTCCAGATGAGGAAACTGAAAAGTTAAGTAATTTATCCAAGTTCATGCAACGAATATTGGCAGATATCCAGGTCTTCTTAATGCTGAAGCCAGAGTACTTAACCTCTGCTCCACAATACCTGATAGAACCCGTTAGCCAGACTGCTAGAAAGAACCAAATAGAAAGGGATGCAAAAGACAGGTCGGAAGGGTAACCAGACAGGATTCCTCATGCCAGAGGACTTTCCTCCCTCTGTATGATCCCTCTCCTGACTATGCTTGTTTCACTTACAGACAGCATCTTTTCACATCCTTTCCCCCAACACCTTAATGCATTAGATGGACAATGAAAAAAACTCATGATATTATGAAATAAAACATTTTTGGGGCACCTGGGTGGCTCAGTTGGTTGAGCAACTGGCTCTTGCTATTGGCCCAGGTCACGATCTCGTGGTTCATGAGTTTGAGCCCCACATCAGGCTCTGTGCTGACAGCTGCTCTCACTGCCTTCCCCTTCTCACATTCTCTCTCTCTCTCAAAAATAAATAAACATTTTAAAAAAACAAACACACACACAAAAAACATTTTCTAGATCTTAACATCCACATATGTTGTGTTGAACACTTGTGGTATCTGTGATGTGAGCTTAATACTACAAAAGGCAAGATTTTCTTCACCTGTAAAATGGGAATAGTAATAATACCTATAAGTTGTAAGATTTAAAGCACTTAGAGCAGTATATATTATTATTATCATATAATTATAATCAATTACAATATATAATTATAAAGAATTATAATATATAATTATATAATGCAATTATTATATAATTATAATGATATTTAATTACATATTATATATTATTATTATTATTATTATTATTATTATTATTATTTCTATTACCTTAGTGGTTAAGAGAACACATTTTGGAGTCAAGTAGACTTGAGTTTGGAGCCATCTCCATCACTTATGTAGCTGTATGTGACCCTCTGCAATTACTTAACTCCTCTGGGCGTGTTTTCTTATCTGCAAAATAGGGTTACCATTGTGTATCTCACCTAGCAGTAAAGATAATGCAGGTCAAGCATTTGACCCAATGCCCGGTGCTAGTAAGCATTTGATAAATGGTAGTCACTATCATAAGGTGTAACATATATGGTTATGACAATTGTATTTCCAAGATACTCTGGGATCCTTCCAGTTCTATAATTCTGTTCTTTTCAATACACAATTTTATTTATTTATTTATTTATTTATTTATTTATTTATTTATTTATTGCTTATTTTATTTTATTAAATATTTTATATATTTATTTAAAAATTTTTTAAAAATATTTATTTTTGAGAGAGAGAGAGAGAGAGAGACAGCGCCAGCAGGGGAGGAACAGAGAGAGAGGGAGACACAGAATCTGAAGCAGGCTCCAGGCTCTGAGCTGTCAGCACACAGCCCAATGGGGGGGCTCAAACCCACAAACCGAGAGATCATGACCTGAGCCAAAGTCAGACGTTTAACCGACTGAGCCACCCAGGCGCCCCATATTTTATTTGTTTTTGAGAGAGAGAGAGAGGGAAAGAGAGAGAGGTTGGGGGGAGGGGCAGAGAGAGAGAGGGAAACACAGAATCCAAAGCAATGTCCAGGCTCTGAACTGCCAGCACTGAGCCTAATGCAGGGCTCAAACTTACAAACTGTGAGATCATGACCTGAGCCAAAGTTGGATGCTTAACTGACTGAGCCACCCAGGCACCCCTCATTACACAGTACTCTTTATTTAAAAGAATAGAGACTTCAAAGCCAGATAGAATTCCAGCTCTCCTACTTACCAGCCATGTGGCCATGTCCAATGTTTTCAATCTCCCTCTCAATGCCCTTCTCTGTAAAATGGGGACAACAATACCCACCTCTCAGGCATCTTGCAAGGATTACACAAAATAACGTAGGTTCACACCCAGTCCAATATCTAATGATTACATGAATGTTAAAGGTGATTTGTTAAACACGTAAATAAATATAATCTATGTTCCTTTATGTACAGTGTCGTGGATGTAATCTGTAGATGTATGTAATGTACTTTTCTTGCTCCAAAAGTGTCTCTGTGACCTGGTGTTCCATCCTAGCTAGACTAGGATTCAAAGGGCCACAGTATCAGCAGTGTGAGACCCTGCTGATAAGCCAGGGAAGAGAGAAGGGGAAGTTACAGAAACAAGAGGAACTCCCCTTTCCTGTCTGGCTAGGATTTTTTTTTTTTTTTTTTTTTTTTGTCTTCCACATAGGCTGTTCCCTACTGATATGGGGGTCTGTCGAGTGTCCAGCTTTGATTGGTATCTCCAGTACAGAGGGAGTAAGGAGCCCCTTGCCTTTCAGGAACTGTTTTCCTCTGAACTTGCAGAGTCCCAAACACATTTCTCTTTCTGGCACCACTGGTGAGAACAGAAAGTCATGGAGCGAATCCAGAATCATGATGTCAGAGCTAGAAGATCTCAGAGAAAGGAGGAAGTAGAGTGGCCGGGGTTCAGAGCATGGGTTTGGGGGTCAGAATGACTGGACCCAAATCCTGGCCACACCAGCTGGGTAACCTTGGGGGCAAGTTCCAGAATCTCTTTAAGCCTTAGTTTTCTCAGCTATAAAATGAGGATAAGAATATTACTGGCTTCATATGAAATGAGATGACCAATTGTAAAGCACTCAGCACAATGCCAGGTACAGACTGAATGGACAGTATTTGAAGACTGTCATGTTTTCTCTAGTTCTGCAGTTTTACAGTTGAGGACCCTGATGGCCAGAAAGGAAGCATAGCTCATTAGCTGTCCACCCGATCAGGGCTACTTCCCAGGCAAGGCTGTGCCAAAGGCGTGTCCCGTGAGACACTAACTGTGCCTGCACTAACTGTGCCAAGGGAGCAAGAACGGGCAGCACCACCCTAGCTGTGGGGTTGGAGCCTTCAGAGTATGTGCAAAGTGAGGCATGAATCCCACCCAAGTAAACCCCAAAAGAGAAAGTCCCTTCCTGCTGGAATTATTTATTTTGTAATTAACAAAGGCTAAGGAGGCCCTTTCTGAATTTTGGCTTGGAGGTTCAGAGTTTAAACTTATAACAAACAGCCACGAACAAGGGTTTATTGTGGGCCTGTTCTTACTTGCTGAATTGAATGCATTATTATGATCCCTATGCAACTAGGGGTCAGGAGCTAAGTACCTGGGGCGGATAGCTGGGTTTTTTGAGATCAGAGGACAAAATAAAATGTCCAGGAGTGGAGAGGCTTCAAAAATTGAGCCATGTTTTCAGGCTCAGTAACGTCCAGACCTCAACTTGCTTTAGAGCTGCCTTTGCCTGTAAGTGTTCAGGGAGGGGTCTGGCACTTCAGCTGGCCCCACCAACGCCTGGGCAGCAGCCCCAGTTTCTGGTGACCTTCATGCAGGCTTTTAGGTTGTGCTTTGCTTTGTTTTGTTGTTTGTTTCTCCACAGCAGGGTGGCCTTCCCCTGCTTCTGGGTGGGAACTGGGGAGGGGGAAGGGAGGATAGTTTGCTCCCTGCTCCCATCTCCACAGCTGTGTTTATGCTTCCCTGTCAGGGACTGTCTGGGGCCCAACCTTTCCTCGGTCCCCTGTGTCCCCTTAGAGAAATGCTATTTGATCTCCCTGTGGGCTTCACGAGGGAGGGGCATTATGAGCCCAGGGGTCACCATCCAAAGGGGGCTGGAAGGAGGAAGGGAGAGAGGTTGGAAAGGAGGAGAGAATAGTGCAGAAAGCTCTGTTTGAATTCTGGGAAGCATCATCTTCTTCCCTTTCTACCAGTGGCCTGAAGACCAGCAGGGGACAAAAGTACACTTAGAACGTGACAGCCCCAAAAGGAACAGAACACGTGACATGTCATTTCTAATCACTGGATAGAACAAAATCTTGCTTTGTGATGGGGACATGAGCGCACAAAGCAGAACAATCTTCCCCAGGGCTTCACTGGGGCTCATGGTCAGATACAGCATGTTAAAGCCAATAAGATCATGTCAAAATACACGCAAATTAAAAAGGATTTAAGAAAATGGTCAAGTAAATAATGCTCTTCTTCTCCAGGGAGCAAGCTGAGCTGGTATTAATCAGTATACTAGTATTGCTGGACTCTTGGCCAAGCCTGGGAGAATGGCTGCCAAGGCAAATCAGGCATCAGGTTTCAGAAATTAAACACATAATTTTATTTTTCCACAATAAGAAACTTTCAGAAAAAGAATCAGCCCTATTAGACTACTCAGCACACTTTGTCCAGTTCCGTTCGGCCCCAGAGGCCTTGGATTTAAGAGCAAGATGAGCAACTGGAAGCCAGGAGTGACATAGTTATTCCTTTCTCCTATTAACTGCCTGGGGGTGGGGCTGGGAGGAGTGGGGCAGAGGTGATGGTACTGTTTTTCAAAGGTCCAGTTGCCAACAACTTGCCAACAGTTTTTCTATGAATTTATAGGACAAAGACCTGAAGGGTTGGAAGAGTTGGCCAAACAAGCATTGGCCGATAGTGTGTCATGGACCATGGTCAGCTAAGGAAGACCCTGGTCTCAGGAAAAAAACCCTCTCCAGTCACAATGAGGAGGAACCAATTAACAAATTTCTCCCAAGAACCCCATGCTTAGTGGTGATGTGGGAAGTTGCTTTCGAAATCCTGCACTAATCACTTACTAAAGCCTGATTTAGTCCTGTGTCAAGTATCATGGTGGATATGAAAGTCCTGTGTCAAGTATCATGTAGCATAATGGTAACAGCATGAAGTGATGCTGGGAACGCAGCAGGGGGAGATCCAGGAGGGTTGGGAAGCTTAGGTAGGAGGTGGAGCTTGAACTGGGTTGCATGACTCTGATCTACAACTTTGACGCAAACCTCCTCACCATCCTGCTCCAAAGTCTTTCTGTAACCATATTTTCTTTGTAATCACAAAATTTCTTATGTCTCTCCTCTTGTCACTTGGCTTACTCTCCTAGAGCAACGCTGTCCACTCCCATGGTATTGGTTACCAGCAGTGAGCTGATGGTTCCCAAATCTCCCCAGTCTCAGTCCTGACAATCATCTGAACATCTCTCCTTAGATAATTAGAATTTTCTTTCTTTCTTTTCTTTCTTTCTTTCTTTCTTTCTTTCTTTCTTTCTTTCTTTCTTTCTTTCTTTCTCTTTCTTTCTTTCTTTCTCTTTTCTTTTCTTTCACCTGCTGCCTTCCTCTCCCTCTTTTAACTACCTTCCTTATTTCAACAATTATTTATGTAGCATAATGGTTCTGAAACTTGGTTACACAATGGGATCATTTGGGATTCTCTTACAACTCTTGAAGCCCAGGCCATACCCCAGACCAATTAATCAGACTCTCTGGAGGTGGGAGGCAGGCATCAGTACTTATTAAAGCTCCCCAGGTAATGTAAATGTGATCCAAGCTTGAAAACCACTGAAGTAGAAGGCAGGGGGAATGGAAAGGGATATTATTGCAAATTGCTATTTATGAAGGAATAGTTGCTTTGATTTGGTAGTTAATCAGATAGAGGCAAGAGAAAAAATGGCAAAGCCAAAGTTTCTGATATAAGGAAAAGAACACAAAATCTGGAATTCAGAGACATAAGTGTAAGACCTGACAGAGATATTTTTCATCTGTGTAAGGCAAGTCTTTTAAGTTCTTTATGCCAGGACAGTCTCATGTGTAAAACTGAACTCCTCCCTATTTCACAGAGTTATGAAGATTTTCTGGAAAAAAAATGCACATTATAGGCTTTTGTAATTATGCACTTTGAGAAAATTTCAAGGTAATGTTATTCTGTATTTTAAGGTTTCATTTTTTAACTTTATATTTTGAAACAACCTCAGATTTACAAAAGAGTTGCAAATGGTAGACAGCTCCCATATGCCCATCAGCCAACTTCCTCAAATGTTGAGGAAGTACAATTGCCAAAACCAGGAACTGAGATGATAAAATAATTTTAACTAGTCTACAGACCTTATTCTAACTTCATCAATTATCCCACCAGTGTCCCTCTTCCCCACCAGGATTCAATCCAGGATCACACATTACATTTAATTGTCCTGTCTCCTCAATCTCCTCCGATACAATATGGGACAGTTCCTCACTCTTTGTCTTTCACGACCATCCCATTTTTAAAAGATACCGCCCAGTTGGGGCACCTGGGTGGCTCAGTCGGCTAAGCCTTCAACTTCAGCTCAGGTCATAATCTCACCTTTCCTGAGTTCCAGCCCTGCATAGGGCTTTCTGTTGTCAGCACTGAGCCACTTTGGATCCTGTCTCCCTCCCTTTCTCTGCCCTTCCCCCATTCGCTCTTTCTCAAAAATAAATAAACATTAAAAACAAAGTTAAAGAGGGGCGCCTGGGTGGCGCAGTCGGTTAAGCGTCCGACTTCAGCCAGGTCACGATCTCGCGGTCCGTGAGTTCGAGCCCCGCGTCAGACTCTGGGCTGATGGCTCAGAGCCTGGAGCCTGTTTCCGATTCTGTGTCTCCCTCTCTCTCTGCCCCTCGCCCGTTCATGCTCTGTCTCTCTCTGTCCCAAAAATAAATAAACGTTGAAAAAAAAAATTAAAAAAAAAAAGTTAAAGACAGAAATGTGCTTATATATATACATAAAAAGATACTGACCAGTTATCTTGTAGACTGCCCCTTATCTTGGATTTGTCTGATGCTTCCTCGTGATTAAATTCAGCTTATGCGTTTCTTCAAGAATACTACAGAAGGGATTTTGTGCCTTTCTCATTGCCTCATATTGAGGGGTACCTAAGGGGTACCTCATCACTAGTGATGCGAACTTTGATCACTGGCTTAACGTGATATCTGCCAGCTTTCTGTCCTATAAAGTTACTATATTCTTTTCCTTTGTAACTAACAGGTATCTTGCAATTGCAGAAGATACTTTGATACAAGGCTATTCATTTGAATCTAAGTGACGGGGAAAACTTTTCATGGAAATAAAGCAAGAAGGATAATTTAGAGCTCATAGACGGGTGTCGGGAGGTATTGGTAGGTGTGAGGGATCAGTATGAAGGGGTTCGGGGTTGGTTGCAAATGCTGAAGCGAAATGTGGTTCGTCGCCAGCGTGTGAGGATGGTACAACAGCTGGATAAGGTTTCCAACAAGATATTAGTGGCTCTGGGAGGCTCCCCGGGAACCCCCCCGTCCCCTGACAGCACCGTCTTGGAAAACGTCGTGCTCTGGCGGCATCACTTCGAACTCCTGAGGTCGGGGTATTGGCGCCAAACGACAGACGTGCGAAGAAGGAAGCCCAGGTAGCCCCACCGGCGGGGCGCTGGCGGCGCAGTACGCAGGCGCCGAAAGGGAGCGCGGGGCGGGGCCGCAGCGCGGGGGCGGGGCCGCGGCGCGCAGGCGTCCTAGCGGCGGGTCCCTGCGGCTCGGGATGGAGGGTGAGTGAGTAAACAAGCCCGGGCCGGGCGGTGGGGCCCGGCCTCTGCACCTCGCCACGCGGGGCCTAAGGGAAGGAGAGGCGAAGGGATCAGAGAATTGGGTGGAAGCGGAGGGGCAACTACCTGCCTGGCCGGGGGTAGCGGGGCGCCCCCTTCCCGTCCGAAGGCTGGACGAAAGGGGGCGATGGGACGAGCGAGCCCCCGGCTAGGACCGCGTCTGCGGCGGGGAGGGCGGTGTGTCCGGGAGGAGGAGCGGCGGGGGCGGGCCCGGGGTTGGGGACTCCCGTTGGAGGGCGGGGTGGGCCGGGTGGGCGGGAGCCCCAGAGCCGGGAGGACGCGCGGGTGGGCGGTGGCACCTGCGGGGGCCCTTAGCGAGGTGGACTCCCCAGGACTTGGGGCTGTGCACGGGGAGGGCTAGACACGCGGGGGGGCTCAGCTTGTGATGACTTTGGGGGATGTTGAGGAAAGGGTGGCAGTAAAAACAGGGCTGGGACCGGGGTGAAGCGAATGAGGCTCTTAGGCGCAAAATGAAAGGGGCTCTCACTTTCGGGGTCCAACGGGTGCAGAGTGCCTCCTTACGTTTTTGCGCGCTGGGCGCCTCGCACGCTTCGCCCCGCTCCCGGGCCCGAGCTGGAGGCTGCTTGTCTCTAAATTTGGTCTCGCGCCAAATTTGGTCTCCTGCCCACCCCAGAACTCTCCTGAGGCTCGGAGGACAGAATGGGAAGCGCTTCGAAGCAAAGTCAAGGTGTTGTATTTGGGGCAAGGCTGTTAGGAAATGCAGGACAAACTTATTTCGGTAAAAAGTGACTGCTGAGAAATTGTTCCGGGGGCGGGGAGAGGAAGGGCTGTGAAAGGAGGTTAGTGCCCCCGGCGGAACACGGAGAGTGGGCTTTGATGGGTGACATGTGACATGTAGGATTGTAAATGCGGTAGCTGGGTGGTGAGCCTAACGATAGAGGGGGGTGCGGATGAGGGGAAAGAGCCGAGGTAGACGAGCAACTGGGTGTGTGTGAGGACGTCGGCGAAAGTGTGGTCTCTTCCTCCACGGTTACTGCAGTGAGGTCTTTGAAGAGAACTCCCACCCCCACTGGTGCTTTTAAGTTTAGGAAACCGGCACTGAAGGAAGTTTCCAGCCTGAGAAGGTGCTAACTCTATCAGAGGTTTCTGTAAGAGCTTGTCTATTTTAAACCTTGGAATCCCTAGGGCTGGGATGGTGTGGCAGGGATAAAAGAGATTACTTTCTTACATAGCAGAAGGTGAATGTCAGAAGATAAGTACTTTTTCCCCCCTCTTTAGCACACTTATAATTGAGAAAAGGACCCTCTGTAAAAAATGTAATTTTTAAAATTTTTTTTAACGTTCATTTATTTTTGAGAGAGGGAGACACACACACACACACACACACACACACACACACACACACACACAGAATCTGAAGCAGGCTCCAGGCTCTGAACTGTGAGCACCGAGCCCATCGTGAGGCTCAAACCCACGAACCACGAGATCATGACCTGAGCTGAAGTCAGAGCTTAACCGACTGAGCCACCCAGGCACCCCTGTAAAAATGTAATAATACTATTATGATGAGTGTGTGTCTCACAGCTAGTGTGGGGCACAAGTGTGTGGGCACAGCTAGTGTGGGAGCATCCCAGGCAAGGATGTTTGTTTTATTCACTGATGTACCCTAAGCACCTAAAACCGTGCAGGCACACTGTAGGTGCTCAGTACATATTTTGTGGAATAAATAATTAAATTAATAATTAAATAAGTAAATAAATTTGTGGGTAGATCTCTGGAACCTGGAATCCAGTAGTTTGGATCCTTCTTCTGCTACTAACTGGCAGAGTACTTGTAAGCCAGTCAGGGGGCTTGAGGCTAAGGCATAGCTTTAAAATTCCCTGAGGTGGTGGGGCGCCTGGGTGGCGCAGTCGGCTAAGCGTCCGACTTCAGCCAGGTCACGATCTCGCGGTCCGGGAGTTCGAGCCCCGCGTCGGGCTCTGGGCTGATGGCTCAGAGCCTGGAGCCTGTTTCCGATTCTGTGTCTCCCTCTCTCTCTGCCCCTCCCCCGTTCATGCTCTGTCTCTCTCTGTCCCAAAAATAAATAAACGTTGAAAAAAAAAATTAAAAAAAAAAATTCCCTGAGGTGGAAATGACCTCTTCTATGGTGTTATTTTAATTCTCTTTGAAACAGCAATAGAATAAGGAGGATTTAAAAAAATGAAATTTTACTCCCAAGAAGACTTTGGTGAGAAAGGAAAAAGTGAGAAGATGTAGCCGGACTTGTTTCTCTTCTGCTTAACTTGCCTTTGAATTAGCATGCCTTTTAAAAATGATTTAAAATAATCCATTTTGTCTATTTAATTCTTGAGATCAGAAATTTAGTGTCCTTTGTCCTGTGCGTAATAGTTCCGGCCCTTGCTTTGTGCCTTGTATGAGACATGGAACAATTCATTTCACTTCATTAAGTATATCTTAAGTTTCTACTTATTGACTAGCAACTTTCCAAAAAATGTGTGAAGCAGCAACACTAAAAACACATTACATTTTCTATATAGGGTAAACTAAAGAGAAAAGAAGGAAAAACATGTGGAGAAAGGTGAAGAGAAGGATTAGGATTGAAGGGGAAGGTTTAAAAAGGAAAAACTGCTCTCAGGGAATACCTCCATTCCAGAAAGTCCCTAGCTTTCTTTTCTTTTTTTAAAAAAATTAATTTTTTAAATTTGTCCAAACTGAGTATCGGGCTCCTTCCTACCTCTTTACTCCATCAGCCTGTCAGTTGGGACCTCAGTGGTCCAAACCTTAAAGTCAGGAGCTACTGCATGGGTAGTTGGGGTTTAGTGCCTCTGGTATGTTATGTCCTCTGGCACATTTGCCCTAATACTTTGATTAGAAATGGAGTAACTGACAAGTCTTTTGATTGAATGATAGTGGTAATCACTAAAGATTAGGCTTTGTGCTAGCATAGTACAGAATCAGCCAAGGTAGGCTCTAGCCTGTTAGGAAATTGCTTTAACCCTTCTAAGTCAGCATTATATATTCTAGGAGCCAGCATTTTCCTATGGGTCTTGTAAAAACGAATCCTGCTTTGATTTGTATCCCCATTGTTTCTAGTGTAAACAACTTGATTCTCTTAATCAAGCAGTGCTAGAAAATATTAATTCTATAATTTTATTTTAAATAAGAATTCAGGGTCACCGCTTCCTGTTTTAAGTAAGGTTCTTTCTACCTATATAGTGCCCAGAAGCTCAAACTGATAACAAATGTAAATACCTTGGACAAGTGGGAGGGTATAAATTAAAGATGGCCTTTATTTTTTTTTTAATTTATTTTTTTTAACGTTTATTTATTTTTGAGACAGAGAGAGACAGAGCATGAATGGGGGAGGGTCAGAGAGAGAGGGAGACACAATCTGAAACAGGCTCCAGGCTCTGAGCGGTCAGCACAGAGCTCGACGCTGGGCTCGAACTCACGGAGTGTGAGATCGTGACCTGAGCCGAAGTCAGCCGTCGGCCGCTTAACCGACTGAGCCACCCAGGCGCCCCTAAAGATGGACTTTAAAATCCTAATTGAAGGATCTATCAGGTTGTGTACTTAATCACAGAGTTGATTTTAATGGAGTGTTGATGAAATTGGTGATCACGGGATGATTCAGTTGTGTGTATTTAGAGCTCTTCTCGGAGGTGGGTTCACCCCTATTGTTTGTGCTTCAATTCCACCCTGAACTAAAAAGGAAAGAATGAGATGGAAAATTAAAAAAATCTATAGTGCCACCTGCCTCTGAAGCCTTACTTAGCCTGCCGTTTAATAAAATTGTTTGTCGTAAAAGAAAGTAGTAAAGACATTGAACTTGCTCCAAGGAGAAGCTGTTTCTGCAAAGAGACCCTTTATGTGGATGAAAGAACTTCATAGTTTGGAACTTTTATGTTCTGATCTCAATCTCTCTAAATTTAAGAACATTTCAATGAAGTTTTCCCATTTCCAGCTAGTGACAGACTGCATTCTAGTTTTAGCCTTTGAAGGAAATTGAGATCCAATTTTATGGGGAAAGATTTCCAAGTTTTTATAGTTTTCTTTTTTGTGGAGATTTGATATGTAAATAAGGTAGTTTTTATTTCCAATTATCAATCTTTTAAAAAAATAAACTTAATTTTTAGGACAGTTTTAAATTTACAGAAAAAATATATACAGTACAAGGAGTTTCCATCAATTCCATATCCAGTTTCCCTTATTAACATCATATTAGCATATGTGTAACATTTTTTTTACAGTTAATGAATCAGCATTGATCATCCCACCGTAGTTATTCATTGAGAAGTCACTCAAAGTTTTTTTAAAAGGTAGGATTGCCTGCTGATTTTTAATAGAAGTCTAGAAAATTACTGGATTGATATATCATCAAGACTTAGTTTTTTTCTTTAATCAGCTTTACTGAGGTAGAAATTTACATATGGTAAATTCACATTTATGTATACAGTTCAGGGAGTTTTCATAAAAGTGCATTGTCATATAACCAACACCACAGCCATGGTATGAAATATTTTCATCATCCCAAAAAAGTTCTTTTATGCTTCTTTCCATTTATTTTATTTTTATTTTTTAAAGATGGTTTATTTTTAAGTGATCTGTACACCCAGTGTAGGTCTTGAGATTACAACCCCTGAGATCCAGGGGCACGTGCTCTACCAATTGAGCCAGCCACGGGCCCCATGCTTTTTCCATTTAATCCCTTTCTCCAACCTCAGCACCTGGCAACCGCTGATCTGCTTTCTGTCACTGTAGATTTGCCATTCGTAGAATCATTCTAGTAGAACGATTCATATAGTACATGGGTTTTTGTGCCTGGTTTCTTTCACTAAGCGTAATGCTTTTGAGATATATTGTGCACGTAGGAATGAGGAACTCCTCCTCTTTTATTGCTGAGTAGTATTCCATCCTATGGACAAACTGTCATTTGTGTCCATTTGGCACTCCATAGATATTTGTGTTGTTTCTACCTATTGGCTATTATGAATAAAGGTGCTGTGAACATTTGTGTAGAGGTCTTTGTGCAGACATATGTTTCCATTTCTCTTGGATAAATGATAAAAACTGTATGCTAGGTTGTGTGGTAAGTGTATGTTTAACTTTAATAATAAACCCCCAAAACCAGCAAACTGTTTTCCTAAGTGGCTCTACATTTTGCACTCCCAACCAGCAGCATGTAAGGATTCCAGCTGCTCCACATCCTCACCAATTGGTATTACCAGTTTTTTGATTTTAGACATCCTAACAGGTGTGTAGTAATCCATCATTTTGATTTTAAGATTTTAATTTGCACTTCCCTAATGACTAATATTGATACTAAGTATCTTTTTGTGTGCTTGTTTGCCATTCCAGTATCTTTTTTGGAAGTATCTGTTCAAATCTTTTGCCCACTTTTTATTGGGTAATCTTGTTGAGTTGTAGAGGAGTTATTTATATATATAAAGACTTACTCTTAAATTTCTAGATCAAAACAGCATTTATTTATTTATTTATTTATTTATTTATTTATTTAAATGTTATTTTTGAGAGAGAGACAGAGCGCAAGCGAGGGAGGAACAGAGAGAGAGGGAGACACAGAATCTGTGAAGCAGGCTCCAGGCTCGGAGCTGTCAGCACAGAGCCCAATGCGACGCTCGAACTCAGGAACTGTGAGATCATGACCTGAGCTGAAGTTGGATGCCGAGCCGACTGAGCCACCCAGGCGCCCCAGCATATGTTTATTTTCAGTGTATAAGTGAATATAATGAAAAGCTCTTAAGGACTGGCCTCGCACTTAACTGGAATATACATGGCTGTTTTGTATGTGTCAGGAACTAAAGAATCAATCTAGTAGAAATATAAAGTAGTTTTTATGTGCCACCCCCTTTGCCCAAGTTACATGAACCCATTTATCCAAATATGTTCTAGTGAATGTTGAGGTTTTGTTTGTTTGCTTTTTAAATTAAGAAAAATAAAATCTTTGAAGTGGTAGTTGTTGGTCAGCATTCTGCCGCTATGAAAACCCATCTTATGGCTGTGTTTCAGGTGTTTATTTAAATTATACCTATCTGTTCCAAACAGTATGTCTCGTCTTCCTTCTACACTCTGTGGGGGCCGACCAACTGCCAAATAAACTTTTAGAGACTTTGGAGACCCATTCAAAAGCCGAGAAAAATAAATATTAGCTCATGGTCACATGAGACTCAAATATCACATTAATTGTAAAAGGAGGAAGTGTGGCTTATTTTACACTGTGATTGGTTAAAAGTCAATGGCATTTTCATGTATATGTGTGTACTCCTCTGGCCATATAAAACACTTGAGTAAAATTAGAAATAGTGCCATTAATTATTGGACTGTGTGTCCTGTCATCTCTTTTGACAGACTGTAGATCACATTTCAATTATAAATCATTTCTCTTTTATTTTAAATTTTTTAATGTTTATTTATTTTTGAGAGAGATAGAGTGTGAGTGGGGAGGGGTAGAGAGAGAGGGAGACACAGAATCCGAAGCAGGCTCCAGGCTAAGCTGTCAGCACAGAGCCTGATGTGGGGCTTGAACTCATGACTGAGAGATCATGACCTGAGCCGAAGTTGCACGTCCAACCGACTGAGCCACCCAAGCACCCCACAATTATAATTTCTTTTTTTTTTTTTAATTTTTTTTTTCAACGTTTATTTATTTTTGGGACAGAGAGAGACAGAGCATGAACGGGGGAGGGGCAGAGAGAGAGGGAGACACAGAATCGGAAACAGGCTCCAGGCTCTGAGCCATCAGCCCAGAGCCCGACGCGGGGCTCGAACTCACGGACCGCGAGATCGTGACCTGGCTGAAGTCAGACGCTTAACCGACTGCGCCACCCAGGCGCCCCACAATTATAATTTCTTTAACAAAAAAATTGGTATTTTTCTGTGGGCATCTCTAAAATCTACACACACACACACCCCCTAGCAGCTGTGGATTTTATTCTTTTTCCATTATTTGATCCCCAGGTTGTTTTTTTTTTTTTTTTAACATTTTATTTTTATGTATTTTGAGGGAGGGAGAGAGAGTCTGTGCTGTCAGCACAAGAGCCTGATGTGGGGCTTGAAACCACAAACCATGAGGTCATGACCTGAGCCGAAGTCAAGAGTCGGATGCTTAACCAAGGTGCCCCTTGGTCCCCAGTTTTAAATGGACTGAGCAACCTGCCGTAAGCTTACTATTTCAAAGAGGGAAATGAGCTCCCCCAGAAAATGTCAGAAAGGTTGCAGTTCAAAACCATTTTTTAGGAGGTTATGAAGTCTCACTGAATTATGGTCCCTCCTTTGGCCCCATTCCATGAGGAATGAGAAGTATTTATTTTTTTTAAATTTTTTTTTCAACGTTTATTTATTTTTGGGACAGAGAGAGACAGAGCATGAACGGGGGAGGGGCAGAGAGAGAGGGAGACACAGAATCGGAAACAGGCTCCAGGCTCTGAGCCATCAGCCCAGAGCCCGACGCGGGGCTCGAACTCACGGACCGCGAGATCGTGACCTGGCTGAAGTCGGACGCTTAACCGACTGCGCCACCCAGGCGCCCCGAGGAATGAGAAGTATTTAAAAGATGTCGGAGGAAGAGAGACAGTGCAATTTGTGGGGAAAGAAATTCAAGTCTGTGTAACTTTTTTCCTTTTTGTAACTCAACACCTTAGCAGCCTGGGATTCAGAGTCTTAGATTATGCTGTTGTTTCATTCCCTTCCCCCAGAGAGATAATAGTTAACTCACACGGAATTCTGTTTTTAAGAGTTTGAATCACTTGATTGAGTTAATAGTAAACACAGTGAGTCTGCCTGCTTCTTTGCTATTCCTTCTGTCCTCTAAATTTACTAAATTTAACATCATGTTTCACCGATCCATTTGATTCTTCAAACGAAACAATCAGGTACAGTCTCTTAAAGTTCACGTGCCTGAGATGTTATAATCATGTCTGACTGTGATAGATGTGAGACAGTGGGTTATATTTTGCTGTTTTCTTGTCAGTGCTGTCATTTCTTATGGGGAAAAACAGGTAATTGAAAAATGCATCTTTAGAAGAAATATGTTCTTTGGGCATCTGGGTGGCTCAGTCGGTTAAGCATCTGACTTCAGCTCAGGTTATGATCTCTTCGTTCACACATTTGGAGCCTGTTTCAGACTCTGTCTCCCTCTTTCTCTGCCCCTCCCCTGCTTGTGCTCACTTTCTGTCTCAAAAATGAATAAACATTAATTTTTTTAAAAAAAAAAGAAGAAATATGTTCTTAAACCCCCAAAGAATTTTTTTTTCATAAAATTAAAAAAAAGAAGGCCTGAAACTTTAGTTTTCGTTTCAAATATTGGCTCTTCATAGCCCCTTATAATGTTTTCATTAACTTAAAATGCTAGGTGAAATGAATAGAACTAGTTCTCTAGGAAACCTCAGTAGTTAGAATAGAGCAAAAGCATAACCTTATAGATGTTACTGAATTTTTACATGTACTTAATATTTGTTCTTTCCCTAAAACAATTGATGGGGCTGTCGGCTGAGCCTAGAAATTGGTTCAGAAAAAGCGGAAGCAGGGAACTCGATTGTGTAATTGTGAGAATAAATTTGTACACATGCCTGGAAGACTACAATTTGATAAAATAAAGCGTCATCCAGTATGATCGGGGCCTGACTTCATGCAGAAATAGTGGTAGCAGAGACCTCGAAGTCTTTGTAGTTCTGGGTGAGCATCCTACTTAAGGTATCAGGGTCTAAATATGCTCCGTTGACTTAAAATCACTGTCTGTTCTCTTTTGAAAAGCTGAACATTCGTTTTGCCTTAGTGTCTTGCCATCCCTCTGAAGAACAGAAGGCACGTTATAAAACCAGACAGTTCCCTTTGCATTCTATGAGGTAGGTAGAGTGTGTTACAGTAAGTACTTTCTTAGAACTTTGAACCTTAATTCAAACACCCCCCCCCGGTCCAATAAAAAAGTGATTTGCAGTGTTCTATTTCTGTGTGCCTTGCTGTTGGGTTGGAGATGATATTATGCTGTTGTCATATCCTACCTTTATTGTTAGGCATGTGGTGGGTTGAGACAATTTGGCAGGTACAGTTTTGTAGTGTGGGTGGATCTTTCCCTGAAGCTCTTTGGTATTAACTTGATTCTTGCAGAACATTTCTCTTAGACAAGGTATTGAGTGGGCTTCCAAATGTCCAAGGAATCTACATCCTCAAATACCCATGAGAGAACTTCTGAGTACTGAATTAAAAATGAGGTGCCACAGGAGAACGGAGGCTGCAGAACAGGAAGTGCTGATGTGAAACCTTTTTTTTTTTTTTTTTAATTGAAACCTTTTGTTGAGCTCACAGATTTGGGTTCTTTAAACTGTGTTTTTATGAATACATGCCGTGGGAAGGGAAGCATGACTGACCACATTGATTTGAGTTTGAGGAATTCTTCATTTCCAGGTAGTAAAATGCTGTTTCTCATCTCTGACTCTCCTTGGATTACAGCAAAATGGATATCTCAAACCCCCCAACTTCCAAATGTATCACTTACTGGAAAAGAAAAGTTAAATCTGAATACATGCGACTCCGACAACTGAAGCGGCTTCAGGCAAATATGGGCGCGAAGGTAAAAACTAACTCCCGTGTGATGAGTTATCTATTTTAATATATTGATCTAATGTAGAAGGTTGGGCTTTTAAATTTTTTTTTTTTAATGTTTATTTATTTTTTGAGAGAGAGAGAAAGAGACAGAGGTGAGTGGGGGAGGGGCAGAGAAAGAGACACACGGAACTCAAAGCAGGCTCCAGGCTCCACACTGTCAGTGCAGAGTCTAACACAGGGCTTGGACTCACAAACTGTGAGACCATGACCTAAGCCGAAGTCCAATGCTTAACTGACTGAGCCACCCAGGTGCCCTAGGCTGGGCTCTTCTCTTAAAATTCTAAGCATTGTTCCCTTGGCTTTTCCAGGCTCTATATGTAGCAAATTTTGCAAAGGTTCAAGAAAAAACCCAGATCCTCAATGAAGAATGGAAGAAGCTTCGTGTCCAACCTGTGCAGTTGATGAAGCCTGTGAGTGGGCATCCTTTTCTCAAAAAGGTACTTCCAGGTGTCTAAGCTCAGCCTTCCTTGTTTCCTTGGACTTAAGTTGTTTGTTTGTTGTTGTTTTTCTATATTTATGACTTATTAGAAAATAAGGATAATGGATATAGTTATTGTAGTCAATTTTGAATAACTGGGGTAGTAAATCTGTAGCTTAAAGAATAGCCTATTCACCTATTATTCTCCTCAGTTAGTGGGTATAATCATGAGGGTTTTAAGATTTTATTTTTAAGTAATCTCTCCACCCTACATGGGCCTTGAACTCACAACCCCGGAGATCAAGAATTGTACACTTTTCCAAGTGAGCCAGCCAGGGCCCCCTGAGTGTTTTTTGTTTTTCAATATTTATCTTTGAGAGAGTGCAAGCAGGGGAGGGGTAGAGAGAGGGGGACAGAGGATCCGAAGTGAGCTCTGCACTGACAGGCTGACAGCAGAGGACCCGATGTGGGGCTGGCTCGAACTCACGAACTGTGTGAGATCATGAACTGAGCCACCCAAGTGCCCCTTTTGATTTTTTTTTTTTTAACAGAAAAATGAAACAGTTAGTGTCTACTTTACTAGGCTCTGTGTACGAGCTTCAAAACAACCCTGTCTATGCCTTGTTTGGCACCTCGGTGTTTTGATATTGGAAAGAGAGGATCCAGGATAATGAGCAGGAATATATTGATCAAAGGAATGTTCCTTGTTATAAATCTAAAAATCATTCTAGTCTTAAAGAGATAATATTTTTTAAAATAAATTTATCTCTCTTTTTAAGTTTATTTGTTTATTTTGAGAGAGAAGAAGAGAAATAATGTACGTGCGTGCATGAGCAGGGGAGACACAGAGGACAGAGAGAGGGTGAGAGAGAGACCCAAACAGCCTCTACTGTCAGCAAGGAGCCCAGCTCAGGGCTTGAACTCACGAACCATGAGATCATGACCTGAGCTGAAATCAAGAGTCAGATACTTAACCAACTGAGCCACCCAGGTGCCCCTAAGAGATAATATATATTTTTTAATGTTTTTATTTATTTTTGAGACAGAGAGAGACAAAGCATGAGCGGGGAAGGGGCAGAGAGAGAGGGAGACACAGAATCTGAAGCAGGCTCCAGGCTCTGAGCTGTCAGCACAGAGCCTGACATGGGGCTCGAACTCACAGACTGTGAGATCATGACCTGAGCTGAAGTCGGACACTTAACCAACTGAGCCACCCAGGCACCCCGAGATAATATTTTTAAGATGTAAAAAGTGGATTGTATATTGAGCAATTTTCTTCTCCAAAGCAGAATATGACTCTAATTTCTGTACTGCTTTGCTTTCCCCCTACTGTCTCCATCACCTCTGCAGCTAAGTTGAGGCCAACTGTCTTAAAGTGTAGGTGCTCAGGAAAACTTCCTCATCTCCTAGGACTTTCAGAGGCCTTTTGCTGTTGTGGACAGTCCAAGGAGAGCAGCAATTTTACATTGAAATAAACACCAGTTGGGTGTGAGAGGCACCATGCTGGCGTCTGTAGATGATACAAAGGTGAATAAGAGACAGTTTCCACAGCTTTACAATCCAGTGGTTCCTTTTTTAGGAGCTGATTGTTGCAAAATCCTCAACCTATTAATTTGTAAGAATTAGAAGACTACTGGGACCATTTTAGAAGGAAACTACAGTTCTCTTTTTAATTTTTTTAAATTAAAAAAATTTTTTAAGTTTATTTATTTTGAGAGAGAGAGAGAGAGTACAAGTGGGGGAGGAGCAGAGAGAGAGGGAGAGAGAGAATCCCAGGCAGCCTCCACGTTGTCAGCACAGAGTCAGACAAGGGGCTCAGTCCCACAAACCATTGAGGTCATGACCTGAGCCCATGAGAGAAGCCCAAGCAGTCTCCACACTGTTGGCACAGAGCCCAATGCTCGATCCCAGTTGGACACTTAACTGACTGAGCCACCTAGGTGCCCCGCTCCAGTTCTCTCGGGTCATGTGCTTGCCTTTCCCTCCCCATGTCTTTGCTTATATTTCAGTGTACCATAGAGAGCATTTTCCCAGGATTTGCAAGCCAACATATGTTAATGAGGTCTCTGAACACAGTTGCCTTGGTTCCCATCATGTATTCCTGGTCCCCTCTCCAGCAGAACTTTATGGTATGTATTAAAAGCACTGTGGTGATTGTATAAACTGTATGATTATCCTGTGTTGGTGTGCTGGCACTCCTCTTAGGGTAAAGATTGTCAGATTGTACTTAACAAAGCTTGGGCATGCAGGACAGACTGTTTTTGTAATTTACTTACTCTCTCTATACACACACACACACACACACACACGTGTACATATAGCACACGTTATTCTAACTCATTAGGTTTTGTGCTCTCTGAAGTGTCCTTCTGAGTTGATGCTAGTTTTTTTTTGTTTTTTTTAAGATTTATTTATTTTGAGAGAGAGAGAGAGACAGAGCATGTGAGCCAGGGAGGGGCAAAGAGAGAGGAGAGAGAATCCCAAGCAGCCTCCACATTGTCAGCAGAGTCAGACTGGGGGCTCAATCCCACAAACCATTGAGGTCATGACCTGAGCCGAGATCAAGAGTTGGACACTTAATCAACTGAGCCACCCAGGCACTCCAATGCTTATTCTTTTTTGAATGAATGAGACTGGGCAAGACTCCAATTTTCCCTTACTACTTTGGCCCAGTTTTGTAACATGTGAAGTTAAATGCAGTCTAAATCAGACACTTGAGGCTTAAGCAGGTTGACATCTCCCTGCTGATGGAGCGATCCTTTCTGAACCCCCTAAAGGCAAGATACTGTGAAAGCAACTGAAATAATAGAGGGGCACATGGATTCAAGAGCCTTACATCTGGGCCTTTATGCTGACTCCTGCTCGGGTTAGTTTTGGTTCTGATAATCAGTCCTGTCTAAATACTGGCATTGCTTATCATCTGCCTGGTGACAGCAGGAATAGGATATAGGTTTACAGAAGGGAATCCTCTCTTAGAATAAAACTTCACAGTAATTTTACTTACTACTTGGGGAATTAAGAATGGCTGTGTTTTCTGCTGAACAACAACAATAACAAAAATCCATTAGTATTTTCTTTAGCCAGGAAATATTCATAGCTCATACTGCAGTTGACTTTAGGTTCCCATCGAGTGTGATCGACCTGAGTTGTAATCATAATTTTTTATTATGATTATGGGAGTTTAGTCCTAGTATGTATAAGAGACTACCCAGAAACTCTATGGTTGCTCAGGTTCTGTTCTGAATATTCTGGTTATATTGCAGATTATACTCTTGGAAGCCTTCCTTTTCATTTATGTATCTCTACTTATGATAAGAATTAGAATTGAAGGGGCGCCTGGGTGGCGCAGTCGGTTAAGCGTCCGACTTCAGCCAGGTCACGATCTCGCAGTCCGTGAGTTCGAGCCCCGCGTCGGGCTCTGGGCTGATGGCTCAGAGCCTGGAGCCTGTTTCCGATGCTGTGTCTCCCTCTCTCTCTGCCCCTCCCCCGTTCATGCTCTGTCTCTCTCTGTCCCAAAAATAAATAAACGTTGAAAAAAAAAATTAAAAAAAAAAAAAAAGAATTAGAATTGAAGACTTTTTAGACTATTGTTTAAGTGATATTTGTACCTATTTTACAATGATGTTTTGTAGATAATAGATGGAATCACTGTGAAAAATAAATGTGCTGGCAAATTCTAAATGTTGTTGGAAATATCATTGTCAGTAGTAGGCTAAACATTTGGTAGTTAATATCCTTAAGTAGTTAAACTGACTTTTTTCCCTAAGAGTAGCATTGCCCCCTTCCGTTTGAAGTTTTGTTGGCAACACAGAATGGCCAGTCTTTAAAAATGCAGGAAACTCTGTAACCAAAGGTGTTTTCAGGAAATTCAAGCATCAAAAAAGGCCCAGCAAAGATTCTATTAAACAGGAAAGAGGAGCTGCCTAGTGAATTCATGGAATGAATCACATCTGGTTTGATTTCAGGTAGAAGATGAGACAGTTTTGTGCAATATTCCCTACATGGGAGATGAGGTGAAAGAAGAAGATGAGACTTTCATTGAGGAGCTCATCAATAACTATGATGGGAAAGTCCACGGTGAAGAAGGTAGTGGTACTGGGCTCTTTGGGAGAAAACTTTATTAAAATGGTGCCCCTTCTTTGGTACATCATCATCTTGCTTTTATTTGCTACCTCACGGTGTACACACTGAAGAATACTTCGATTGCTGGACTAAAAATTTTATATTAAAAATGTCCCCAGTTAAATTGTAAAAGGAGTTGCGACATAAAAGGATTTTATATATGTAGTAATCAGTGGCTGAGGAGATAGTGTAGTGCACAGAGAAGTATGATCTTAGGAGTTTTCCATAAATCCATCCAAAGCCAGTTTGTTCTTCATTTCTCTTTCTCTGAGAATGGCAATGAGCATAATCTCTCTGTCCTACTTTGATCCAGATATATCCTAGATCTCCCAGAAATTGTAACATTCTGACTTTCCAGCTCTTTTGACAGTTGTGGGTACTGTTGAAAATGCATTATTTATCTACTGCGCCCCCTAGTGTTCAAAGACTTTATCCTAAGTTGTTAGTGTAACCCCAGAGAGTATGATTTTAAGAAGATAATGCTGTCTTTTGACTCAAAGACGTCACTGGCAACCCATCAGCAGCAAAACCAAGTAAATTTTCATGTTATCATTCTTTTCCTGTCCCACTTGTATTGTTTGTACACCTTTGTGAGATTTTGGACCATAAATACAGGTTGATCTGTGACTGAGGAAGTGAACTATCCCAGTTAGAGTAAAGCCTATATAACTGGATTTCCCACTCGAGCCAGCTCGATTGTTGCAGCTGTAAGAGCCAATCAAAGTATTGTAATTTCCTGACTGTTCATATAAAAATGTACCTATGTTATATAACGTAAGTTGTACTTCAGGAGTGAATACGAGAAAACCTTCCTAGGAGGACTAAGGGAACATGAAATGACCACAGCTCAGCCATCTAATCTTTATGTTTTAGAGATGATCCCTGGATCTGTTCTGATTAGTGATGCTGTTTTCCTGGAGTTGGTAGATGCTCTGAATCAATACTCAGATGAAGAGGAGGAAGGGCACAATGACACCTCAGATGGGAAGCAAGATGACAGCAAAGAAGATCTGCCAGTGACAAGAAAGAGAAAACGACACGCTCTTGAAGGTAGATATTCCATTCTGAAAGTGACAGGGAGAGGGAAAAAGGGAGAAACAGAAAGGTTTGTTGATTATTAAAGGCTGCTGGTGCTTCTCACTTGGTTCACTCTGAAGGAAACAGAGTAGTGTGTTTGGGAGACATGGAAAATTATAAAGAAGAAAATATAATTATCCTATAATTTTACTACCTAGGAATAACCAGCATTAATGTTTTCTTCTAGACCTAAAAAATGTGTGTGTGTGTATGTGTGCGTGTGTGTATCCACACACACACACACACAGAATATACACATACACATACCTAAAACGAATATAATGTTGTATGTCAACTGTGTCTCAAGTTTTTAAAAGTACATATATAATAAAAAAAAGTACACATACAAAACAACGTGTTTTAGATGCATTATGTGAAATGGGATCATGCCACAGATACGCACACATACACAATTTTATATCCCTTTGTATTTGATCTTCTCTCGTAAGCATTTTTCCATGTTGTTAATATTTAATTAACTTAATGTTTAATTATGTGCCATGGTACTTACTTATACTATACGTCCAGGGACGTAGTGCCTCTGTCTTGTTACAACAAAGCTGTAACATCAGTCTTGTTCTTCAGCATCATCGTTATGATGGCATTCTTCAATATCCACATCTCTCCATGAAAACTCCTGTTTTCCCCCTCTAGATTCTCTCTTGGAACATGGATTTTGTCATTAATGTATAGATGATGCTGATTTCCTTATTACTGGTAACCTATTAGATAAACCCAGGTAGCATTGACTTTCTTTATGTGTTCCTAAACAGTCAGCGGTTGGGTTAGCAAAGCAGCTGTAATCAAAATGCTGTGACAGAGGGAAAATGACCAAACAGCTTTGTTTGCGTCCTTGATTATAGCTCAGGAGCTCTTTGTCATTTCCAACTCAGGCAACAAAAAGAGTTCCAAGAAACAGTTCCCAAACGACATGATCTTCAGTGCAATTGCCTCGATGTTCCCTGAGAACGGTGTCCCGGATGACATGAAGGAGAGGTAGGGAAGGCCGTTCCACTCAGGCCATGTAGAGCGCTCAAGCAAAACTTTTATTCAAGCCTAAATTTGGTTAATAAAAAACCTTGTTTCTGGTAAGTGCGCTATGATTTGTTCGCACTTCTGATTGTTTCCTGCTTCATTTGCTTACCTCTGAATACCCGTTCCCATATTAAAGGGCATTGTTCATTAGCTTTGAAGTAATTTCGGGCAGCGAACTTCTAAAATTCTGCATTTTTCTGGAGAGTTACTCCAGCGCCATACTTTCCAAATCTGTCTCTCTCTTTGCTTGCAGACATGTGCCCAGCCCAGCACAGGTGCAGTGGTGCACCCACTTAGGTATACGCCACCCTGCCATCAGCAAGCCCCGTAAAAAAGCACCCATGCTCCCTTGGCCGACTGTACCTGGATGACTGTCAGTGCGCGATCTGTACTTTCTCAGTGAAGACGTTTCCTTGGAAGGAATTCTTCTCTCTCTTTTTAAAAATAGGTACCGGGAGCTGACGGAGATGTCAGACCCCAATGCGCTTCCCCCTCAGTGCACACCCAACATCGACGGCCCCAACGCCAAGTCCGTGCAGCGGGAGCAGTCTCTGCATTCCTTCCACACACTTTTTTGCCGACGCTGCTTCAAATACGATTGCTTCCTTCACCGTGAGTGGGGCTACTCTGAAATACTCTCCTGTTCTCCATCCCCAACCACTGCGTCCTTCTGTTTATTTTAGTTAATCATACAGAGTTCCTGGCTTCTGACCTGACGCTGGTTTTACAAAGGGTGGGTTCTCTATTCACTTGTACCGTTGTGGTGCAATGTGTTTCGCATGGTCAGGACAGAATAACCAGCAACATACGAGTCCCTGAGCACCTGTTAGCTTTGAAAGGGTTGTGTTGATGTCAGAAATGATTAAATTTTGCGCACCTTGATGGTAGCTGTTTATATCTAAATTTTCCCACCATGGCTCCTTAATTGGATTTTGTTCTTCCCCATCCTGCCAAGTGGATGAACCATTGGAAACAGGACAGTTTTGTGTTTTCCAGCTTTTCACGCCACCCCTAATGTATATAAACGCAAGAACAAAGAGATCAAGATTGAACCAGAACCATGTGGCACAGACTGCTTCCTTTTGCTGGTATGTTCTTTTTTTTTTTTTTTTTTTAAGTTTTATTTATTTAACTAATCTCTACATCCAACCTGGCACTCCAACTCATGACCCTTAGATCAAGAGTTGCACGCTCCGCCAACTGAACCAGCCAGTCACTCCTTGCTGATATGTTCTTAAACTGTTCTGCCATTGTTAAATCTGTTGAAAATTGAGCAGGAAATGGCCCTTCAGTTTTCTGCTCCTGGGAATACAAACCAGATGAGCCAGTATGTAGCACTCTGGGGGGTCACAAAGCACAAATAAAACAGGACTTCTGCTCTTAAGGAGCTCCCAAATACTAAGGACTATGAAATTAGTCTCGTGGCGTGAGGAGGGCAGGTGTGTATCTGTAATGGCATTTTCTTTGCTGTCTTCTTTTAAATGCATAGAAACATACGAGAAATAACACATGAAAGCACCCATGTCTTATTGTAAGGTAAACAGCCAGATGGGCCCTTCCCTGATGGACAGACTTTATGCGGCAGCATAAATTCTCCTGCATTCGTGTGGGAAGGCAGTACACTTAGAACGAGAAGGGAATAGGTTCACTTGGACCAGCCAAAGACACAGTTTTGCTTTCTGCACACTACAGTGAGCTTAGGTAAAGAATGAAATACCTTGATTTCTGCTACCAATTAAAAATAGGTTATAGAGCCAAGTGCCTTTGGGACCATCTTTAGTGGGAGAATAGAAGAAAAGATGGTAAAAAGTGCCCCTGGGTATACATCTGGAAAATGAGCCATGTGATAATAGCAAAAGAGTAAACAGACTTTCTCTACTTTTTCCCCTATATGGGTCGACTCCTTCCTGTGTGCCAAGTAGCATGCTGGCCCTTAATATATATTATCTTACATTCTTGCTTACGGACAACATCCTGAGGTGGAGAAACTATGGGTTATAGAAGCTACATATTTTGTCCAAGATTTGTTAATGTCAGTGGTTTGGCAGTAATGAAATTCAAGCTCTGGTCTAGCTCCAGAGTCCATACTTTTTAAGTTATTCCACACTTAAAAAAATTACACTGTGTTATATCAACACCAGCATTTATTTTTTTATTCTTATATATATTTTTTTAAAGAGCGTTTTTTTTTTTTTCTTTAATGTTTACTTATTTTTGAGAGAGAGAGAGACAGAGTATGAGTGGGGGCGGGGCAGAGAAGGAGACACAGAATCCAAAGCAGGCTCCAGGCTCTGAGATGTCAGCACAGAGCCTGACCGGGTGCTCGAAACACAAACCGCGAGATCATGACCTGAGCCGAAGATGGACGCTTAACCTACTGAGACACCCAGCAGCCCCTTATTTTTATTTACTTTTTACTGTTTAATTTTTTGAGAGAGAGAGACACACACAGAGTGCAAGCAGGGGCAGGGCAGAGAGAGGGAAACACAGAATCCAAAGCAGGCTCCAGGCTGTCAGCACAGAGCCCGATGTGGGGCTCAAACCCACGAACCTTGAGATCATGACCTGAGCTGAAGACTGAGCTGCCCAGACGCCCCAACACCAGCATTTATATAAGTAAAAAGACGTTGTCTTTCTCATAGCAATTACCCTGAGACCCTGTACATGTTTCAAAAGATGCTGTCAGTGCCCAAAATGTATGTCTATGTGTGTGTGTGTTTAACTTACAGAACTGTCTGTGCAGTTTTTCTTTTATTGCTTTTTAGAAATCAGTGCATTTTTCAAATATAATGCTGGACTGTTTTTCCCTCAATCTCGATCATGGAAGGAAGGTGAAAGATATCTTCTTAGATTTAATGATAGTTTTTCCATATTTGCTTTGTCCCTCTATTTGTATATGCATATCTTTTGCTGAGCAATTTGAAAATAAGTTGCAGACATTGAGATACTTGTTTGCTAAGTATGTCAGCATGCACTTCCTAAAAATACAGACATTCTCTTATATAACCACATTATTACACCTAAAAAAAATTCAGAGAATTTAATAATATCATCTGTCAGTTCCATATTTAAATTTTTTCAGCTGTACCAAGAGTAGCTGGGTTTGGGTTTTTTTTTTTTTTTTTTTTAACCAAGGTCATCCAGTCATACATCATATTTGGTTATTATGTCTTTTCAGTCTCCTTTAATGTCAAGTAATCACACCATTTTTTTTTCCTTTTTGAAAAATCCAGGCTCATTGTCTAGTAGGATACTGTCCCAAATTCTGAATTTGTGGTTTTCTCCTGGTGTTACTGAACTTGTTTTTGTATCCTCTATTTCCCATGAACTAGAATTAGCTCTGGAGCCTTAGTTATATTTATGTTAAATCTTTTGATCATGAATACATTGTAAGTGATGCTGTGTACGTCACATTGTAGGATGAGCACATTCAGTTAATTTTAAAACTTCACATTCAGTTAATTTTAAAACTTCACTTTTGGAATTTCCTTTAGGGCCTACAGGATATTAGTCTGAATATCCTTAGTAATGGCAAATCTTTATCCTTTTCACGTAGATTTAGTTTTCAGAAACAGCTAGAAGTGTTTGGGAACCAGGTCTGGTGAGAAGGTAGATGATCAAGTTGTGTGATAGTTATTGGGTCTTTTTTTTTTTTTTAATAAAGCATAGCTATAAAGTAATGAAGCAGTATTCTTCCAAGTCTAATAAACTGATTTGGGAGAAGTAAGTAGTGATATTGGACAAATTTAGGGACTACATATTTTATTATTGAAACAGAAGCAGTGCAAGTAGAATGAAAAAAACAGTGTGGCCAGGGGATGGGGAGCCCTCATTCTGTACCCATTCTGGAACAGTTAGCTACATATGCTCAAGCAGGTCCCTTCCTCTCTGAACCTCATTTCCTCTTCCACAGGAGAATGTGTTCTCAAATTCCAAATAGCTAACATGCAAATGAGTTTTAGACCCAACTCACTGGAAAGTTGAAGATGCACAGATTATATCTGTTTTAATATTACTTTACAAGGCAGCTCTTCTGTGAAGAGGTATAAATTTGTAAGTTTTAGAATGCTGGTTAAGCAGCTTTTACATAGTCACACTTACATAGCACAGAGCAAAACATAGACAGTGTCATTGCATGTAAGCACAGGCGTTGAAGAAGGGGGTTTGTAATGATGGGATCAATATGGCGACCCTGGGCCTGTTCCTGTCTCCCACCTGTAACGTGTACATTGCAGGAAGGAGCGAAGGAGTACGCCATGCTCCACAACCCTCGCTCTAAGTGCTCCGGGCGTCGCCGACGAAGGCACCACATGGTCAGTGCTTCCTGCTCCAACACTTCAGCCTCTGCTGTGGCTGAGACTAAAGAAGGGGACAGTGACAGGGATACAGGCAATGACTGGGCCTCCAGTTCTTCAGGTACACTGAACAGAAAGCGATCCTTTCTTCCTATGCAAGGCCTCTGGGAAACGCAGGATCACTGCCTAACACTTAACGTTACTACTTTTTTAACATGGTTAGTTCTTCCTTTTTTTTTTTTTTTAAAGTTTATTTATTTATTTTGAGAGAGAGGTGGGGAGGGGCAGAGAGAGAGAGAGAGAGAGAGAGAGAGAGAGAAAGAGAGAATCCCAAACAGGCTCCATGCTCTCAGTGCAGAGCCTGATGCAGGGCTTGAACTCTTGCACCATGAGATAATGACCTGAACCGAAATTAAGGGTCGGGCACTTAACCAGTTGAGCCACCCAGGCACCCCTAAAGATGGTTAGTCCTTTCTATGGCTTCGCCTGTTGGCAGTAGAGACAGGGAATATTTTGATTCCTAACTATTCTGCCATTTAAAGCAGAATGATGTACTTCGGAGTATATGGCAAATGACTGATGACAACTGCATTCTCTCTCCTCCTGTTGCTCGCATCTCCTCCTCTCTTAGAGGCCAACTCTCGCTGCCAGACCCCCACAAAGCAGAAGGCTAGTCCGGCCCCCCCTCAGCTCTGTGTAGTGGAAGCACCCTCGGAGCCTGTGGAATGGACTGGGGCTGAGGAATCTCTCTTTCGAGTGTTTCATGGCACCTACTTCAACAACTTCTGTTCCATAGCCAGACTTCTGGGAACTAAGACGTGCAAGCAGGTACTCTCGGAGAGGAGCTGGGACAGGCAGGGCCCTCCTTTCATCCACTGCTCTGTCAGCCCTTTTGCCGTCTTGTGTGGCCTGTCTCAAAAGGAGCTGTCTTAGGCTCAGTCCCTCATGAGCAGGTGCTTCTGAGCCACAAGGCGGGTTCCCCAAACATGGGACTGTTTCTGCAGACTGTTTCTGCAGATGCCAGGCCTAGCCGTGCTTGGGGAATCTGGTCTCCTCCTTGTTGAATTCTCATTTCTGTCTCTAGCCACTATCTGACTCTTCTGGGTGTTTCTGCCCTCTCTTAGCTTTTTGTTGTTGTTGTTGTTGTTGTTGTTGTTGTCGTTGTTTGTTTCTGGTTCCTGCCTTTCTTTATAAATGTGTACCCCTTTCCTAAAGGGACCCCCAGGTCTTTCTGGGGATCTTCTCATCTGGCCTGCTCCTGCTTCTGTAGCTGCCGCGGTCACCCCCTCTGTCAGTCTCCTCGGTTGCTTTCTTCTCCAGATGTTCTATCGCTAGCTTTTCTAATTGCCACCCCCAGTAGCTGGGCCTGGACCTCACCCTTCTCACTCATGCCGTTACTAGAATCACAATTTGATAGCAGCCACTGATGCTTGGAGGCCGTGGGACCTGATGTCCCAATCAGTCTCCGCCTGACTGCAGTGAGAAGACAGACTAAAGAACAGGGTTCAAGGAGCAGTTGGGTGTTAGGGCCGATCCAATAAGAAAGGAATGCTCGAGCTGAGCCATGCTGCTTAGCAGCCTGACTTCAGGAGGAGTCTCTGTGGCCTCTTCTTCATGATGCCTCTACTTAGAACATGCACTAGAACCATGAATGGAAGTGCCCTTTCACTTGGAGCTCATTGCCCATTTCCTTGAGGCAAAGGTTCTTAACCTGAAAATCTACAGAATTGTGGGCAAAACAATTTTGCCTGTATTTTCCTGAGAAGATTTGTAGTTTTCATGGAATCTCAAGAGGGCCTATAGCCAAAAAGGAGAGAGAGAAAAAAAAAAAAAAAGCCAAAAACGAATGCTATAAGGGAAGAAGCATGTTGGAAGGGAACCAGTCTTCCAGAAATGCTGGCCTATGAAAATAGACAAGGGTCTGGCCTCTTCATACCAACAGAGGGAGCTAGCGCTTAGCCAAGGGGTACCACTCCTGTCCTGTCTTACACTCGGTTATACAAGGGACCCAAAGTTGCCCTTCCTCAGAAGAGACAGATAATGTTGGTTAGAATCATTCCATTCAGGGCTTCGTAGGTAAAGGTGTAGATAAAAGCTACTGACCAGGAGAGCTGTAACTGTGCTCAGTATTTCTCTTTTCTAGAGTCAGGATAAATAGTTAAGAATTGATGTCAGGATGCCAGGGCCAGTGATCTGATATCTCAGTCCCACTCTGTGCCCCTCCCCCCGCCCCCCATTGAAGAGATGCTCAGTCAGCCGCCCTCGAGCTCTCCAGAATGCTCCCAAGCCCAGCGCCTGGCTGGCTCACTTATCTGACCACCTGGCTCAAGAAGGAGTGACAAGTCCTGTTGGATTTCTCTTCCAGGTCTTTCAGTTTGCAGTCAAAGAATCACTTATCCTGAAGCTGCCAACAGATGAGCTCATGAACCCGTCGCAGAAGAAGAAAAGAAAGCACAGGCAAGGGTTGGACAAAGGACTTTCTGTTCCCTGTGCTCTGACCTCCCTTGGACTTCCCAACTGCCTCCCTCTTGAGTTTAGCATTGCACAACTGAGGGCCAGCCTTCTCAGTGCTCCCTGTGGGTCTGTGACTTGGACCAGCCCTTCCTTCTCCCATCCCTAGATGCTGTGGACTGGGAGATAACCGTCTGCCGTCCCTTTAAGCTCCTGACCAGTAGGGTGAGAGCTGGCCTCATGGCTCCACCCTGAGGCCATTTCTCCTCATTGGGTGGTTGGTGACCACTGTTCTCACTTCTCAACTCTGACTAGAGTTTTTCCTTTTGGCTCTTGTATTGTTTTTTCTAAGTTGCACAATAACACCGTCTTTTAGCTAGCCTTTGCTAAGGGTTGGAAGGGTTTTTTTTAAATTCAACATTCTGCCTGCCTCGGTTCCCTAATGACTATCACCTACTCAAGGAAGGAACTGACACCAATTCTAGATATAGAAGGAAGTCCCTGTGGCTTCTGCCTCTCGGTTTGTTCAGTCAGCAGATTCCTGAAAAGTTCCCACCTCCCCATCCTGCAATTCTTCCACATCTCCACCTCCCCAAAGAGAAGGAGGGAGGGAGGGGGGAGAGGGAGAAACAATAGCGTCATAATAGACACAGAGGGTTGGGTTTTGTGTTTGTTTTTTATACATCTTTGTTTGTTTTATATTTAAATCTTGAAGCATAGACCAGCTGGACTCCAGATGAACTCCGGCTTCCATCTAGCAGGATAGGGGCCTCTGGTGGAAGGATTCGGGGAGGATACTCCCTGGTGATCAAACCACAGTCCCTCAAAGCAGGCCATGTTGTTATTTACCCACATGTGCAGAGCCATGACCCAGGCCCATCCGCCTCTCTTTTCCAGGTTGTGGGCTGCACACTGCAGGAAAATTCAGCTGAAGAAAGGTAAGTTGCACCAGGGTGCTCTTCGGCAGTTCAGCGTGAGGTCTCACCCCTGTGGTCACCCGCCCGCCCCACCTACAGCCGCTCTTGTTGACCCTGTACTGCTTCCGCAGATGGCAGATTTCTCTGCAGCAGCTGAGAACAGCTCAGCTTCTCACTGCAGCTGAGCGCACCTCTTAGGAGGTAGAGCTAGGAGCCTTGTGGTCTCTGACTTTCATAGCGCGCCATCTGCCAGGTTCCAGACTTCGTTTAGTGTTTGGAATGGGCTGCCCTATAGTCCCAGACCATTTCCACACTCTCCCCACGAGGCAAATCACCCCGTTGTAGCTGACAAACAACCATCATCTCTGATGGCTTCTCACTTCAGGTGCTAAACGTGTGTCCAAGATCATGACTGGGACAGCCTCCTCCAGTCGAGACGATCGGGCAGGTGGGAGGGAGGGCGGTAAGGGGCCCCGGGCACAGCAGTGTCCTGGTCTACTCTTTTCTCTCCTAGATAACTCTTCCACTCAAGTGTATAACTACCAGCCCTGCGACCATCCAGACCGCCCCTGTGACAGCACCTGCCCCTGCATCATGACGCAGAATTTCTGTGAGAAGTTCTGCCAGTGCAACCCGGACTGTAAGTTTCCACTGTTTTCTCCTGTGGTCCTCCCGAAACAGCCAGCCGCCGTGCACCCCAGGTTTCCCTCCCCGCCCATGCCCCTTGCTGCCCCTGGGCCTTCTGATGTCCTCTTTGCCGTGTTCTAAGCATTCTGCAGAGGAAACAAGATCCTTAAGATCTGGAAAAGTCATTGTTTTAAAAACCCATAGGTGTTTGATTCTAAAAGCAACAACTATACAGAAATCAGAAACATTCCCATCTTTGCCTTCCAGAGAAGAATTAAGAAACGTGGGAATTTTTTCCCTTAAGGTGCTGTCACAGACCTCCTTTTTTAAGTGTTGTTTTACAACATGGACAGGTTACAACACTGCGTATGCCCATCTTAGTTTAGTATCCGGAGTTTTACCATCAGGTCAGTCTGGATGTCAGCAGAAGTAAGATAAAGGCTAAACATGCTTCTCTTTGACTTCTTATCACACTGTGCCCTTCCCCACTCAGGGCTGAGAAGTTCAATAGCAGCCTCCAGAGCCTGCAGAACTAGGTGCCCAGGCAGTTGTGCTGGAAATACCTCCTAACCCATAGCAGATATCAATCTTAGCCACAGAAGAGAGGTGCTTGTGCTGGGGAGGGCAGTGGGTGGAGGAGGGTGGCATAGAACGGATGCATTCTGTTCTCAAAATGATTCTTGTTTTGATGGTGATGATTTACCAGTGAAAAGCACTGATTTCATTTTCTCTGGGCCCCTAACCACCTCCCTTCCAAATTACACCAACAAGAGGAAGGAAGAGCACTGTTGAGGAATCTCTAGGAAACACATCTCCATAGTCAAACTTGCTTTTTTTGACATGAATGTTGGGAGGCACTCCATTTTCTCAGGAAAGAAAACAAACAAACAAACAAACAAAAAATTGACTATACGAAGCAAGGGAGCTTCTCTCCTACTTGCCAGATCTCCTTGAACACATCACATGTACTTCTTTGCTGACCCCTGAGTCAGACCTGAGCGCCAGCTTAGTCTGCTACTTTTCCTAACCCACCCCTCCCCCCGCCCCTCTCCTCCTCCCCAGGTCAGAATCGTTTCCCTGGCTGTCGCTGTAAGACCCAGTGTAATACCAAGCAGTGTCCCTGCTACCTGGCAGTGCGAGAGTGCGACCCCGACCTGTGCCTCACCTGCGGGGCCTCGGAGCACTGGGACTGCAAGGTGGTTTCCTGCAAAAACTGCAGCATCCAGCGAGGCCTCAAGAAGGTGAGGGCTTTTCTTAGGACTGCGAGCCAGATGGTGGAGGGGAAAAGACTGAGTATTCCCCAGCAGCCTCTTTCCATTGGTCCCTTAGGGGGTTTCTACATGAAAGGGCTTGGTAAATCCTAAAGGACACACACGTACTGAGATAAAGAAAGTTTGCTGTCCCGGTGAGGAGTTAGGAAAGTGACCCCTGACCTGGCCAGACTAAGAGGAGCAGAGAGGATGGACGCATCATTGATGTTGTCTGTTTGTACTTGACCCGTAGCAGTGACTCCCTAGCGACTCAGGTCTAGGAGGTCCCCGGGCCTAGAGGAGGAGGTGTCATGTTTCCTTTCCTCACCTCCCTTTGCTGTTTTGCCTCTCCCCAGAACAGAATGGCTTAGACCTTTTTCTGTTTTCAGATCCTCTTAACAGTTGCTAGTTCTTTCCACCCTGCCCACCCCCTGCACACGTGCACATCCAGTACACACACCGCCCACTCACACATGCCCTGTAGTCTGAGGTTTGACTCCCTCTTCCCCAGCACCTGCTGCTGGCCCCCTCAGATGTGGCCGGATGGGGCACCTTCATTAAGGAGTCTGTGCAAAAGAACGAATTCATTTCTGAATACTGTGGTGAGGTGAGTGCTATCGGTTTGGACCACATTCCTTTCTGGGGAGATACTGATGAGAAACCCTGATTTTCTGTGGGCCAGACTTCTGTGACTTACTCTCTAAATAACTCAGCTGAGTTCCCGTGTGGCTTCTTGGGGGATCCCACAGAAGTGTTTGCAATCCTGAGATAAACCACTCTTCTTAAAGTCTTTGCCAATTCAGGCCACACAAAGGGGTGGGCGGGGAATGCTCTTCAGTCTTAATACTGGTCAGCCTGGAGGGGCTTAGATAGAATACAGTAACTTGAGCTCTGTCTCCTGTGACTCTCATCCTGATACTCAGCAAGCATGTGTGTGTGACAGTGCCCCCTCCCAGTCCTTTCTGAGGGCAGGGTACCATGCCCTGAGCAGACAGCCTTATCCCCCGATTGTTCCTTATCTGTCTTTGCAGCTTATCTCTCAAGACGAGGCTGATCGACGGGGGAAGGTCTATGACAAATACATGTCCAGCTTCCTCTTCAACCTCAACAATGGTAAGGAGTCTCTTTCTCTTGCCCCATGGTGGTCTCAGGCACGTCTCTCTACCGGATTGCCCTTGCTGTAGTCCACGTTCAGATCAGCTGTGATTTCTCCAGCAGATGCGCAGAGGAAGGTGGGGACGTTGAACCTCAAGACACCACGAGCCACAGTTCACTTGCTTTGGGAGAACCTGCGTTTCTGGGTTGTGTTTATAATCGGAGCACTGAGCACTTACACCTGAGAAATCTCCCTACCCAGTAGATGGGAAGAGGGGATCTGTAATTCCAGCAAAATGGGGGGGACCCAAAGGGAACGCGCCCACATAAGGCTGCATTCTTATGCTGCATGCTGCTGGACTTCAAAGTCCCCCACTGGATTATTTCTGTTACTATCTAATTGATTTTAAGACCAGGTTCGAGAAGCTGTGGATTTGCCTGATGAACCCATGATCTTTCTTTACGTTATATAGATTTTGTAGTAGATGCTACCCGGAAAGGAAACAAAATTCGATTTGCAAACCATTCAGTGAACCCCAACTGTTATGCCAAAGGTGAGTTCCCAGTGACCTGGGAGGTAGGGTGGATGATGGATGCTTTATTTACTATTGTTTCTATCCATTATGTGTCTTTTTTCATTGCCGAGTTATTTTTTGTCCAAAGACAACCATGCTTAATGTCTGCTATCGTTCTGCGTCTCCGTCTCTATTTTGTTAATTGGCTCTCTCACTGAATACATGATAAAGATTTTCCCACAAACAAGAATCTTTTAAAGATAGGTCTTTTCCCACATCACCAGCCCAAATAACAGATCTAAAAGCAGAGAGGCAACTGTCTTTACTGACTGCTTTTAAACTCCACTTTATTTATATTTTCGCTGGGAACTGGGAGAAAATCAGCCCAGAACCTGCCGATTATTGGCTTGGAGCTGACTAGGAACCTAGCCTTGGCTTTGTCCTGTTTGCAGTGGTCATGGTGAATGGGGATCATCGCATTGGAATCTTTGCTAAAAGGGCAATTCAAGCTGGTGAAGAGCTCTTCTTTGATTACAGGTGAGGCAGCCAGAAATGATCCTTGGGAGGTAGCTCCAAAGGCAGAAGGGTGGCTGTTAGAATTGATTTGGGGGCATAAAGTAGGCGATACAGATGAAGGAGAGGGTCTTGTGGTGGTCAAGTCTTTCCCTCTGTTCTGCTCCCTGGTGCTTTGCCCCAGAAGCGGGAGCACTGTAAACTGCTCTGAGAGATGGGGAAGCAAAATAGAGGGGATTCTGTCTGTTCAGTCACAGAAGCCTTGACAGTAATCTCATTCCTCCTCCTGTCCCGGGACAGGTACAGCCAAGCTGATGCCCTCAAGTACGTGGGGATCGAGCGGGAGACTGATGTCCTTTAGCCCTCCTGGGCCCCACGCCAGCGCTTATGGTAGCAGCATTGTCTTTGCTCTCATGCACACAGCACCGCTGCTCGACTTTCCTGCACTACGTGTCTCCCACACCGAGAAACCCCCCACCCACTCCCTGCGCAGCGAGGCCTCCGCTGTGTCCAGTGGGGACAGACTGTCTCATTGAGAGAGGAGACAGAGGCAGCTAGGGCTGGGCTCCCCAGGAGAGAGCTGTAGAAGCTGGAGACCGCGTCTCAGGCCTTGGAGGAAGAGAGCACAGGCTGGGGGTGGGTGGCTCAGCGTGGTTTCTTGTCCGTTCCGTAGGTCTTGGGCCTCAGCAGTCAACCTGGGCAGTTCCTAACAAGCATTGGCCTGTAATTCTAACTTTCCAAGTCAAGGGTCCTTGTCTAATTGGGTCGCCAGCCTATGTCTCTGTGGTAGGTCGTAGGACCGGAGAGGATGGGCTAAGTGAAGTTTGGTACCTGGAGCTTACGAGTGGCCTGGGTTAAAGACAAGCCTGGCGGGTGGCACAGACTGAATTCAGAGGGGAGACGGGTCACCTTACTACCTCTTCCCTCCTGGCGGGGTTCACATTGAAGGAGTGTGGGTTCTGACTATAGAAATTCAATGCTGGGAGAAGGAAAGCTAAGTGCCATTCTTCCACGGACAGAGAGCGAGAGCCATCCTGATGACAGCAGTTCAGCTGCTAAGCTTGGGGCCCAACAGGCTTTCAGAAACCTTCTCTGTACTCTGGAGATGGATGGATAAGTTTTCAGATTCCTGAAAGCAGGTGCCAGCGCCCTGTCAGCTCCTTCCAAAGCTCGGGCTTGGCGACCGCAGGCAGGCATCGTGCTGCTACTGAAGACGCACAGGAGGTATGCCGGGCCAGGCCGGGCGTGCGCGCTCTGGTCCTGGGTATGGAGGCCATCTTCAGGCCTTGCATTCCCTTTAGAGGCCAAGCCCATGGGGCCTCTGTTGCTTATCTCTTCCGGGTAGATGGGCGAAAGCCTGGACTAGAGAGGGGGAAGGTTGTCAAGGTGATTTACTTTCCTGTCTGTAGCACCTGCTGTTGGAGAGGGTGAGTTGACAGCATGTGTTTGGAGATGGGTGAGGGGCTCCCAAGTTGCACGTGTTCAGGATGGCACCACGCTTGCAAGTGCACACTGGCGGAGGGTATTTGAAGTGTTGAGAAGAAGCAGGCCAACCTCCTGTGCCACTGCATGGTGCCGTTCTCTCTGGGATTCTTGAAGAGCAAAGCACTTTATTTCTTTGAGAAGGTCTGTAGCTGAGGTGGAGTTTGAACTAAAGTCTCTGGGATCCCTGCCCAAATCCCATTCCTAAGGGAAAGGGAAGGAGAGGGGGTTGGAAGATTCCCCTCCAGTTCTGTCTCAGCTCCTGGTGGAGGCAGGAGGAGCTTCCTTGACACACAGGAAGTGAATGAGGATGGGGCCAGCTCTAGGAGCCAGCCCTGTGTCTGTGGCTGGCGTGCTGAGCTGACAGGGAATAAGGAGCATTGTGCTGGGTAAAAAGGATGTGGCAGTGACAGGCTGGCCTAGGGAATATCAGCATAGGGAGCAGGCTTGTCTTTTCTCTAGGGAATCCAAGCCTTTCTTCCTCAGTCTGTACTGACCACTGCCTTCCTCCATCCCTACTGGCTGTCCCACAAAGCAAGGAGTGGGGTTCCCTCTGGCCAAACCGTCGTCTGGGGATTTGGGTGGGACGTGCACACACACACACTCACATCTCCACGCGCCACACTTGTGAGCACTCATGCACTCAGCACTGAGCACACACCCAGCCAGCTCCTGACGGAAGCCTCTTCCCACCTGACCGGCCAGCCCCGCCACCATTCCGAAATCTGCATCTGCTGTGGTTTGTATCCGTTGTGTACCCGGGATGCCCTCTAGCCCGACTGGGCTCTGAAGTACTCGTAAATTATAGGGGAAAATCAGAGACAAATGAAGAAGCAGGAGTTAGGTCTGTCTGAAAATGGGGCTGGCTGTGAGGAAATCATGGGGAAAAAATTATATCCAGCCACTGAGAGGCTAGATTGACCCCACTCTTCCCTCAGCATGCGGAACCCTGTCCTTCCCAGTTTCAGACCACTGATACTCCTGTTCTGCCAGCATTCCTATTTTCCCTGCTGTCCCCCACGTTTAATGACGGGTCTCAACCCCTCCCCCCAGACATGGTTGATGGATGGAGCAAGGTGGTGGGGACTTGGGGTGGGGGAGGCTGGTATATGTGCGGCTTTATCGCCAGTGAATTTCACGCACTTTAAAGTCCTGTGGCTTGTGACCTCTTATCTGAATAAAGTGATAGAGTCCATTTTGGCAAGTTTTGCCTTGTGTACTTTGGGGCTGGAAGGATCCAGGGATGGCAGCACAGAGGCAGCTGGGGCTAAAGCGTTAGCATTCAGATCCCCTCCTGTCCACTGAGATCTGGGGTTGGGGGGCAGGTGGTGAGGAAGGTTGGCAAGAGCCGGTCAGGCCCCGGGCAGGCGATGCAAGGATTCAGAGGATTCCCGGTGGAAATTTCTGAGCCCTCCGGTTAGTTCCCTGAAAGTCATCCCACTTACCCCCAGCCACGACGCCAGCTACCACGCACAGACTGGGGCTCTGCCACTCTGCTTTATTAGAACGGTTCTGGTTCTGCGAGCACGGCTTCAGAGTGGAGGCTGGGTCAGGCTGGCCGAGTGGCCAGCCGACCTCACGAGACTTCCAACACGGGAAAAGCAAGAACTACAGACCGTGGCACAGCACAGGACAGGACAGTCGATCAATTTTTTTCTTTTATATATAAACTGATAATTAAAAAATTAGAGTAGTATATAGAGTTTCTCTAGAGAGAGACTTTGCAACAAAAAATATATATAAAGAACATGACCTCCTGGGCAAACGAAGCAGCATCTCTGAGCGGAGGAAAGAGGGCTCCTCATGCACTGGAGAGGGGGCCAAGCCTTTGGACAGGCACCAAGGCTATTGCATATCTTGGAAGAGGGAGGAACAATAGAGGGCAGGCTAATGCACTGGCATCTGCATTATTCTCTCTACATTGCAAGTTGTTTTTATGGCTTTGGCTAAAGCATGTGAAGCAGCGGAGGTACTAAGGTGCTAAAACCGAGGCCTCTCGGTCTCCGTAAAAAACAAAAAAGAGAGGATGGGGGACAGCAATGAAGCCCTCCCTAACCCCCAACTGAGTGGAAGCAGATGGAAGGCATTCTGCAGGGCAGGGGGGAGGCTAGGGGATGTAATTTAGCAGCCTCCTCCCCCCATGCCCTGTGCATCCCTGCAATCCCACACATCTGTCCCTGCTGAGATTGAATACTTGAAGGGAAGCAGTTAATCTCTCTTGCACTCTGTCATTAATCCCTGGCAGCAGCTGGGACAGGGATGGCAGGGAGGGCCTGTCTCAACCCCATGGAGCTTCTCCTTTGGGGCAGGCAAACAACCAGGAGCCTGGGGAAGCGGGGACGGGGAGGGCATTGGTTTAGGCAGTGAGGCTCGGCCACTCTCTTTGGTCCCATCTGTAGCTCTGCCCACCAAACTTGGCAGGAGGGGCATCCTCTGGATGAGCAGAACCTGCTAAGAGGAGCCAAATGTCCCTGACAGGGTGGGGAGAGGCAGGAATTGGGGAACTCAGAGGAGATGGACGTGGTCCCTAAAGCCCTTTTCCTGATTCATTCAGACCTGGACTCCTCCAGGATCTGGGGGAGATTTTGGTCCCGGGAGCCAGGGGCTGGGGCTGGGGCTGGGGCTGGGGCTGGGGCTGGGGCTGGGGCTGGGGCTGGGGTGGAAGCCGGTGTAGGGGCTGGGGCCTGGGCAGAGCCTGAAGTAGGTAGGGGAGGTTTGCTGCCAGGGTGGTAATCATGGGTGGCCTTGGGCTCATTGGTGTGGTAGGAGCCCTTGTAGCGATGATTTTGCAGATAGAAGAGCACCAACATCCCCACCAGCCCCAGCAGCAGGAAGGCCACCAAAACTGAAAAAGGAAAAAGGAAGAGTTCAGGGCAGGTCTGAATGTATGTATGCTTTGGGCCAAAAGAATACGCGTGTGACTGGCTGCCGTTCGATCGTGTCAGGCCATTCCCAAGTGCCTGGCGGGTCTGAATTCCTGTTACCCATTTCTCACCTCTCTATGTGTTACTGCACCCCCCTTTCCTCATCCCTTAGCCATAGCCCCCTTTTAATATTTCATTTCAACTAAAAGTCTGTAGCGTCCTCAAACATTTAAAAATCTCCAGCTTGGGGGCGCCTGAGCATCGGGCTTCGGCTTAGGTCATGATCTCAGGGTTTGTGAGTTCAAGCCCCACATCGGGCTAGCCGCTGTCAACGCGGAGCCCGCTTCAGATCCTCTGTCCGCCCCCCCCCCCACCCCGCCTCTCCCCAACTCGTGCTCACTCGCTCTCAAAAATAAATGAACATTAAAAAAATAATAAAAATCTCCAACTCAATGCCATACTACCGTCAGCACAGCCCGGCTCATCCTTGTTTGCACCACCCCGCACTGAGTGCCTTCGCCACCCCTCAGCCCTGGGGATACGGGGAAGGGAATGCTGACCGAGGGTAGAATTAGGAGGTCAGGGTAGTGATCACGCTACTCACAGCCTAAAAGTATGGCAACCCATCCCTCGTCGTGGTAGTACGGGAAGTCTGGAGAGGAGAGAGCGCCGGTTAGGAGAAACCTCCTCCTTGTAAAGAATCGTTTCCCTTCCCTGCCGTCCCTCACTGCCCTCCCTCCTCCATGTGCCCTGGACGTACCCGGGGGCAGATACCAGGGGTCCAGCTCAGGCGGCACCTCTGAGAAAAGACGGGGCATGGCTCCGCAGTTAGATTCCGACAGGTCTCCCTGAACTCGGAGGGCCTCAGCTAGCTCGGCGGTCATGGGTCGAGGGGTTCGGAAGTGGGTCTTGAGAGGGGCCACGTTGTTGAATCGAACACCAGACAGGCAGCCCGAGAAACCCGGTGTGTTGTAGCGCTGGATCTCCGGGTCAATTACTCCCGTCTCTGAGGGAGAGGCCGGCCCAGAAGGAGAGGGGCTGGGACCACCCATAGCCTGGCCCCTCTCACCCATCTCGCCGTCTGCAGGGTTCCTGCGCCTTGTTATCGCCGCCTTCCCAGCCCTTCCCAGGTCCCTCGCTCTCTAGGCTCCGGGGGCCTCACCCGTAACTCCTTAGCCCAAACATGATGGCACCCACGCCTCACCCATCACACGCCCTAGATACAAGGCCTTGGGTGAGTCCAGCTGGCTGTCCACCAACAGTGAGAACTTCTGTTCCGTCAGTGGGAAGTAGTCCACCTGAGGGGGAGGGAGAGGAGCTGAGGGAGGGAGAACCAGAGGCCGACGAGGCCAAGACCACGCAGGAAGTCCTGTTCTGTCCACACTGGTGGTGAGTCCCAGCCTAGTCCTGGCTGGACAACCCCTGGGCCCGGATGAAGGATTTCATATTAAAAACCCAACGGCCTCGTTCTGAGACGTCTTTGAAGCTACCAGTGGCTTGACTTTGTGGAAAACCCCTTTACTTTCTGAGCCCATTTACTGATTTATAAAGCAGACGTGATAAGAACTCCTGCCCACCCGAACCACCTCCCGGAGTTGTGAGGGTTGCATGAGGTAATACCCATGAGAATCCTCTGTACATTGCGATGTGCTCTACTCATGCTAACTCTTCGACATTTTCCTGGGCACCATCACGAGGTTACGATCTGAGTCGGCTCACCTCCCTCGTCCACCTCCCTCCACACGCACCTGGATGAAGAGGTTGCGGTAGACCCGGGTGATGTTGACGCTGTGTGGCTGGCCATCTGTGACCGGCTTCGTGGTCAGCTGGTACACGTAGGGGCTGGTGCCCAGCTGATACCGCAGCTGCAGGGTCCCTGTGGGATGGGGAGGACAAAGGGAGTCTCCTCTTGGCTCCCACAGCCCCCATCTTTTTTTTTTAATTATTTAAATGTTTATTTATTTTTAATTTTTTTATGTTTATTTTGGAGACAGAAACAGAGCATGAGCAGGACAGGGACAGAGAGAGAGGGAGACACAGAATCGGAAGCAGGCTCCAGGCTCCGAACTATCAGCACAGAGCCCGACATGGGGCTCGAACCCACCAACCATGCGATCATGACCTGAACCGAAGTCAGATGCTTAACCGACTGAGCCACCCAGGCGCCCCAATGTTTGTTTATTTTTGAGAGAGAGAGAGAGACAGAGCATGTGCAGGAGAGGGGCAGACAAAGGGAGACACAGAATCAGAAGCAGGCTTTAGGCTCTGAGCTGTCAGCACAGAGCCCGACCCCGGGATCAAACTCACGAACCATGAGATGGTGACCTGAGCCAAAGTCTGATGCTTAACAGACTGGGCCACCCAGGTGCCCCAGCCCCCATCTTCTGAGAATGCTTGGGTCCTTCTACTAGTGAACCAACAGTCGTGAAAGTGAAGGGCGCCCTGCACGCAGAGGGAGCCGAGGGGCAGCCTATGCGAGCTTACCATCTTCCTTGATGAGCACGGCCATGTAGTCCCGCACAAAGGAGCTGACGTAGAGCAGGACCGCAGGGGCGGAGTCAGTGCTGAAGCTGAAGGACACCTCCTCACCGGTGACATTGTAGACAGGCCCACGGTAACCGGGCACGGGCCGGCCGGGCCGGGGGTAGTCCGGCAGACGGTAGCCAGGGCCATGGTAGCCAGGCACGTAGCCAGGGGTGTCATAGCCGGGGATGTAGCCAGGCTCGTAGCCGGGCACCGGCCGGCTGAGCATGTGGGAGAACTCCCGGGCGGCTGAGCGCAGCGCTGACTGGAGGTTGTAGCGCATCCAGGTGCCGGGCTCAAAGAAACCTCCGATATCTGAAGGCGGAGGGTTATGAGGTCAGGGATTCAGACACTATGCCATCTGCACACCCACCCTGGAACTTGCCCTTGAACCACAGCACACTGTCAGAACTTCACTCTTCTGTCCCCTTGAGCCTCTATGTCACAGAAGGGAAATCTCAAAACTGTGAGAAATGGGAAAGATCATCTAACGCAACCCCCGCATTTTACAGATGGGGAAACTGAGGCACAGGAATGGCTAGTGACTTCCGTAAGGGCAAGCAGTCTATGGAGAGCCAAGATTAGAATCAAGGTATCATGGGGCGCCTGGGTGGCTCGGTAGGTTAAACGTCCAACTTTGGCTCAGGTCATGATCTCACAGTTTGTGCATTCGAGCCCCACATCAGGCTCTGTGCTGACAGCTCAGAGCCTGGAGCCTGCTTCGGATTCTGTGTCTCCCTTTCTCTCTGCCCCTCCCCTGCTCACATTCTGTCCCTCTCAAAAATAAATAAACATAAGAAAAAAAAAAAAAAGAATCGAGGTATCATGACCCCATCTGGTACACTCGCCACCACTCACACTTACTTTTTTTTTTAAGTTTATTTATTTTTAAGTAATCGCTACACCCAGCGTGAGGCTCAAACTCACAATCCCAAGATCAAGAGTCAAATGCTCTTCCACCTGAGCCAGCCAGGCGCCCCACTACTCACACTTCCAAACTGAGACCAAAGGTCCTCAGCTGACCGGAGTTCCTGTGTCTTCCTGCACTACCAGAAATCTCTCACCGTTAACCTACCTGCGCGTGCATCCTCCTAGACCAGCCTTAGGAAGGATGCAGTCTGGGTGTATGTGCAGAATCTTGCTATGGTGAATGTCAAGGCTTGCCTTAACCAAGAGCCAGGCTGTAGACATGTTTTAGGAGCACAGGAAATGGCCAAGGAGGGCATCGCGCAGCCTGAGGTGACTATGCTTGCAAGAGGGGTAACCTGCGGTAACTTAGTGACAGTGGGAAGATGGGGAAGTTATTTGCTTGTTGCTTTTAAGTTCTTTTAGTACCAGCTAGCTGAACCATCCCTTCTTGGCCCCACTTTATGACTTGGAGTCATCCAGGATCTTCAGCTGCCTGACGCCCCGGATGAGAGCTCAGGAACCCAGGGACAACTCTAGTTTTCCCTGTCGCTGACTCTGCTCTCTCCGTCTTTCCCTGCCCTCCCTACGTCCCATTGTGCCCTGTGGCTCCCTAGTCTCGCACAAGCAGCCGCACTGACCGTGGTTGCAGTATGGCCCGTCAAAAGCCGTGAGGTCACAGTCACACGTGTAGTAGCTGTAACGCTCCACACAGCGGCCTCCGTGGAAACAGGGGAACCGGGGGTGGGCGCAATGGCCTGTGCAGTTGGGTGAGGTACCCTCCGAGGCGTTGGCACGGCCTTCCAGGTTTAGAGTCACTCCATTCAGACGCATAGCCCTCAAGCAACCCACGAAGGGGCGCCTCTTAAGCTCTGCAGATCCTGAGAAGGGTGGGCAGGTCAAAAAAAGGGCGTCAAGCCAGAGACAGGGATAAGTACCGGGGTCTGGAAGGGAGCCAAGGGGAATGTAATAATAGGATAAAATCCATGGCCTAGAGAGGAAAGGTGAGCCTTTGGGTCACGCTGCAGCAGAGGGGATCAGGATCTAAGACATGGGGCTCCTGGAAACAAGGAGAACGGTTGGGAGGGTGTGGGAAGGTAAAGGAAGCTTCAGACCCGCCTCGGGGCTGTTTCTTACCAACATAAAGGGGCTGGTCGTACTCCAGCCAGATGTAGGTCTGCAGGGGCATAGGCCGCAGCACCCAAGGCCGGTGATCAACACGGAGCCGGGCCTGCTTCACATTGATCTCCGCCCGGACCAGGTGCCACTCATCGTCGTTGAATTCAAAGTCATCGGAGTGTATGGTCAGGTTCTCATCCCCATTGCCCACGTCAAAGGCGAAGACCACATCCCGGGACGCTGGACAATGCAGTGGGATGGGGAGAAAGGACTCAGACCTCACAGATCCCTTACCCCAGACCACCTCTCTTCTTCACTCTCTGGAGCTCCTTGAATGTCCCTCCAATGTGTCTACGGCCCGGGACAAAACCCATAAACTCCTTGAAACCTTACACCCCTGGTTTCTGAGTTCCTTACACCCCCATTTCTGAGGTTAGAAGCATAGCTAGTCATGTCGGAAACCCCTCAGGAGTCCAGCTGCCTTATTCACAAGGGGCCTAAGGCCCCGAGAGGTGAAGACAGCGCCTAAGTTCACAAAGCCAGCTACCAAAACAGAGCTTGGTCTGGACCCGACAGTTATCTAAAGCCCTTTCCATGCTGCCTTTCGAGGGGCATCTGCCCTTGTCCCTTCCCCCAGCCTCTGCCTACCCCATATCCCCCCTGAGATCTTCATCTAGCCCACATCCCTCCTGATGTCTGCCTGCTCACTGTTGAGTTCCACCCGCACGTAAGGTCGGCGCCACTGGCAGTAAGGGCCCCCCATGTTCTCTAGGAAGACTCCTGAGGGAGCCGAGGTCCTGAAGTAGAAGGAGACATCAAGGCTGTGGTTGGCACGGATGGGGGGAAAGCGCAGAGCAGCCCCAGTGTGGAAGGAGATGGTGTTCCAGGAATTTCCTATAAAACCAGAAGGAGGAAGGCTGGATCAGGGAGGTTGGAGAGTGGAGCAGGGAGCCTTGGGTTGTGTGGGAGAAGGTAGGGCAAAAGGGGACAGCTAGGGGTGTCCAAGGTGGGGGCGGGGGGGAGAAACAGGTATAGTGAAAGAGAATAAGGTACAGGGGAACCACACAGACGGGGGTCCTATCACAGCAGGAGCTGGGTGTCTGGCAGTATGTCCTAGAGACCCACAGTGGGCCAGGTGTCCTAAATTTTGGAAACCGGAGGGCCAAGCCCGGGAGGGCACACAAAAGGGGTCTGCCACTCACGATCGCCGTAGCAGCGCAGAGGCCTCAGGAAGAACTGGGCCTCAGAATTGGAGCGGTTCGTATCCCCCACCACCACCTGAGTGACGGGCAAATGGTCCACAAAGGTCAGCAGTCCCTTGTCGGTTCTCCTGTGGGGGCAGGATGCAGTGGTTCAGCCCCTGCTGCTCCGCTGCCCCTGGAATCCTGAATGCCCTGTCCCTTCGCCCCTCACCACTGGGGCTGGTCAGCATCACAGTTACAGTGCAGAGCGGGGTCCACACAGCTCCGGTCCAGACCGCAGGCACAGCGCTGGATCCCAGGCTGTGAGCCTCCCCAGTAGAAGTGCTGCTCCTCATTTCGGCCAATCCAAAAGCTGTAGGGGTAGCCTCCTGGGGAAGACGTGCAGGCAGTTTCCAGGCCCCATCCCTCCATTAGCCCCTGGGTTCCTCTCTCGCCTTTCCAAGCAGCCCCGATCCTCGCTTGAATGTTCGAGGGCTCTAGCTGAAACTTCTGGTTCTCTCCTCCCAAGTCCCCATGGGTCGCTCCCCCAGCTCTGCACCTCACCCTCGGTGACCCTGGCCCTCACCAGCAGTGTTGAGCAGCCGGGAATTGTAGCAGGAGAACTCGATCCACTGTTCACAGTGCTGGGAAGCATTGGCCAGGGCACTGACTTCCTCCCAGGATGCATTCCAGTACTGGATGGCCCCCAGGAATGGCCGCTCCATGCTAGAACCTGTCACCCGAGTTGTCCACAGCCTGTCATGCCGCACAACTGTCCATGCCCGGTTCTCTGGGGGAGGGGAATGGACAGAGCTTTGGCTCAAGATGGGCATTCTCTACCCATCTCCCTACCTCCACCACTGCTGCTGCTAGTCAGAGCCAATAAATGTGACCAGCAGCTCCGTTCCAGCCCACTGTAGGCTGGAGATGTGACAGCTGGACAGCTGGAATGGATCAGGAAGCTGGAATTTATCAGCAAGGCTAGATTACAAATTCCTGAGTGTCCCCTTTCCCCTCTGCCATCCTTTACCCCTACCACAGTTTGATCTTGCTGGCCCCTGTCCCCCCTTCAACCCCATTTTCCATACACCCCCACACAGCCTTGTCAGCTGCCCCTTCACCACTCGTCAGAGCCACTTACCTCGGATATCACAGTACACTACAAATGGCTTCAGGGGACCACTGCCATCAGGATCAATGGTGAAGTTTCCAGAAGTTTTCCCACTGAGCCGATAAGCCTCACAAGATTCCTTATACAGAGCTGGTAGGTCAGGGGGTGGGCAAAGGGCATTTATGGGGTCAGAGGGCTAGGAGTGCCAGTCCTACCGTCTCCAGCAGCCTCATGATCCCCAGCAACCTCTTGGCCTCCCCTGCCCCGGAGTCTCCCCCATCCCCCACTGCACTTACGTTGGTGGCAGGTCTCCCCCTTGTAGCCTGTCAGTTCACAATAGCAGATGAAGTCATCCCAGGACTGGTAGCAGCGTCCGTCATGCTCACACATGTTAGGGCTACACCTAGGGAAGAGGGCCAGCACCAAGGGCAGGCGCCTTACTGTGAGTGTGAGAATGGGGTCTGATCCCTACAAGCTTCACTCCAGGCTCCTGAGAGCACCAGAACCAGCCTCGTAGAAGCCTAAGTGCTGGTGCATGAGTCCTTGGGGCTCAAGGACTCTTCACCCTCCACTGGCCCCCTCTCCCACCACCCCCCTCCAGAAGAAAACCCCCTAGGGCCAAGAACAGATGCTTCATTTCCATTCTGAGCTTGTGTCACTTTAATGGAAGGATTAGGTAAAGGAGGACAAGAGGTTAAGATAACAAGTCAAGGAGGAATCATCTCCAGGTGGGAGACTGAGGACCTGGGACCAGGAGAAGGGAGATTATTGAGAATGGCCACTCCCATGGGGAGACTACAGAAGGGGGCTTTGCAGGGGTCACCTCTTGTAGGGAGAGGGGCTTCTGGATACCTATCAGTGATGCCACATGTGTCAAAGAGGACCTCAGCATAGTATCCAAGCCGCCGGCCCTCCACCAGAGTCAGGTTGACCAGTTGACCATCCACCTTGAGCAGCTCCATGCAGCCATGGAACGCCGTCTGGTTGGAGTGGCATCCCGATCGACTGGCTGGTTTGGGACAACCTGGAGCAACCACCCCTGTGAGGCCCTCCCCAGGGGAGACCCCAGAGACCCTCCCCCAGGGAGATGCCAAGGGAAAGCCAGACATGAAGGAAGGAAGGGGGCCAACAGACAATGGCAATGGCCTTCCAGTCTCCAAGGCACCAGAGGGAAAAAGAGGGATTTATCCCCACAAAATGCTCCATGTAGCCCCATCTGAGGGGACTTTGGTGGGGCCTTCCCACCCAGAGATAGGAGTCTGGCCAGGCTGGCTCCCACTTACCCCCAAAGAAGTATGAGGTGCCAGTCCGGATCAGCAGCGGGTATGAGACCCTGACCTCTGCCCCCTCCACATCATCAATGCTGATGACTGCATGGTTCTCCTGTGCTGCAAAATTCACCTCGTGCCAAAAGCCATCATTCAGGCGGTACCCTGGATGGGAGAAGAGGATGGTGTGGCTGAGGGAAGCTCCAAACTCTGAGAGAAGTGTCTTTAGTGGGGAAGCAACAACCCCACTCTGTGCCTTATGTGCCCTCCATTATTAACACTTATCACACTGAGTGTGACATTTTTGAATGTCTGTCTTCACTAACCCTAGCAGCTGATGCAGTCTGTAAAGTTGTAAATGAATTAACAAACAACTCCCAAGCCTCCCCTGGAACTAGAGGGTACCAAGACTCAGCTTTCCTGCTTCTCCCAGCACGCTTAGCTCCTCAGATCTGACTCCCTGCCACCATCCACTCCCACCTTCTCCCAGGGCCCAGGGTCCTCCTGCTCTGCTCCCTTCCCTCCCTCACCCCTCTCCAAGAGGCAAAGTCCTCCTTGCAGGCCCACACTCGCCCCTCCTCTGCCCTCCTCTGGCCTCCTGGCGCCTCCCCCCACCCTCTGCCCCTCACCAGCGGCAAACTGAAGCTTCTTTCGGCCAGTCTGCGCGATGGACACGTTGACCTGCCCTTCACTGAGCATCAGCTCCACGTGGCCCAGCCCGTCCCCCAGGCGGGAGAAAAGTAGCAGCCCTGTGAGATCCCAGGTGCGGAAGCGAAAAGAGACTGCCAAGCGGCCACGGCGCGGGAAGCCAGGCACTTGCACGAAGTTGTGAGGCCCTCCGAAGTTGATGGGGTGAGGAACCGGGTCCAGGCAACGGAAGGCCACCTTACCCTGAGGGCGAAAGTAAGGATCCATCAGCACCGGAGAGAATGGAAGACATCTGCCTCTGCTGGGATTCAATTTTCATACTGGTCTAAGACCCTTCTGAGGCACTCCGTCGCAGTGTGTGGGGGAAGGGAGGGGGTAAGACCTCACCCCCCACAAACGTATCCAGCTGTGGAGGGGGGCGGAGTTTCCAACCAAGTCTGCCCTCAAGGCTCTCCATTGGCTAACGCTGATCTACGCCGTCTCCAGGGGGACCACCTCCTTCCCTTCCTTCCAGCTTGGAGAGGCAATTTCCTGCTGGCTTCCAGGCAGCGACATTAGAATGCCCGCTGCAGAGTTGGGGTGTGAGGTCACACCAAAACAGCCCTGGGTTCAAGTCCCTACTCAACCACTGCACAACTGTGTGATCTCTGGCCAAGCCACTCCGGTCTCTGCACTTGTTTTTCCTCAAGCATTAATTGAGGATGTGGTTGGGCCAGACCACAGCTTCATAACTGGGGGTTAGGGAGGGGTGGCCTTTCACCTCCTGTGAGTCGGTGATGCCCCCACTTGAGGATGTGGCAGGGGAGAGAGGGATCCTCGGCTTTTATCTGATTCTCAAGATCTCTTCCTGCTCCACCTCTTTGCTTTCCAAGCAGCTTTGATGTCCCGTCCTCCCTGATCCCCCCTGCCCACTGGCCTCAAAGGTGATCCTCGAATGGCGCCGCACGGCCAGGTCTGCGATGTTGACTCGGTTGAAGATTATGTTTTCTATGCAGCCGCGGAAATTATGACGATAGGCAAGGTTCTTCTGCGCAGCGCCCACTAGACCCCCGATGAACATCTGCGGGGCAGGGTGGGGGTGGCGAGGCTCCCTGGGTGTGTGAGCCTGTGCCCATGCTCTTCCGCCCCACACTTTCCCAGGCTCTGGGCCTGGCTTTATAGAAGACTGGAAATATCCACTTCCCCAGTATCATCAGTATTAAAGCTGGAAGTTCGCTGGGCTTCCCCAGACTTGGGTTCTAGCCCTGACTCTGCCACAAATTGGCTGCGTGCCCTTGAGTAAGTCAATTAACCTGTCTGGGATTCTTTATCTGCAGATCCAAACCACGGTCTTTACCAACTCCACAGAGTTAAGCAATCCAATGGGGCAATTTTCTCATCTTGCCTGATCCCCCAAACCCAGATTTTCAATTCCCATGTCAGTAGTTCTGGGGTTGTGCCCAGGAAATCTGCCTGTTAACAGCAACAACAGTGACAAAAACCTAGGCCTACGGGCCGCAGGTCTGCCAAGAGCTGCTAGGATAGATATTCAAGAACCAGAAAGCAAGGTCCTACCTCTGGTGGAGAAAAGTCCTGTCCCCCCACTGACCCACCCAGCACCCCACTCAACTGAATGAACCACTCTGCTCACCTCGTTGTCCAGGTTCAGTCTCTCAAAGTCTCCATTGAGCACAAATCGCTGCACGTAGCCATCCAGGGTGAGATTTGCTTCTCGGCCAAATCGGTCCACACGAACGTAATGCCAGTGTTGATCATTGAGGACACCACCAGCACTCACTGTGGTGTGACCGGGCCTTGGCTGGATAGGGCTGCTGCCTGGGGGGGCGGGGGGGAGGGGGGAGGGAGGGAGAGTAGGGTCAGACCTACAACCTGGAGAACCCCCAGGTGGAGATGCTTAGCCCCCAGGTGAAGCAGCAGCCAGGAGCACAGAGAGTTTGCACAGGGCCCAGGGCAGCCAGGGAGGGTGGGCATATAGAGACTGGACTTTAGCTTGGGATGGAGTGGTGGCCATTGGCGAATATGTGACTTAGGGTAAGTCATTTAACTTCTCTGAGCCTTTGTTTTCCAATCAGTAAAACTTGGGGCATGATCGCTGCTTCTCCCTCATCACATGGATGTTATAAAGGCTAATGAGATACAAAATAACAACTCTTTGGGTTTATATGTATATGTACTTGTAGTATATATAAGGTTTCTACAATGAAGAAACTGGGTAAGTGCCTTGTTCAAGGTCGCCCCACGGGTAGTGGAGCTGAGACTGGAATCCAGATCTGCGGACTGGGAGTCCAGTGTTTTGCTAGCGCCAAATTCTACACGAAGAAGGCGGGTTGATCCAAACAGTAAGGAAAGGCCAGATCGGGAGTGGGCGCGGCTTCGCGTAGGCGGTGCAGCGAGGGGCGTGGCAGCAGAGCCTCCGGGGTCGCACCCCGGGTGGCTGAACTCACCCAGGCTCATGTGCAGCAGCAAGTGCGCCCCCTGCAGCTCCAATGTCACGTAGTCGCCCTGGACGCCCTCCGCGTGCAGCAGGAGCCCGTCCTTCTCTTCCGTCTTGAAGCTGAAGGCGAACACATCCCAAAGGCTCCGGCTGACCCCTCGCGGGAAGCGGTATGAGATGGCATCGTCGCCGTCGAAATAGAGCACGTCGGACTCTGCGCAAAGGACAGTAGGTGGGCCGAGGACCGGGAAGACTCTCCCAGGAGCTCCGCCACGGCCTCCGCATCCTTACTGTAAGGGCAGCCGTAGAGGCCGAGCCTCAGGCCGATCTTGCCGCGCGGGTTCCAAGCCAGTGGCACGATGCGGATGTAGCGCGCGGTGAAGTGATAGTGCAGGTCGTGGCGCACTACCGCGGACTCGTTCACGTTACCGAAAAAGGTCTGAGGGAGAAGGCGAGAGGAGAGACCAGGTCCCCACTTTCTACTTCGTTTCTCCACAGCCTCCCAGCCCACAGCTGCCACACCCAGCCAATCTAGACTTCCAGAAAGCAAACTCTCCTTGATTTCCTCGGCCCTCATGGCTTTAGGAAAACAGGTGCCTTAGCGTAAAATGTCCTCTCCCACCATCCTATTATTTCCTCAGAGCCCAACTCAGATGTCACCTCCTTCAAGAAGCTCTCCCAGATTTTACCCTAAAGTATGTTAAACCCTGTCATCTGAGAATGTCTCGCACACATGGCGAACTGACCGTCCCTATGAACTGAACCCCCTGATTGGAAGTCACTGCTCCTCATCTGTGTCCACACCACCTCCTCCTCCACTTCCCCCAAGCTAGTGCCCAGCCCAGGTTGCAGAGTTGAGGAGGTTCTCCAAGTGTGTGCACAGAGGGCCTGGAATACCGCGTTGTGCCCTTGCTGGTAGAACGGCGTCCAGCTATCCACTCGGTCCCCGTAGAGCAGCATGTAACGCGTGACCCAGTCCCACGAGTTAAATGAGCCCTGGGTGGCCACAGCTCGGATCCGGTGCTTCTTCATTAAGTCGATCTGGAGCCAAGGATTCGGGTCCCCAATTCGGGGAGACCATCCGCTTATGCCTATAGAAGAGGCAAGGGCTTTCACCCCCGGCTCTCCCTTCATCCCTAGCCCTCCAGAGTCCCCCACCACGCCTTGGGGCGGAGCCTCACTCACCGTGCAGCCGGGCAAATCGAGGCGCTGTGAAGAGCCCGTAGTAGGAGGAGGCGCCCAAGGAGCGTGCGTACAGAGGCCCGACCAGCTCCTCGTCACAGCCGTCTGGGTTGGGGGAACGGACATTTTGATCAGGGCGACCCCTCCCAGGTCCTTCCAAAGGCCGCGCACACAGAGCGACTGGAGTTCCTCCTTCTCTGTCCCCCAGCGGCCAGCCCAGCCCTAACTTAAGCCATCTACCCAATCTGGGCTGCAGCAACAGCTGCACACTCCGGGGAGGCTGCCTTCTCCTCCTGGGGGGTTCACTAAGCCAGACCTTCCCTAGCTCTGTGACTGCTCTGGTACCAGCCTAGGCTTAGTACTCTCCCAAACACAACCCCAAGCCTCAGCATCTTATAGAACCTGAGTCAGCCCAAGGCACCAATCCAGCCCCAGCCTTATCATCAATCCCACTCATCAGCACCCCCAACCCTCACCAACCCCAATCCAGGCCTTGGTCCCAACCCCAGCCAGTCCTACCAGCAACACCAGCTCCATGTCCAACCTCAGCATCAATCAGGGTCACCAACTCCTGCTTGGATCTCAGCCTCAAAATCCACCCCAGCCCCAAACCCTAGCCCCTGGGCCAGCTCCAAGCCCAGCCTCAGCCCCTAACAAAACCTTAACCCTGGCCGGGTCACCAGTACCACCCTTATCTCCAACCCTCAAACCCAGGACCAACTTCCGCTTGGATCCCAGTCCCAAATCCCCACCCCGGGCCGACTCGAGCCTCGGCTCCCCCGAGCCCAGCACCACCCCGGGAGCGCGCGCCAGCCTCGGAGCTGCATTGCGGAGCGCGGGGGAGAGGCAGGAAAGGATGGGAATGAGCGAGCGCGCGCCGGCCGGGAAGGGACCCGCGACCACCTAGCCGCAATGCGGCTAGACCCGCCCTGCAGGCTTTGGACTCCCCGGCCCAACCCTGCTTGCACTTGCGCCCGGCACTCACAGTAGCCCCAGCCCTGGGTTCCTGAGACCGCGGCAAGCAGGATGCAGAAGAGCCGGAGACACATGGTGCAGGGCTGATGGGTCTCGGCGGCCGCCTCCCAGTGCCCGGTTCCGGGTAGGGCTCCAGTTCCAGCTTGGGCTCCCCAATCTCCTTCTGGGGTTCGCAGCGGATCGCCGTCTCTTCTCCTAACCCACTCCTCGCTCTGTCCTCTCTCTCCCCCAACCCTTCTCCCTTCTCTCCGTCGTTCCTGGTTCTCCGCTGGTCTCTCTCTCCTTCCCACCCTCTCTCCTCTCACCTCCCCCCTTCCCCAGCCTCTCTCTCCCGGCACGCGCCGCTTTCCCGGACCCCGCGCAAGCGCGCGCCTCAGCCCTGCTGCGAAAGGGCGGGGGTAGAGAGCCTCCAGACGCTGGGAAATACCCTGAATAACCCGAGGCTGGCAGGGACTGTGGCCGCAGAGATGGGGGAAGGAAGGCTAGGGCCAGCCAAGAGGTCCTCAAAAATCCCAGAAAAGCGGGGGGGGGGGGGGGGGGGGCTACCTGGAGATGGGGAGATAAGTAAGTAAAAGAATCTAACATTTTCTGAAGGCAAATTGTGCCCCCAAACACCCGTGCTAGGCACTCTCATTACCCTGTCAACTCAGCATTTTTACCTTACTCCACTTTACAGATGAAAAGCCTGAGGCTCAAAGAGGTAAACGTACTCAAGATCACACAAGTAGCTAGCAAATGATATTCCAAAAACCCATTCTTTTTCTACTGGCGGGGTAAAAAAGAAAAAAAATAGAGGGTGGAATGGGAAAGTTAGGTAAAAAGGGCTCACAGACCCTATCCCCACCGCCCTCTTGGCCCCTCTCCCCGCCCCTTCCTTCCTGTCCCACTAGCTTAACTTCTCTCCCTAGTGGCTATACCTCAGAAACCCGTGTAGCCAGAGATGGGGACGGAGCCTGCAGAACAGGTGGGAGTGGGGGCAGGGAGGAAGGGTTATAGAGAGGGAGGATAAGGCAAAGGGATGGGATTCTCCACTTGGTAACAAGCTTCTACCATGCTATGACCTATCCAGGATGCCTGGAGCCATCTGGGATCAGGACCTTCCAGATAGATGGGGCTGGTGATGTGAGGCTGGGGTTGGGGGATGAGACTGGACTGAGGGGAATAGTGAGCTGAACCTCGAGGTCCCAGGTTGCAACCGAGACCAGAAAACCTGAGGTCCAACCCTTGAGACCCCCCGCCTTGCCATGAGTCATTCAGTGTACCTGTACTGGAGGTAGAGATGGGGCAGGGAGGGGAGAAAGGAAAAAAGACATTAGAAACCCTCTCCACACCATGCCTGGAGTCCAGGGACCAGCCCTGAGGCAAAGCCTGAATGTAGGTGTTCTTCCAGGAGAGGGCGCTGCAAACAGAACTGAATCCCCAAGATCTATTAGTGACAGAAACCTTGGCTCATGGAGAGCCCAGGTGCTTCACATCCATTACCTCTTCCTTATTTCAAACAACTCTGCCGCTTGGGCTGGTCAGGGTTTCTAATCTCAACATTACATATTAGGCAACTGAGATACAGACAGGTCAAGGTCAGCCAGGAAGCTGCATGCAGAGGCAGGAGGGGTGCAGTGGAAGCCAAGACCTGTTGGGAGGGTGTGCTAGGAAGAGTTTGGAGAAGAGTTTGTATCTTCTCCCTCTGCACAACGGTCACAGAAGCTCCCAGCTTGGAAGGTATGTGTGGGAAGGGGAGGTGTGTGGGAGGTGTCTCATAAGGTCTCTCCTCTCATTTTGACCTCCCCAGGTCTCCTGGAGCCCCTACTCTGGGTATGATGAGGAGGCATACTCGGCTGAGCCATTGCCAGAACTCTGCTACAAGGCGGATGTCCAGGCCTTCAGTCGGGCCTTCCAACCCAGTGTCTCCCTGGCAGTGGCTGCACTGGGTCTGGCCGGCAATGGCCTGGTCCTGGCCACCCACCTGGCAGCCCGACGTGCTGTCCGTTCGCCCACTTCTGCCCACCTGCTCCAGCTGGCCCTGGCCGACCTTCTGCTGGCCCTAACCCTGCCCTTCGCCGCAGCCGGGGCTCTGCAGGGCTGGAGTCTGGGAAGTGCCACGTGCCGCGCCATCTCGGGCCTCTACTCAGCCTCCTTCCACGCTGGCTTCCTCTTCCTGGCCTGTATCAGCGCCGATCGCTATGTGGCCATCGCGCGGGCCCTCCCCGCTGGACCGAGGCCCTCTGCGCCAGGCCGCGCACACGTGGTCTCAGCCATCGTATGGCTGCTGTCGCTGCTTCTCGCGCTGCCTGCTCTCCTTTTCAGCCAGGATGGTCAGCGGGAAGGCCAGCGGCGCTGCCGTCTCATCTTTCCCGAGGGCCTCACGCAGACGGTGAAGGGGGCAAGCGCCGTGGCGCAGGTGGTCCTGGGCTTCGCGCTGCCGCTGGGCGTCATGGCCGCCTGCTATGCGCTCCTGGGCCGCACGCTGCTGGCCGCCAGGGGGCCCGAGCGCCGGCGTGCGCTGCGCGTCGTGGTGGCCCTGGTGGCGGCCTTCGTGGTCCTGCAGCTGCCCTACAGTCTCGCCCTGCTACTGGATACGGCCGACCTACTGGCTGCCCGCGAGCGGAGCTGCCCTGCCAGCAAGCGCAAGGATCTGGCACTGCTCGTGACCGGAGGGTTGGCCCTGGCCCGCTGCGGCCTGAACCCCGTACTCTACGCCTTTTTGGGCCTGCGATTCCGCCAGGACCTGCGGAGGCTGCTGCGGGGTGGGAGCTGCAGCCCAGGGCCTCGCCCCCGGGGGCGCTGCCCCCGCCGGCCCCGCCTCTCTTCCTGTTCGGCTCCCACTGAGACCCACAGTGTCTCCTCCTGGGACTACTAGGGCTGCGAATCAAGGGGAGAGGGCGGGCTGAGGAAATGATTCCAGGGAGGGTAGTGGGAAAGGGGAGTAGGTGGGGAGACCCTGAGAAGGAGGTAGGGACCTAAAGGAATTGCTTCTGTACTTTGCCACATTAAATTGATAACATGGAAATGAGATACAACCCAACAACTGTTACTATTTTTGAGTCACCGACTTGGAAGTGATTTGTAGCAGGGCAGAACCGGCGGGTTCCCCCTCCCCCTCAGTGCGCTTGGCTCTGAGTGGAAGGCGCTGAGAATTTGGGTGGGGGTGCAGGGCTGCTGAGCCTGCTGAAGCTCTAGGCACTGACACTCCCTCCACCTTCACCAGGTCTCTGTGAACAAGAGGTGAGGTGGGAAAGCTGCCAGGCAACGAGGGGCTGGGGTTCCTCTTAAAGTAGCATAAGGACGAGCTTTCTAACAACCACAGTGCTATCCAGTAATGGCTGCCTTATGAAGTACCGGGTTCCTGGCCTCTGGAACGTTCAGGCTAAGGCTGTTGGGGACTGTGTGTGCCTGTGCCTGGTGTGGGGGTAGGGACAATGGGCAGGAGATTACCACTTTACAGTCCCTTCTAAAGTTCTGTGGTGGAAAGAAAAAGGTTATTTAAAAAGTTGAGTCGGAGTTTTTCACTTTGGAGAAAAACCAAGGAGAGAATTCCAAATTGAAAATTTCCAGAGTCGTTATCATGGGTGTGGTGGGGGTGGGGGTGACTGCCATTCTCCATCTTCCCCGGGGACGGGGTCAGAGGAAATGCACTGAGCCTGCCGGAAAGAGAGAGGTTAGACATCGGAAAGAACTTTCCTGCAAAGACCCGGGATCTAGACAGGGAAGCGAGTATATGGTTTGAATGTCTCCATCCCTAGGAAATCTCAGTGCTGGTCACTGTCATCCGGGGTGAGGACAAGACGGGGATAGATAGACTCTAGAGACGGTCGCATTGATTCCTGGTCTTTGTTTTACACAAGCACGATAGGCAGGATGGTGTTCACGTGCGACAAGGCTCGCAGTTTAATATCCGGTCAGCAAAGCTGCCCCTACCACTCCAGCCAGGAGTCTGGGGACCCCGGGCAAGAAGGGCGGGTGTGGCACAGAGGTCTCAAGGGAGGCGCTGGCCTGACGTCCCCGCCCTGTCCCGCCCCGCCCAGCTCAGGCTAGCCTTCCTTCCTAGAGCCTCCGGCGGCTGAGACCAAGAGCCACCTCCACTAGGGGCCAGGATCCAGGGAAGGCCCGGAGATGGCGCCGATCTTCCGAAGGTCCCACAAGCCAGTCGCTGGGGGCCAACCTGGAACCCTCCACCGGAGACCGCGGGAATCGCCGCTGAGTCAGCAACGCACGCGCGCGCCCGCGGTCGCCCTGGCCCCGCCCCGTTCGCGGCCCTGCCCCGCCCTGGCCATTTAGCGCCTCGCTTAACCCCTTCCGACTTAGAACTCCAGGCTATTCACCCCAAGAGGCCTCCACTCTTCGAAGACCACAGAATTCCCTTGAATCTTAAGTCACTCTCCCCACTGGAGTTCAGTGAGCTGTGCGCTCTAAATTAGATTTCGTTTCCGACCTAGGTCTTCACTTTCCCGAGTCTCTTAATTCCCGAGTCACCTTAATTTTTAAAGCGACTCACATCAAGGAATTGGACTACTCCATCCAGGGGCGGAGAGCTAGCTGCGTCTAGAGCTGAGCCTGGCGCAGGTAGCTAAGTCTCGTTCCTTTCTCAGGGACCCTGAGACGAGACAGGGTTTCAGAGGGCAGCAGTCGGGGCCTTCCTTCATGCCCTATGCCCTTCCTTCTATAAAGCTCCTCGAGAGGGTTTTTAATCTCTTGGTTGGTGAGCCAAGAGTTAAAACGGGCATGAAGGCGGGCTTCCGTGACATCACTAGCACTCCGAGTCCGACCTCAGAGACAGGGGCGTGGCTAACATCGCACTGCCCCCTCCCTCCTTATTCCTCTGCTCCTCCCCGCTGTCACCAAGCCAGGGGCACATGATGCAACCCGCCGCGGTTTCAGTGGTCTGATTGGTGGCCGCGCCCGGCGCCAGGCACAGGGATTGGTCAGGGGAGGCTGTGACGAAAACTGCACCCTGCCCTGTAAAGAAGGGAGGAGAGAAAGAAGAGGGAAAGGGGGGGGCCGTCGGAGGGGAGGGGGTTGGGGAGGCGGGGTCCCAGAGCTGTGCTCGCGCCCCTAGCGCGCCAGTCCCGGGGCTGCAGGGAGCGCAGCGCGCGCGGCCCGGGCCCCGGCCACCGGACACTCTACCGGACACGACCCTCCCTGGAGCTTGGACAACTGCCCACCTCGGACACTGCACCGGACACTGCCCCCCACAGGGCTGGACACTACAACGGACACTACTTCCCAGCTCCGGACACTGCTCCCCCACCAGCCCTGGACGCTTTCCCCCTCCCCCTCTGGGGGCGCAGACACCGAGACCCCGCAGGCGCTAGCAAGAGACCCCTTGCACCCCAGCGTCTGACACTGCCTCCTCCTTGTCCCCTTCTCTCTTCCCCTCCTCCCGCTGCATCATTCCCTCGCTCGGGTCGGAGCCCCGCCAGTTTCTCCGACCCCCTGCAGCTCGGCCCGGCTGCCCGAGCCCCCATCCCCCGGCTGCTCGCCCGGATGCCTCTCCCCGGGGGATTGTGGTGGCTCCTCTGCTGCCGTCGAGGCTTTACTCTTCTGCACCGGGACTACGGGGACGGCGAGCTTAGCGGGGACGGGGACGAGGACGAGGACGAGGAGACCTTTGAGCTGCGGACCCCGAGTCCAGCGGGCGGCGGGAGGGTAAGTCCCGGGGGGTTTGGAGCCTTGTCTCAATCCCTCTCACCAAAACCAGCCGTCACGTCTGATCCTGCTCCAGACTCCAGCCAAACGGCGTGCTCTTGGCGGACCGGGGACGTGGGAGAGGTTTTTGCCTGGGGGCCAGGAGCCCCCCCCCCCGGAGCTCAAGGAACAGTCCTACTGGGGATGTGCCTGTGGGCCTCGAGCCTCATGCTGGGCGCTGTCCACCTGCTAGGGGCCCTGAGGCAGGGGAGGCGTCACGCGTGGCCCGACCTGGCCCTGCCTCTCCCTTCCCCGCCGGGCCCGCGTCCCATCCCGTCTCCTTCCGCCTCCGCCAGCGCCGAGGAATGTGGCGAGGCCGGCTGGGCGGCTCGGACGCCTGGGTCCGCTCCGCTCCCAGTTTGTGAGCGCTGAGTGCTGGGGCCAGATGCCGGAGCTCCCGCCGCGGGGACGTGGGAGAGGGGGAGAAGGCATCCTCAGATTGGGGGCCGTGGCAGGGACCCCACGGACAGGGAGCTGGGGGCGACCGCTCTTCGAGGACCCATCGTCATTACCCTGCCACTCAAGACAGAACTCTCGGCCCTCCCTGGTGAGGCTCCTGGGGAATTCCGGAGGGGATGGTGAGGGACACGGCTCCCCGGTTTTGTGGAATCTCCCCGTGGGGAAACTGAGGCTCGTTGGTCTGGAAGACCTCCAATTCATGACGTCCCCTCCCCGATTCCCCTGCACACCGGCAACCAGACTCCCGTGTGCTATGGCCTGGGTCAGGCTCCCATCCCCCACTCAGGGGTCCCCAGCAGGCCCGGTGGCTCGGTGCCCGGGTGGGGCGGGCTGCGCCGCTGGGGCCGGCGCCAGCACCTGGCGGAGGCGGAGGGCGGATAAATATAGAGGGGGGTGGAGGGAGGGAAGCAGGGGACTGCGATTAGGGGAGTTGGTCTAAGAGAGTGGTCAGCACCTGCCCCCGTGGTGGTGTGGCTAAGAACTCGTTTTAGACCCTCCAGAAAATAGGTTGATCTGTCACTCAGGAAGGCACAGGACCCAGGCGTCCCCAAGCTTCCAGCCTGGACAGGGTCGGCAGTGTGAACCACGCCATTGCCTCCCTCATGCTCCACCTCCACCCCCCTCCACTGAGCTTGGGGACAGGTGTCCCTGCCTCCTCCACCTCCCCCTCCTGGCTTTAGCAGTGTGGGAGCAAAGGGACGATGGCACCGTTCCTGCCTGACCTGGCTCCTGGACGGATTTTGGCCTCTCTCAGACCCCAGTCTACAGTTGAAGTTCCAGGACAAGGGGGAGAAGGGCAAAATCCTGAGCTGCATCTCCCCTGGAGAGCCTGTGCCATTTCCCAGCCTGCCCTTCCCGAGCCCCAGCAAAGGGGGAGGGTCTGCTTACCATTGAGTCTGAGGGGTGTCTATGGAAGGGCAAAAGTAGTTCTTGGAGAAAGCCCTATACTGAAAAAGTCCTTCTTCCCTTCATCCACTTCTGTGCCCACCACCTGCCTGCCTGCCAGCCAATGAAGGGAAAATGAGGAGGAGGGGGTGACTTCCAGCAAGAAGAAACTTCACCCACCTCTCTCTTTTCAAAGATGGGGAAGCCAAGGCTCAAAGGCTCTGCCGACTTGTGAAGGTTCCACAGCCAGTTAGTGATTCGAGTTAGTGGTCCGGCTGTTACTAGAACCCAGGTCTCCCCACTCCCTGCACAGTGTTCTTTCCACTGTATCCCGCCCTGATTTAAGTCTTCAAAGGGAAACGGAGACAAGGCGGGAGGCTTCGCTTCTTAGCTCGGGCAGTTCTGTAGAGACTGGAAGAAGGGGCGACCTTCAGCTTCTACTCGCTCCCTCACAGTCATGACCCTACGCCTTGATTCCTCAATTCCCTGAGCAGCGCTGTCCTGGGGGCAGAAGCCACCGGCATCCTGCGATGACGGCTCTGATCCTGAGGGCTGCCCCCGCCTGTTTCCCCAGGGCCCCTTGGACGTGACGCTGACTCAGCCGGTGAGGAGCGGGCCAGCCTCTGACAGGTGAGCTCGGCCCTGAGCCTCGTGGTCTGGAGACCCCAGCCCGTTCCCGGGACCCCAATCCTCGCCGTCTGCCCTCCCGCAGTTGTGCAATAAGGGAGAGGCCTTACGCCGGACGCTGTGGTTTGGCCGGGGTCCCGGGGGGGCGGTCCGACTGGGGGCGCGGGGAGAAAGGGGGGGGGGTCTGGGCTATTTCTGGTGCGAGGTCAGAACGGCCCAGCGGTTCCCACAGCGTGGGGGAGGGGTGTCCCGGCGCTTGCAGTCTGGGGAGCCCCGACTGAGGAGCCCCCTGGAGGCGGGGTGCAGGACCGACAGCCTCGCCCAACCCTCCCTCCCCTCTGGCCCAGGCTGCAGAGCTGGGAGGAGACGCGAAGTCTCATCCCAGAGAAGGGGCCGCCGGAGGAGGACCCGGACGTCGTGGTGAAAGGTGGGGACCCACCTCATGCACTCTGGAAGCCCCAATCCCAACCCTCCAGGGGATAGTGTCTTCTCCTACTCACCTCCTTTCCTTCCCTCTTCTGCCCTCCAGGTTGGCTGTACCGAGAGCCCCGCGGAGGAGGGGCGCGGCCCTGGTTGCCCCCGCGCCGGGCCTGGTTCGTGCTCACCAGGGACTCCCTGGATCAGTTCAGCAGCAGCGGGAAGGGGGCGCGGCGCCTCGGGAGCCTCGTGCTCACCAGCTTGTGCTCGGTGACCGGCCCGGAGCGCCGACCCAAAGAGACCGGTGAGACTTTGTGGGGACTCTTGTACCTCCCTGGGCAGCAGCCCCGCCGGCCCTAATTGCCCTCCGCGGGCTCTTTTTCCCCAGGTCTGTGGTCAGTGACCGTGTCTGGCCGGAAGCACAGCATCCGGCTCTGCTCCCCGCGCCAGGCTGAGGCAGAGCGCTGGGGGGTGGCGTTGCGAGAAGTGATCGCCTCCAAGGCACCACTGGAGACCCCTACCCAGCTGCTGCTTAGGGACATTCAGGTGTGAAAGAAGGGACTTCGTCGAGAAAGAGGAGGGTGGTGAATCCAGAAGCTGTCTGAGTTCATGGAGAGCCCCCTTTCCCATCCCTGTGACTCCTTAACTTCTAGGAGAGTTGCGGGGATCCGGAAGCTGTGGCCCTTATTTACCGACGGAACCCAATTCTGAGGCACACCAGTGGGGCCTTGTACGCTCCACTCCTGCCCCTGCCCTACGGTGTCAGCGCCCCAGGTGAGTGGTGCCATGGCCCAAGTCCCTTGGATGGGGAATCTGAATGCCTCACTTGACAGGGACTTAGAAGTCCAAAGCAAACCTAGCCCCTCACTTTTCAAAGGATGAAGGTGAAAATAGAAGCTGACCAAACTGATACCCAGGGTGGAGGAGAGGGAAGCCAGCACAGGAAAAGAGGCTCCCTTTGACCACCTTCCCTGTGGGTCTCATTCTGCCTACTGATATTCCTTCATGAGTTTTTACACTCTCTGTCCTATTTTTCAGTATACTCTTAAGACCATGTCATACCGCCTTTACAACTGCTGGACAGGCCAGAACTTTGGGACTATGTGCTGGCCTCATTCAGCTACACCTCTTCCCCAAAAGGAATAGTGACTAGTCAGGTCCTAAAGCTAGAAGATTAAGGAGGGCTGGGAGACAAACCCTTGTTTCAGGACTCCCAGTCCAGCCTGTTTTCTAGTTCATGGTGATGGCTCTTAGTGCCCAACTGCAGAATCTGGGGTTTGAGCCTATTTCTTTTTTTTTTTTTTTTAATTTTTTTTTCAACGTTTATTTATTTTTGGGACAGAGAGAGACAGAGCATGAACGGGGGAGGGGCAGAGAGAGAGGGAGACACAGAGTCGGAAACAGGCTCCAGGCTCTGAGCCATCAGCCCAGAGCCCGACGCGGGGCTCGAACTCACGGACCGCGAGATCGTGACCTGGCTGAAGTCAGACGCTTAACCGACTGCGCCACCCAGGCGCCCCGAGCCTATTTCTTTTAGTCAACCCCTGTAGCTCACAAACTCAGAGAGCAGCCTCAGTGGATCCCGAGGTGGAGATGCCTGGGAGGTAGGGGTTGAGAGCTTGGCTCTGTGGGGACCATTGCTTTCCCTTCACTCTTCCTGTCGTTCGAACTCTCCCCTCCTTGCCATCCCCTGTCCCCTTATATTCCCTCTGACCTTTCCCTGGTTCATGCCTTCCTTCCAGGGCCCAGCTCTGTGTCCCCTCTCCAAACCGTCCCTCCACCCCCACCCTCCCACAGGTCCGGGCTACGCACCCTTGCGCGAGGAGGCGGTGCGGCTGTTCCTGGCGCTGCAGGCGCTGGAGGGGGCGCGGCGCCCCGGGCCCCTGATGCAGGGTGTGCTCCAAACCTGCCGGGACCTGCCTGCGCTCCGCGACGAGCTCTTCCTGCAGCTGGCTAAGCAGACCTCGGGCCCCGCAGGCCCCCCTGGGCCCCCAGCTACCCAAGACCCCGCAGCCCTTCGGTACTGGCAGCTCCTCACCTGCATGAGCTGCACCTTCCGGCCTGGGGGAGCTGTGAGGGGGCACCTCCTGGGGCATCTGGAAAGGTGAGAGGGGAGGGGTGGGGTAAGGCCAAGGCAAGGGAGCTGACAGGGCTGGGAGAGAATGACAGGCCTTGCCAAATTGTTTGGTGGAGGGAGAATTTAGGCCCAGCGAAGGGAAGAGACTTGACCGCTGCTAATATGTACACCGTCTCTGTGGGAATTAAAGATCTGATCCCACTTTCGGTGGGAGGAATTAGAAAAGGCGCCCCCTTTGGGCAGAGGAATTACTAAAGGCTGCTTTTCCTCGGGGCTGAGGCAGCCAGTTGCAAAGCGGAATGAGGCTGGATTTTGGATTCCAACCCGAAGGACGATCGTGGAGACTTTGGGAAGTGGGAGGGGGCAGTAAGGAGCAAGCTGTCAGGGCCTTAGAAAATAATTCAGATCCACGTGGTGCGCCAAGGGTAGATCCAGAAGAGAGAGGGGTCGCTGCCTTCAAGGAACTTAGAGTTGGAAGGAAGGGAACTGATTAGACGAAAGAAACGATAAAATAAGAGGGCGAAAGGAAGGGGGAGAAGGTAAGCTCTCCGAGCACTGATCCTCGGGTTTTCCCTACCCCAGGACCGAGCAGGCGCTCCCGGACACAGAACTGGCGGAATATGCGCGCTTCATCCGGAAAGCGCTGGGCCGGACGCGCGGCCGAGAGCTGGTGCCTTCTCTGGCAGAGATTTCAGCGTTGAGCCGACGACAGGAGCTGTTGTGCACCGTGCACTGTCCGGGGGCTGGTGCCTGCCCTGTGGCCATAGACTCTCACACCACAGCGGGGGAGGTAAGGCCAGAAAAGACCCCTGAAACCACAACCCTTCCCCCCGACCCCGGCTTCCCATGCCTGGCTCTCCTGGTTCCCGGGCCCTAGGTTTGCCCAAGCCTGAGATTCATCATTTGAGTCAGGGATGTGTATGGAGGGACTGAGAAAGCTGAAAGAACCCTCCAGATGGCAAGACCCCTGCGCGGTCTGACCTTCCCCTCATGCCTTCTCCCATCCAGGTTGCTCGAGAGCTCGTGGGACGGCTGGGCTTGGCCCGTAGCCGGAACGCATTCGCGCTGTATGAGCAGCGAGGGGCCCAGGAGCGAGCCCTGGCTGGGAGCACTCTCGTGGCCGACGTGCTCACCAGGTTTGAGAAGTAAATGTCCAGCCCCAGCCCCGCTCTCCGTTAACCCATCAGCCTCTCAGCTCTGGTCAATTCCTGAGCAAACTTTTATGAAGCCCTGGCCATTTGCCCTGCACGGTAACGTTTGCTGGTTCACACATGGAGCCTGCCCTCGGGCAGTTTGCTGTTTGGCTTCAAGGCGTCCCAAACTTCTGGCTCCGCCCCCCCCCCGTTTGGTCCCGCCTCCGGCCAGAGCCTAGGGGAGTCTCGCTTCTGCCTCGCACCGAGTCCTTATCTCTTCTTTAGTTTGGCAGCGGAGGAAGCCGGGCTGGATGATTCGACGGACTCTGGTTGGAGACTATGCCTGCGTCTTCACGGGCCTCTGCACCCTGAGGGGCTGTCCCCAGACGGTCACGAACTGCCTTTCCTCTTTGAGCAGGTGAGGATCTCCAGCGTTCACGCCCCCACCCCCCCAAATACTCGCGAGCCTGAACCCCTCCCTTTCTGGGCCGTCTCATTTCATAGTTATGGCAACCTCGCGGGAGGCTTTACTTGAACCCAGACCTCGGATTATGCACCCCGAGGTGTCTTCGCCGCCGCTCCCACGTTGACACCCACTGCCTCCTCTTAGGCTCACGCTCTGCTGCTCCGCGGCCGGCCGCCCCCGCCCGAAGACACGCTGCGCGCCCTGGCGGCGCTGCGTCTGCAGAGCCTGCACCGAGACTTCTCCCCCAGGGAGCCCCTGCCTCCCCTGGACCGCCTGCTGCCGCCCCCCGCCCCGCCACGTGAAGACCCTCCCCGCCCAGTCCCCAGGCCTCCTCCCTCCGCCGCCCTGCTGGCCGGGGCAATCTGGAGTCCGGGCCTGGCCAAGAGGCGGGCGGAGAGGACCCGGCGCGGCGGCGGGGCCGGCAGCACGGCGGGAAGCGTGGCCCGCGAGGGAGGAGGTGGCGCCGGCACGGCGGCCGCTGTGCTGGGCGGCTGGAAGCGGCTCCGGGGCATGGGCCGAGCTGAGGCCATGGCTGCCTACCTGGCTCTGGCGGCGCAGTGTCCAGGGTTCGGCGCTGCTCGGTATGACGTTCTGGAGCTGAGCACGGTGAGGGGGAGAAGGGAGAGGGGACTCTGGCGGCCCAAGCCCTACACCTTTGCCCCAGAGCCACAAGCCCCACTGTGGGTCAAGTCACTCCTGACACCCAGCACAGCTGCCCCTCCCAAATCCCAGGAGTCACTCCCTGGCCCTTGGGTTCTCACCTCTCCAGAGCCTTAAGCCCCTCCATGCGATGTGGATCATAGAGGGGACTGGGAAACTCCCTGCTCACAGCCATCTCCCCCCACCAAAAATAATGCTGCAGGGTTCCCTCCTTCCACCCTGACTCTGCCTGTCTGTCCATAGGAGCCTGGTGGGGGCACTCCACAGAAGCTATGCCTGGGCTTGGGAGCCAAGGCCATGTCCCTCTCCCGGCCAGGTGAGACAGAGCCCATCCACTGTGTCAGCTATGGCCATGTGGCCGCCTGCCAACTGATGGGCCCCCACACCCTGGCACTGAGGGTGGGAGAGAGCCAGCTCCTCCTGCAGAGTCCCCAGGTGAGTAGAAAGAGGGTGTGGAAGGTGGAAGGAACGGAAAGGATGTCAAGAAACATTTTATTAAACACTGAGCATGGGGCAGGTACAGTTCTAGGCACTGGGGATCCACCTGTGATCAAAGAGAGGCTCAAGGAGCTGACATTAATTAGAGCAGGAGTGTCAGACACTGAACAAGGAATCAAAAACCATATAAGAAAGTGATAAACGCTACCAAGGGAAGTGTAGTGTGACAGGAAGTGACTGGAGGGGGGTCATAGCATTAGGTAGGACAGTCAGGAAAGGATACTCAAAGTGACCTTTAAGCTAGCCACAGGAAGATCTAGGGGAACAGCATTCCAGGTAGAAGATATTCCAAGTGTAAAGGCCTTGAGATGACAATCCCCTTAGCATCTTTGAGAAGCAGAAAGACACCAGTGTGACTGGCACATAGTGAGTGAGGGAGAGAGCGGTGATGAGGAAGGAAAGGTCGTAGGGGGCAGCTCTACTAAGGCCCTGGTAAGGAGCCCGGGTGGAGGATGAGACAAAGGAGAACCCAGTGGCCCCTACTGCACTCTGACCTCTGCCTTCTCTTAGGTGGAAGAGATCATGCAGCTGGTGAATGCCTATTTGCCCAGTCCCTCCCCCGAGAGGCCCTGCCGCAGCCCTTCTCCTCCATGCCAAGACCTGCCAGACACCTCCCCTCCCAGCCAGCACCCGGGCCTGGACGAGCCCCAGGGACAGTCTGGCTGTTTGGGGCAGCTGCAGGACTGAGCCTGCCAAGAGGTCACGACCTCCCTTCTGCCTCCAGCCTGGACCTGGACTGTTCTGAGATTTGAGGGAACCGTGGACCCTTTTGGCCCTGCAGGGACAGGGCACACACCACACCCAAGGGCTGCAATGGGTGCAGACAATTTTCTAGTTTGTTTCTTAATTTATTTGTAGAAGAGAAGCAAAAAGAAAAAAAAAAATCCTTATTTACACAAACCCTTCCTGTGGGAGTGTTGTCAGTGGGACAAGTTAGAGTCCCCAGAGCTCAGAGCTCCACCTCTGGGGACGCCCACACTGTGGGCTTTTACCAGCACTGAAGGGAGTCTGGACACCACAGGGCTCCACCCTCCTTGACCTTCTGGATTTAACCTCCTCTTCGCCAGCATGCTGCCACAGGGTGGTGGGTGGGGCAGGCAAGAGGGCAGTTTTGGAGGCTGGCAATTACTCACCCTTGCTTCTCCATTGAGTGGCATAGGGGTGGCCTCCTGGCGTCTCTAAGGCCGGAAGGCAGTGAGTCATCAGGACTGGCACTACCCAGTTCCTACCCTGGTGTCCAGCTTCTGGGCCCTAGTTGGGTCCATCTTTTGTGTGCCTACTGCTTTGCGCCTGGAATGGAGAGAAGCCTGGGGCAGGATCAGACCCAAGAACTTCTCTGGCACAGATAATACCTTATCGGGATGGGCTCAGTCCTACTCCCGACTTCAGTTCCTGCTTTATCAAGTTAGTTTGAATCAGGTCTCGTTCCTGAGGATCTGATAGCCTTGGGCACTGGGAATCTAGAGTTCTGGCTTTCCTGACCTGCTCAGAATGCTGCAGGCCCTCCTTCTCTAGCCCCCACAGCCTCTTCGCTAGCGTAAGAGGCTGGGGCAATATTGATCCACCCTGGGGCAGGAGCGTAGGCACTGAGGACATAGCAGACCTCAGTAAACCTCTGTAATCTTGAGAGTAGGGCTGACTCTAGTAAAGCAGCCTGGTTCTAGACAAGGTATGCCAGTGGAAATAGTGACCACACTAAGACCTGGACTAAGTGGACTAAGATAAAGGCCACATACCTGGGAACTGGGAGGGAGCATGGGTCATCCCCCATATTCACAGACCAAGCCCTGAGTATATCCACAACCAAGCTCTGACTGTATTCACGACAAAGCTTTATTGCTTTATTCAAGCTAAATGAGCAATATCAAGGGTCAGGTCAGAGAAGGGTGGAAGTAGGACCAGCTCCTGGGCTGGAGATAAACCTAGAAAGGTTTTTGGTGACAAGAATCTGGGTCACAGGGACCAGGCACAATGGGGACTATGCATACTGTCCAGGGGAAGTGGTGGGGAGGAAGTCACTGCTCCTGGGCGCCCCAGGAGATGTAGTCTGGCCGTGTGGCTGCATGGTACTCGTCGATGAGTTCCTGCACAACCTCCCTGGACGTGTCCAGCTCATCAAAGTTCTCCTTGAAGATGTCCTCCTTGCGGAACTGCTCCAGGAAGGCCTCCCGCTTCCGCAGCTTGTCATACTGCTGGCAGGAACTTTCAAAGAGCTGAAAGAGATAGAAATCTCCAGGATGGGAACCAGTGCATGATAAGGGGCTGGAATGGAATGGGAGAGAATGATAAGGGTGTCTACTGGAACTGAATGGCCAAAGAAGGCCAGGAGATTAGGCTCACCGAGGAGATGCTGGTGTGGTTGGCCATCATGAGCCCACTGACCCGGTGGGCCGAAGGCAGGTAGGGAGACTTCCTTGACAGGGCCACCTGGATGCTGGCAGGGCCCCAGGGGATGAAGTTGGCCAACTTCCGCTCCCGGATCCTCTGCAGACTCTTGTGGACCTAGCGGGGAGGGGTGGACACAACAGTGGTGGTGGTAGCCTCTCCTCTACCCCTGTGGGTTCCGGGGGTGGCACGAAGGGGCCTCACCTACCTGGGTGGGGTCCACCTCCCCCTGGATGATGTTGAGGATGGCGATGTAGCAATGGTTGGTCTGGCGATCCCGGCCCGTGGACACCATCACGTTCTTGGGCTGCAGCAGCCGCCTCATGACATCCAGGACTGTGGTCTTCCTCACGCTGGCCACCTGAGGGAAGAGCGGGCCACGGGGACCAGGCCAGCACTCAGGGCACGGTCCAATGGCTGACCCCCATCAGACTCAGGCTAGGATGGTCTCTCTGGGAGGCATCTTGAGATTCAGGTGTACACTGAGCCTTGGCTGCAGGACCAGGAATCTTAGCCCTCCTCAGCTCAGCAAGGTCATGCCCCTGTGCGGGAGCATCAGCAGACCCCACATAGCCCGGGCCCTACAGGGAGCCAGGGGTGTAGGGAAGAGGAGAACAAGTCAGCACGGAGCTGGACGGTCTGTGCCTGTCCCTGAGCACAGAGCCTCTGGGGCTACAAAGAGCGGCTCCTGGAGGGCGCAGCAGGGGGACAGAAAGGCTAGGGCAGGGCCTGCTGGGTCTGCTCCTACCGACTGGTCCGTGGTGAGCGGGGTGTAGCCGGTCATGAGGAAGTGGAGTCGAGGAGTGGGGATGAGCGAGGCGATGAGGCCGATGAGGTCGTTGTTCATGTAGCCAGGGTAGCGCAGGGTGGTGGTGCTGGCTGACATGATGGTGGACACCTGGGGACGGGGGTGCCGGGTCATGGGCCTTGGCCTGGGGCGGGGCCTCCCTTCCCCAGATGGCACTCCAGTAAGGAGGGTTTCCAGTCCGGGAGCAGGGGCTCACCAGCTGGTTGATCTGGGAGAAGGATGGGTTCTGGATGTGCAGGCGGTCTGTGGCGATCCGGTTCAGGGCTGTGTTGTCCAGTACCACCTGGGGGGACAGAAGAGGGTCACGGCACCTTTTTGAGGAGAAAGGGGGCAGAGAGATAAGTTATTAGCTTTACCCCCTCTAAATTCTAAAAACCAGGAAGTGTGTTAACTTAAAAAGGAAAATACTGTCCCTGGGGCATCACAAGATACTTTTCTACCATCCTGTAAACAAATTGTCTCCATGTGCCATCCACTGTGCCTGGTTCTAGAGACACCATGGAGGGTAAAACAGGCATGGTCTGTCCCCTTCACCAGGTCTACAGAAAAGTACAGTTACAGCCTGAAATATGCACAAAGGAATTTGACCTTGAATGCGTGGTCAGAGAAGGTTTTACTATGAAAGTGCCCCTTGGGCTGAGAATTTAAGCATGAGTAGGCATTAAATAGGCTAAATGGGGACACATGTCAGGGGTATTCACTTTGTTGAGAGCAACTTGGGGTCAAGTCCTTATTTCATAATTTGGGCCACCAGGTATGGCTTTATTTGGTCCTCTGTTCTCTGGGCAGGGGCTTGGGAAGGGCAGGGTGTACATGTCCCACTGGTTTGAGGAGGTGGAGCAAAGCACCCCCACCCCACCCCCCACTCCTTTCTCTGGCACTCACCACACAGTCTGCGTTCTGGGTGAGCCTCTTGAGCGTGAGCAGGGAGTTGTAGGGCTGGACCACCACATCGCTCATCTCGTCCTGGTTGGGAAACACTGAGTACGTCTGCACCAGCTTCTTGGGATACCTGGGGGTGAAGAAGAGGGAAAGGGGTAGGTGACGGTGAACTGGAAGGATTCCCATCACTGCCCACCTTGGTCTTCTCTAGAGATAATAGGGTCATTCCTTTCCAAGTGCCACCAAGCTCTTGTACAAAAGGCGGGTGAGGGCAGAACTGAGTGTTTAGAGCCCAGGAGCCAAAAAGGATAAACCTAAAGCATCAAACCCACCAAACCCTGTAGGTCCCTCCTCTCCCTAGGCAAACTCCCTCCTGGCAGTTACTGTTTCCTAGATGTTCCCTGGATGGCCAGGCTCTATTTCTACCAGTGACTCAAAGCAATAGTGCCAAGCCGTTCAGTCCAAGAGAAGAAAGTGACAAAAAGGAAAGACCTTATGCAGGGAACCAGGGCTAATGCCCTCTCCCCAAACACAGGGTTACCTGTCATTCAGTCGTTCCAGAAGGTAGGAACCCAGGCCAGAACCGGTCCCCCCAGCAATGGAATGACACAGCACAAAGCCCTGCATGGGGAGAGGCAGTCTCCAGGGATCTGGGGAAGAGGCTTTAGGCTTGTCTCATTCCCCACTCCCAACACACTCCTGTCTCAAGGCTGCTTCTGTGTCCATCCAGGCTGAGGCTCCTTGGGAAGGAAGACTCATGCCTAAGGAGCTGATGCCATCCACATTAGGATCTCCTTGAGGACAAGTACTGTACCTTTCTTTAAAAAATTTGTTTTAAAATATCTATTTTTGAGAGAGAGAGAGGCAGAGAGAGAGGGAGATCTGAAGCAGGCTCCTGGCTCTGAGCTGTCAGCACAGAGCCTGACATAGGTTTCAAACACGTGAACCATGAGATCATGACCTGAGCTGAAGTAGGACACTCAATGACTGAGCCACCCAGGTGCCCCTGTACCTTTCTTTTTAAAATTTTTTTTAATTTACTTATTTTGAGAGATAGCAAGTAGAGGAAGGGCAGAGAGAGAGAGAGAGAGAGAGGGAGAGAGAGAATCCCAAGCAGGCTCTGAGCTGTTAGTGCAGAGCCTGACTTGGGGCTCAATCTCACGAACCATGAGATCATAACCTGAGCAGATATCAAGTCAGTCGACTGAGCAACCCAGGAGCCTTTGTACCTTATTTACCTTAATATCTCACATATGATGCTCCAAAAATTAGTTTTAAATAGAATTGCCCCCATCACACCACCTGTTCGTGCTACCTCCCGACCTTTCCCCAGCACTTATCAGCCTTTTCTTTTCCTTCAGTGGGGCTGAACCTCACCTCTAAGCTGTCACTTCCATCTGCTTCTCGGTCTATGATATCAAAAATGTCTTCATGGATTTTCTCACCCTGTATAGAGAGACACGGATGTGAGGGTAAGGATGAAGATTCTGGGGAGTACCTCTTTTCAGCACCAAGAACACCCCCTGGGACACTACTGCCACCCTCAAACAGAGCCTCAGCTGTGGCCCTCAACCCAAAAAAGCTACTTTTCAAATGATTTGCAGCTTGCATACACCTCTCCCTGGCTCTCCCTCTTGTCAGGGTATCCCTTTGTCTCTTATTTATTGTCTATCCGGTCTGGTCAAATCCCCAGGCTGCCTGAGCCTGCCTTGCCCTAGGGAGGGAACATCAAGGGTTTCTGGGATGGCCACCCAGATACCTGCGAGAATCCACTGGCCCAGTTGTTGCCAGCCCCTCCTCCATGCTCTGACAAGTAGATGTTCTCTGGGTTGTAGAGCTTGGCATAGGGGGAGTTGAGGATGGAGTGGATCACCCGGGGCTCCAGGTCCAGCAGCACGGCCCTGGGGATGTAGTGCTCATCGTCTGCCTGTCAAGGGGAGACCAGCAGGGTGGTCCAGTCAGCTAAGGCCCAGTCCTCCATCCTCCCAACTCTGGCTCCTGCCTGTCCTCCCTCCTCAAGCCAGCCGCCCTGACTCCTTTGCCCAGAGGGTTTCCTGGTACCAAGCCACTGCCCTTCCCTCAGGCCCCCCGGGGCCACTGTGGGGGGCGCGTGGGGGGGGGGGCGCTGGCAAAATCGCTGGGAGCACCTGGTAGAAAAAGACGTCCTTGCGGTCAGTGCCCTCGGTGGCGAACTCCTCCACGATGCCCTCGGGGCTGATACCATGCTCAGCGCACAGCTGTTTCCAGAACTCGAACCCAACTGGGGGATGGGGAGAGATGCCTGGGTCTGATAGTCATAAGGCCTCAGCAGCCCAGGGTTAGGCTCAGAGGCTGTCACACTCAGAGGCTGGGCCCAAGACACCTGGTCTGGGAGCTGTCACAGCCCAGGCGCGGCTCTCCATCGGGGCCTTGTTCATCATGCGCAATAGGGCAGGAGTTTCATGGAAGGGAAAGGGGGACTAGAGGATGCCAAGCACTTGGGTGGGACCCGAAGGGGCAGAACCGGAGACTGGAAGGGCCCGGCGCTCGCTCGCTCACTCTGGTTGCCGCACTGGCCCAGCTGCAGGGTGATGATCTCCCGGGGCATCGCTCTTCAGACGTGGGCGCGCCAGCCCTGCCCGGCGGGAGTCACGGCAGAGACGAACGCCTGGCAGCCGGGCTCGCAGGACGTGGGGAGCGCGCGTTCTCTTCGTCTTTTGACGCGAGTGCTCGGTCTGCGCGTGTGCAGTGCGGGCCTCCCCACTGCCGCCGGGCCGGGGAGCCCAACCTGGACATGATTTCCCCACTACAGTTACAGCTGGAATTCGGCACAGGCGCAGTGTGAGGCCACGCCCCCTCCTGCCCACCCACCCCAGCACCGCGCCTGCGCCGTGAAACTCTTTGGGGCTGCGGGGTAGCGACCCGAGCGTGGGGGCGGGGAGGGGCGGTCCAGGTGTATCGAGTCAGCTGCGTGCTACAGACGGGTGAGCGGCTTGGCGGCTCTTCTGGATAGAGGGGCTGGCTTCAAGCCAGTCTTTTTTTCAATTTCTATTTTTAAGTTAAATATACCTAACATAACATTCACCATTTTAATCCTCTTTAATCGGACAGTTCTGTGGCATAATGTACATTCACACCGTCGCGCAACCATCACTGTCATTCATCCCCAGAACTTCGTCACCTTCCCAACCGAACCCTGTACCGTAAATAATAACTCTCCATCTCCATCCCCATCAACATCCTACTTCCTGTCTCTATGACTTTGACCAGGTATCTTATATAAATGGAATTGCATAGTATTTGTCCTTTTGTGTCTACCTTATTTCACTGCATAATGTCCTCAAGGTTACTCCCATGTTGTAACATGTTCCAGAATTTCATTCCTTTTTAAGGATGTGTAATATTCCGTTGTATGTTTATGCCACGTTTTGCGTTTATCTATTCATCTGTAGATGGACGCTGGGGTTGGCTGTTGTGAATAATTATGCCATGAACATGGGTGTGTACAAATAAGTTTGAGTCCCTGCTTTCAATTATTCTGGGTATACACCCAGAAGCAGAATTGCTGGATCATATGGTAATTCTATGTTTAATTTTTTGAGGAATTGCTGTGCCATTTTCTTTCTTTTGTATTTTAATTTATTTTGAGAGAGAAAGAGAGAGAGAGAATGCATGCATGAGAGGGGCAGAGAGAGAGAGAGAGAGGGAGAGAGAATCCCAACCAGGCTCCTCACCATCCACGCAGAGCCCAATGCAGGACTCAAACCCATGAACCCAGAGATCATGTCCTGAGTCAAAACCAAGAGTCAGATGATAACCGACCGAGCCACCCAGGCACCCTGGTACCATTTTCTATTGTGGCAGCACTATTTTACATTCCTACCTGTAATGCACAGGGGTTCCAATTTTTCCACATCCTCACCAACACTTGTTACGTTCTGTGTTTTGTTTTGGTTTGGTTTTTAATAATAGCCATCTTAATGAGTGTGAAGTGATATCTCATTGTGGTTTCTGTTTTATTTTAAATTACAAAGTTTTAAACATACAAGCATGATTCTGTACTTTTATTATATATTTTTTGTTTTGAAATTTTCTATAAATGGTATTAGAGTATATATACTATACTTTTGTAACCTGCTTTTTTCACCCTACATTATATTTTTGTGATTTAGCAATGCTGATGCATGTAGATTTATTTCATTCTTTTTAACTGCTTTATAGTGTTTCATTGGATGAATACACTAGTTTATACTATTTCCACACAAGGGTGATTAGATTGTTTCTATTTATCCCCTGTTACATAGAGTGAATACAGGATTTGTCACTTGTGAACGTGAAGGAGAATATCTCTACCACTGGCATGTGCATCTTCTTTAGAAGGTTTACAAACTTTACAAGGTTTCACATGTTTTTTCCTAGATGGTTGTACACCCTTACCAGCGATGGAGCTTTCATTTCCTTAAACCTGCATCCACACTTGGATTGTCAGATCTTAATTTTTGTCCATCCCGTGGATGCCCAGGGGGATCTCATGGTTATAATTTCCAGTTATGATCACAAGTGAAGTTCATCTGATTTGTTGTTGCTGTTGTTAGTACCTTGAGAATTGCCTGTTCATATCTTTTGCCCATTTTTCTGTTGGTCTATTTCTTTTGGACATAATAAGATACTCCACAGATTTTTTTCCTGGTTGTATGGGTTGCAAATATTGTCTCTTGGTCTATGGCTTGTCTTTATACTTTGCATGTGGTGTCTTTTGGCCTAGAGAAGATTTTAATGTAGACAGTTATCCTTATTTTCCTTTCTGTTTTGCATGTTTTATACCTTGTTAAAGATAGCATCCCTTTCCCAGTATCATAAAGCTGTCCTCTTATGTTTTCTTCCAGAAGCCCCATAGTAGTTTTGCTTGTTCCCCGTGTTGTGTGCTGACTTATTATGATTTCAAATCCATGTTTTGAAAGCTTGTTTTGGACAAAGTTGTTTGTGGTTTGAACTTGTTTTCATGAAATTGTTTTGAAGTTGGATATTAGAACTTTCCTATCGAACTCTAGCACCTGGAGTGATGAGGACCATTACATCATCAACACCATAGTAACGGCCATGGTGTCCATCACGTGGTATACTTTTAAACTTTAAAAATTAAGAGGAATGGGTATTGAGGAGGGCACCTTTTGGGATGAGCACTGGGTGTTCTATGGAAACCAATTTGACAATAAACTTCATATATTGAAAAAAAAAATAAAAAATAAAAAATAAAATAAAATAAAAATTAAGAGGAATGACCAGCAACTCGAAAGCATTTGGTCTGGACAAGGCTACTCTTTGATGATCTAATAGCTCTCTGGGGATCTTGAGACACTTACTCGGACTGTGGCTGCCATGGCAAGGCTACCTTGGTGTTAGCAGTGGTGTTAAACCATGCAGCAGTCTCAGGAAGAGAAGGGACATCTGCTTCTGCCTTAGTGAGGCTACTCCTCATAGGCAGTGGTCCATGCTGTGTAGCGGTCCCTGCAGTAATAATCTTCAGAGCAGCCTACCTTGCCTGCCAACACTGGCTCCGTCTCCCACCAGCTAAGTGCCCCAGCAGTGAGGGTCCTAAGCAGGCAGCTGATACCCAGCTTTTAGTTGGAAGGACTGACACTCCCAAGAACCAACTTGTAGAAAGGTACACCTCAGCTAATATTGGACTTTATTTATTCCATCTCCCTTTTACCTGGAACAATAATGTAATTAATCTATCATTGATTTGGAGCATGTTATTTCTTTATTGGCATATTAAGAGACATCATCCTGTATGCTGTTGGCTTGTGAAATATTATTATTATGAATTGTAATTCTTACAGTGAACCTGTGTTAAATAAATTATTGGCAAGGACAAACTTAGTCTCTGAGCATAATTTGCCCCGAACAAAACACTCTGTAGGTCTTTAGTTCATCTGGAACCTATTTGGAGGCCTGCTGTAAGATAGGGATCCACTTTATCTTTTCCATATGGATGGCCAGTGGTCTCCCAGCCAATTATTGAAGAGTGGGTGCGGTGCCCCCCAGCGCCAGCACATTCCAAACCCCCACTCTGATGCAGGCTGGCTTCTGGCTGCTCTTCTGCTCCATTGGGCTGTCTGTCTGTCCCTGTCTGGAGGGCTTTCTCTGGGAGCTGCTGCAGAGGCTCTGGCAGAGGCACCACTGGCAAGAGTCATGCTCAGACAAAGGTTTTTGTATTCTTTTCTCTATCACTTTCTCTTTTTTTATGAGAACTCGGCCACCTTCCAGGGCTGGCCGCCATGAATCCTCTGGGCTTCTTTAGAAGGCTCTGGCTTGCCCCGTGCCTGTCCCCTCCCAAGCCTCTGCTCAGTTTCCCTCCCCTCACCCTACCCCAGTCCCCCAGCCTGCTTCCTCCATTTGGGCCAGGCTGTTAGGGATGTCCCTCAGGAGGACTGGCAGCCTCGCCTTTTCAGGGAGGGTCTGGGTGCTCCCCTTGAAGTTTGAGGTAGGGTCAGAGCTCCTCCTTGGGGCTCCCTTCCCCTGACAGAACTGCTCCTAAGGGCTGGCTGTCTTCGGAGGCTTCACTAGGCCCCTCTCTGAGTGCCCAGGTGAAGAGGGAGGCTTTAGAGATGAGAGTAAACTTGCCAGGCCTCCCTTCCTTGTGAGTCTGGAATGGCTGTTTGCTTCCTTTAAAATAATAAGCTGGAAGCAGTTTATGAACTCTTGTGAAATGAGGGAGTTTAATTTCAACCTTTTCTGAGGATTAATAATAGTGCCTTGCTCCTCCTTCTGGTCTCCCAGAAGTGGGAAAACTTCCTTCAAATCCTAGTTTATAGACAAACAGGTTAGAACGTGTGAATTGATCTGAATTGGAGAAATTGCAAGGTAAGTTTCCTCGAAGAAGCCATCTCTGACAAGCTGGGGGCTCCTCCTCACCTGTAGAAATGGGTTGGAGATGTGCTTATGTATAGAGCTGAACGTAAATCCCCCCAGTTATTAACAGGTTATGCTTTCCATTTCTGCTGAGAACTGACCAGTCCATGTTGGTTCAATGAGGTGATACATCAGCACCTAGCACAGTGCCAGACTCATAGAAAACCTTCAACACGTACTAGCCACTGTTGTGGTTACTGCTAGATGCAGTGGGAACTGAAGTATAATTTGGCTGCTGCTACAGATGAAAGATCTTTTTCAGGGTAAAAAAAAATAAGTGGTTCCTTTGAATAAACTGCAAAAAATTAAAACCTCATATTATTTGGCATGATCCTACAGATTCAGTTTCAGACCTACCTTCTATTGAGCAACAGGACTAGGTTCATGGTCTCTTTCATAGGTTTCAGATCCAGGGGCTCGAGGTCATTACCCAGAGATTGATTATTGAGTGCTGAGTTCAATTTGCTTGGCTCCGTGTTCTCTGATCCAGGTTATGATAATGTCGTGGGGCATTCCTTTGTCCGAGGCTTTGGTCTGCCTCTGATAATAAATGCAGCATTTGTAAACTAACAAGTTTGTTAAATGTCCTAAGCCTTTATTTGATATTCCAGGTTGAGTGAAATATTTTGGCTGCACCTTCATTTCTGGTCTTCCTGGACACCTGGCCTGCAGGAGTACAGATATGCCAGAAACACAGGTATGTTGGGGAGGTAAGGAGGCAGAGGTATGAGGTAGGGAAAGGAGGGTGTGTCAGGGACTGGGAGGAAGAGAGCTAGTTGGAGCAGCTTCAGGTCTTGAGACTGGGATCCTATGACCCCAGGGGGTTTCACCTTCAAAATGAAGCCAAAGAAAAATTAAAACAATGAACGTGAAGGGCTGAAGCTCTTTGTATGAAGGAGTTATGTTAAAATCACATTTTGGTCATGAAATAGAACAAACCAGGTAATTTTGTTCTGAATTGTTTTCTCAAGGAACAGGACAAAGGAAATAAGCCTAAAAGTGATCCTGTTTGTGGATCATTTGCACATTGTTTCATTCTTGGATTATGCACCTATCCCATGCAGGGGCACACTAACGTGAACTGGAGAAGTAGAGGTAACAAGCCTTGGTGTTCATGGCCTTGTGGAAGAGATAAATACACAGCAAGGTTAGCAGAGAGTGCAGAGTAGGGGGGCTTAACTTGAGGGTGGGTACTGGGAGAAGCCAAAGAATTGGAGAAAACTTTTTGGAAGAGGTGGTGCCTGGCCTAAGTCTTGAAAGTTTGGTAGTAATTGGCCAGGTGGAGAAAATGGAAGGGCAGACAAACCAATAAGAAGAAAAGCAAGAGGGTGTCGGGCTGGCTCAGTTGGTAGGGCATGTGACTCTTTGTTTCTTCTCTTTTACGATTTATTATTTATGTATTTATTTTTTGTTTTGTTTCAAGCTTTTATTTAAATTTTGGTTAGTTAATAGGCATGTGACTCTTGATCTTGGGGTTGTGAGTTTGAACCCCATTTTGGGGGTAGAGTTTACTTAATAAAAAAGGGGGGGGAAGAAGAAAACAAATACTAAAAAATGGGTAAAAGGAATAAATGGTTCATGATAAATTAAAAAATGTAAAATTGTAGTCTCATGAGTAATCAGAAAAATACAGATTTAGGGCAAAATATTAGACAAACAAAAATTTAAAGATATCTAGTGTGGATGGGGGTTCTGACAAATGGGTGCTTTTATACAGTATTTTTATATGCCTTTGGTGGTAGTTTAAATGGATACATTCTGGAGGGTTAGCTGGCAGTTCTCTTGATATGTAAAAATCACATAATCTTTGACCCAGCCATTCTGTTTCCAGGAATTGCCTGAGTCCCTTATAACTAGGGACATGTGCTAGGACATATGGACACGGATGCATGTATAGGTGTTCTTAATAAATTACAGTGATCCCTAATAAGGGACATAAAGGAGTCATTTGTAAAAAATATCAGGTAGGGCTATCATCAGCATGGAAAGGTGACCAACACATGGTAGGTGACAAAAATAAGTTTTTGTCAAAACATGAAAGTATTTTTGAGTATATGTGGAGGGGGAAAAAAAGGTGTGTATGTGCCTGCACATGTGTCTGTGTCGAGAGGGCTGATGGCGCGGAAGTAGAGCATGTGTGCGAGCTGGATGTGAGAGATGGCAAGTTGGGTTTAGGGTGAATGCGGAAAGTGTCAGGTAGTGAACCGGACACGTCAGCAGGGACCAGACCTGGATGTGCCTTGCAAAATAGGAAGCTGCTGAAGGTTGGTGAACAGGAGTGGAGAAAGATCCGCCCGGCATCAGTGACACAGGTAAAGCAAGAGGCAAGGTTATCAGCCAGGCCTGAAATGAGCAGGGCCCTGCCCAAGTATGGAGAGGAGGGGACAGATTCTAGAGACACTTGAGTGGAGAGAATCTACAGGAGTTTAAGATGGCTGATTATGTAATGCGGGTAAGGGAGAGGAAGGATTCTGAGAGGACAGATTTCAATTACTGGGTGAAGGTAGGGCTGTTGTCTGAGACACAAGGAAGTCAGGGGGTGCATGGATGCACAAACTGAGTTTGAGTAGGGGAATATTCACGTGGAGCTGGGGCCCAGTAAGTGACAGAGAATTCACAGGCCTAGAGCCAAGGAGTGAGTTCTAGGTGGAGAGCAAGCCATACCCAAGTGGCAGTTCAAGCCATAGGCGTGAATAGGATCACTCAGGGAGATTTTGTGGTGTGGGATGGTCCTGCAAGAGGACTGGGATAGAACCTGATAGAACACAACACCTAAGGGGTAGGAAGACTGCATCTCAAAGAAAAATGAAGGAGCGAGCAAACAGCAGAAGAAAAACTGGTGTGTGTCAGTGAGGTTTGATTGCCTATTCACTTCTGGCAGAGCCCCCGGTTTTGTTCTGCATTCCACCCTTCTTCCAAGTGGTTTGGCAATAAATCCTGATTAATCCAAGCCAATTATGGCCGTCACCATTTCCTTGCCAGGGAATGATTTAGGAAGGGACATATGATGCAATTCGGGTCAATGTGATGTGAGGAAAGATTTCTGGGGGCTCCTGAGGAAGGTCTCCTCCCTGATTAGAAATAGACAAGGGGGTGCCTGGGTGGTTCGGTCGGTTAGGCGTCCGACTTTAGCTCAGGTCATGATCTCGCAGTTCATGAGTTCGAGCTCCATGTCAGACTCTGCACTGAGAGTACAGAGAGAGCCTGCTTGGGATTCTCCCTCTCCCCCCTCTCTTTGTCCCTACTGTCCCTACCCTACTTGTGCTCCCTCTCTCTCAAAATAAATAAACATAAAAATTTTTTTAAAGAAATAGACAGACAGGAAGAGACATACTCTATTCTTCAGCTGCACGTTGTCACATTTGGATATGGCACCTGGACCTGCTATAGTCCTTTAATATGTAGGGTAGAACATCTTGAGGATAAGCCATCATACTGAGGCTGATAGAGCAGAAAGATGCCAAGCCCCTGGGTCCCAGATGACATTGCTAAGCCAGGACATTAATCAGCCCTACAGCAACCCCATATCTGCCCTTCTTAAAATGTATGATCTATTTTTCCTTATGGTTTAATCTGTTTGATTTGGATTCAGTTTTTACTTGCGGCTCAAGGCATAGCCATAGAGAAGGATACTGCAGAAGCCTAGGAAAGAGAAAATTCTAAAAAGGAAATAATTTGGAGCAATGTGGAGATAGAGAAGAGACCTTCAAATTTGGGGAACCATTGGTGACTTTGGTGAGGATATTGAGCCTGGGCCATGAGAATAAAAACCTGATTGCTAAAGGTTACTTACCCTTATACATAGTTGGCACTAACAGATACTTGAAGACTCACAAAATTGAGATGTGAGGAAGATGAGGAGGTGGGCAGGGAGGATGGACTTTAAAACAGGCGTTTTAATCTGGTGCCCACTGCTCCCCTCCAGGGGATCTATGGATAGAATTCAGGGGACCCATGAACTTGGATGGGAAAAAATTACATATTGATTTTTCATTCACATTTTATTTAGTTAGTTAGTTACTTATTTATTTAGTTATTTTAGTTAGTTTTAAGAGAGAGAGAGCTTGAGTCGGGGAGAGGGGTAGAGGCAGAGGAAAAGAGAGGATCTTAAGTAGGTCCCGTGCCCAGTGCAGAGCCTAACGTGGGGCTCGATCTCCCAAGTGTAAGATCATGATCTGAGCCAAAATCAAGAGTTGGATGCTTAACTGACTGAGCCACCCAGGTGCCCCTCACTCACCTGTTATTAAAATATAGTCTTCTGGGGGTGGAGTCCCACGTTGGGCTCTGCACGGACAGCATGGAACCTGCTGGGGATTCTCTCTCTCCTTCTCTCTCTGCCCCCCACCCCACTTACTCTCACTCTCTCTCTCTCAAAATAAATAAATAAACTTTAAAAGAAATAAAATAAAATTTAGAGTATAGTTTTCCCTTCAATTATGACTGCAGACTTTATTCTTCAGTAGTATAGTAGTGCCTGTGACTTTGTTACCTGTAAAAATCACAGCTATACTTACTTCACCTTGCAGTTGATGCAGATGTTGCAAAATAGTGTTTAAAATCATCGCTACTTAACAATACAGGGGTTATTATAGATAACACAAGATTTTGTTATTGAATGCCTTAATAAAGGACACACAAGAATAAAAGAAAGAAGCACATGTATTCCTATGTCACAAGTTTAAAAAATATATTGTAACCACTGGATTTCACTATAACTGGCTTCCAGGGTAATTCTATATATATTGCATACTTTCAAAAACATTATCCACCCAACGGCCAAGGCATCCACGGTGTGAGAAACGTTAAGAAGTGTGGCCACAAAGGACAAGAGAGAAGGGGAAATTTGTACAGTGGAGATGGGACTGTGGAGTCTGGAGAACACTGCTTTTTAGAACAGAGACGTTTCAGTGTGGCAATACTAAAGGCACAGAGAGGGGACTCTGAGAGCCAAGGTCCCTGGGGAGGCTGGAGCTATTGGGATGTAGGGCTCAGGTGGAGGGATTAACCACAGGAAGGAAACTTTTCCCACAATAAAAGGGAGGAAAGGATGAGTGTAGATAAAAATAAGCGCTTTAGTGGGGTGGCAGTGGGGGGCAGGAAGTTGAGGGGGCTTCTGACTGATGGCTTCTATTTTCACTGTCAAGTAGGAGTGAAGTTATCTGCTAAGAGTGCGAATGACAGGGGAGATGATAAGGTAGGGAACAGGAGAGGGCTGACAAGGACAAGTAGAGGGACCACCACCAGCCCACCACCAGGTTGTCACGGCAACAGTCTGCGTGGGTGTGCACTGTCTCAGGGCAGTGTTCAGCTGCTCAAGTGTGGGAGTCAGAGGGCAGAAAGTCAGCTAGAGCTGGGGCTGGGGTTTTACCAGGAGAATGGGGTGAAGATTGGGGGAATGCAGGAGGAATGGATCAGCTTGTCCAGGCTGCGTGGAGAAGGATGTGAAGCTAGGAAGGGGCTGCTAGCTTGAACTAAAATCAACATCAGGAAGAAGAATGGGGCAAAGGGTACGAGAAGGTGGAGGTACAGGAAGTGGCGGTACAAGAGAGAGCCAGTCAAGTTTAAGGTTAAGGAGCAGTTCATAGGATGGCAAGTACTGAGGTCTGTCCATTGTGTGGGTGACAAGGAGACAAGTAGTAAAGGGCCTTTGAGGTGAGGAGGTCAAGTCCAGTCAGGACCATCCATGTGGATGTAAAAGTTGCCTAGGAGGAAGGTAAAACTTGGAGGGGAAAGTCTGGTGGGAGAGTGATTTGGAAATACGTAGATCATTGGAACAAGTAGTGGAAGAGTGTGATGGTGGTGACTAACATGTGCACCAAAGGAGGAGGAGGGCTTTTTTAATAAGGTAAAATAATGATTGTCTTAAAAGGAGATAAAACAATACCTACCCACCATGAAGTGGAGAATGGGGACCCATGCTCCTGCTGTGTAGCCAGGGCTTCAAGAAATAACTAGCTTTTATCAAAGAGGCTGAAGAGAATCAGACAGCTGTGGACCAGACCCGATCTAGGACAGTGGCTTCCAATCCCACAGGCTAGTCCCCTCCCATGCCCCACCCCAACCGAGAGGCCTGTTTGGTTTCATCACAATAGCAGGGGTGGGGGATCCTGGCATTTGGTACCCAGAGATCAGAGACGCTTAATGTCCTGCAGTGTGCAAGAGAGCCCCACAGGGATGAACTGTCCTGCCCAAAATGCCCATAGTGCACCCCATACACTTTACAGATGAGGAGGCGAGGATTCAGAGAGCTGAGATATGTCCTTAGGTTTTAGAACTTCTGTAGTCTTGATATGTTAAGATCTGTGTGTATGTCTGAGGCCACTGTGGTTACTAATGTTGGTTGGCGAATCCAACCCCCTCTCCCTAGTCAATGATGGGTCTATGGTTGCTTCAGTTCTGCCCAGTGGAATGTAAGCAGAAGTCATGGAGCAAGATTCCTGGGAAAACTTTTCCAAAAGGGCAAGTGAAGCTGAAGGCCCCCGTCCCCCTCTGCCCTGCTCCTAGTCTTCTGCTTGGAACTTGGTCCAGTAGTCATCATCAGCACAAGGGCCACATGTGAGTGATGGTGGAACACAAAGATAGAAAGGCCAGGCGTCCTTGGTGGCTTCCTAATAGATGTCCCAAACACCGGACTGCCCACCTCTGGACTTACCAAGAGAGAAAAACAAACTATACTATTTGTTTAGGCTACTGATGACTGTTCTGTTAATTGCAGGTGAATGTATTTCTACCTGATAGAGTCATAGGGCCAGTTAGCCACAGTGGATGCTAACCCCACATTTTCCCTCTCTCACACAATCCAATAGTCTTTCCTTGACAGCAGTGGTTCTCAGAGTGTGGTTTCCAGACAAGCAGCACCAGCATTGCTTGGGAACGTGCTAGAAAGACAGAATTTCTACACTTCTAAGTCAGAAACCCAACAATCTGGTTTAACAAGCCCTCTGGGTGATTCTCACACACCAATTTTGAGAGCCACCGTTCTCCAGTTATGCTCCTCCTCAGCATACCTGGAGGCTCGAGAAAACACACCATCTCAGATCCCACCTCAGTTCCACTGAATCAGAACTGTATTTTTAGGAGATCCTGTGGTTCTCTGTACGTGCATAAAAGCGTAAGGAGCACTGCTCTACAACATGTTTAAGTGAGTCTTAATTTCTCTTATAGAAACCCGAGTGCTGAAAAGTGATATGACTGACCAGGCTGAAACCACGCACTCAGGATCCAGCTTAGTACTTCACATAAAACAAAACAAAACAAAACAAAAAAGAAACAAAAACAACCTAAACATTTAAAAATACATACAGTCCACAATTGAACTTTTTTTTTTTAATGTTTATGTTGGAAAGAGAGCAAGAGAGACAAAGTGTAAGCCAGAGAGGGAGATAGAACCCGAAGCAGGCTCTAGGCTCTGAGCTGTTAGCACAGAGACCAATGTGGGGCTTGAACTCATGAACCATGACATCATGACCTGAGCCAAAGTGGGATGCTTAACCCACTGAGCCACCCATGCGCCCCATGATTGAACTTTCAAAGTTTTGATTTTGGAAGTTTAAAAACTTACAGAAAGCAGCAAGGATCGTGTATTTACCCCCTATGTGCTTCACAATTGATTTTAAATGAAAACTTAGGCCAAGTATAAATTTGAGAACATTCTTTTAGGAATCTCTTGAATGCTGAAGTAAGTTTGTGAATGTTGCCAGTGCCTCTGTGAAAGAAATCATACAATGTGTGCATGTGTGTGTGTGTGTGTGTCTGTTTTAATGCTTATTTATTTATTTTTTGAGAGAGAGAGCATAAGCCGGGGAGGGGAGAGTGACAGAGGGAGACACAGAATCTGAAGCAGGCTCCAAGCTCTGAGCTGTCAGCACACAGAGCCCGACGCAAGGCTCAAACCCATGAACTGTGAGATCATGATTTGCGCTGAAGTTGGTGCCTAGCCGACTGAACCACCCAAGTGCCCCCACACAATGTTTTTCAAATAATTGTTCTTTTTTTAAAAACTTTTTAAATGTTTATTTATTTTTGAGAGAGACAGAAACAGAGCATGAGCAGAGGAGGAGCAGAGAGAGAGGGAGACACAGAATCCAAAGCAGGCTCCAGGCCCTGAGCTTTCAGCACAGAGCCTGACGCGGGGCTTAAACCCCTGAAACGCAAGACCACGACCTGAACCGAAGTTGGGTGCTTAACCGACTGAGCCACCCAGGCACTGCTAAATAATTGATTGTCATAATACCTTTATGCCCATTGGAGAAGGGATGTGGGAAACTTAAGTGATAGGTTTTCTGTCTTTTTTGCATCGTTTTCATAGCACTTAACTGGAAATGATGTATTTCGTGATGGCATTTTTCGGATTCCATGACTGTCCTTAGTTCACGTCCATGTTACTCCCAATTGCCACATCCATGCTCACCCTTGGTAATAGCTACAGTGTCAGTCATAAAGTGTATGACCTTAGGCCCTCATTCCAGTCTTCCTCAGAAACACAGTTTGCTAGGAAGCCTGCCTTAAAATGTGTTTAACTTAAAAAGAAAAAAAAGTCGATATTCTTTAAACATACTTTCCAGAAAAGTAGCTTTTAGAAAGATAGGAATGTCTCTGCCATTTCCATTATATGTTCTACCTTGTGTCTAGAACAGAGGTTCTGTCTGTTCACGTTGTCGAGACCATGCATTGCAGTGTTGATTTATCGGGGGTACAGTGATAGCATCCTAGAGCTGGATGGGATGTGGAGATCATTTATCCCAACCTCGCCCCACAGTATTCACAGAGAACGTGATGATGTCCAGGGTGTCTGGATAGCTGAGTCAGTTAAGCATCTGACTCTTGATTTCGGCTCAGCTCATGATCTCACGGTGTGTGAGTTCGAGCCCCATATTGGGCTCTGTGCTGACAACGTGGAACCTGCTTGGGATTCTCTCTCTCCCTCTCTCTCTGCCCCTTCCCCACTCATGCTCTCGCTCTCTCTCTCTTTCTCTCAAAATAAATAAAAAACATTTTTAAAAATCTCAAAAAAAAAAAAAAAGAAAGAAAAGGATGATGTCCTACAGCACCCCAAGGAAAGGGAGGGGAAGAGGCAGTTGGCTACACAGAGAGCTGCCTGGAGGCCTCTGTCCCTGACCAGCATACCTCTAGCTCATATAAGGTACCCAATCTATTTCAACATTTAATTTCCTAAATGAGGAAGCAGAGCCTGTGTTTTGTTTTGTTTTGTTTTGCTTTAAAAAAATAAATGTTTTTGCATGATCTACAAGTCATAGTATTACTGTGCTCGGTCTGTTTTCCTTCCTTTTATTGTGAACGTTGTAATTTTTTTCTTTTTCTGATAAAATTTTAAAATATTTCCAACATGGTAAGATAGAGTATTTCCTACAACTGCTTTAATGTTTATTTATTTTTGAGAGAGAGAGAGAGAGAGAGAGGGGGGGGCACAGAGGGAGAGGGAGACACAGAATCTGAAGCAGGCTCTAGGCTCTGAGCTGTCAGCACAGAGCCCGACCCAGGGATCGAACTCACAAATGATGAGATCGTGGCCTGAGCTGAAGTCTGACGCTTAACCCACTGAGTCACCCAGACGCCCCTCCTATGACTGCTTTAATGTGTTGTTATATTTTATAAATTGATCTCTTCAGGTGTCTGGGATTGAGTTATTTTTCCTTTGTTTCTAGAGCTTCCATTGTTTTTGTAGGAGGTTGAAATTTTTGGTCCATTTTGACTCTATTAATGTTTATTATGCTATCAATGCATCCCTCTAGCTATGCCGGGCTGGTGTATTTGGCTAATTAACACTAGTTAGGCACAGCGTAACATATAGAGATGTAGAGTCACTCACTATGTTGTAGACCTAAAACTAATGGAACACAGTGTGTCAACTATATTCAAATAAAAAATTTTAAGACTGAAACTGTTTAGGAGGCTATTAAAAATTAACTTTTGACATGGTTTTAGTATCCTGCTCTCTATCTCTGGTTTGTTAAATCAACATGACAAAGTTCTAATAGTTATTTAACAGTCTAATCGCAAATTGGAAGGTCCACCCTTCTGTTCACTTTTAGCAGGTTTCTTTTTTTTCAAGATTTTATTTTTAAATAAACTCTACACCCAATGTGGGGCTTGAACTCATGACCCCAAGATCAAGTCTCATGCTCTATCAACTGAGCCAGGCAGGCACCTCTCACCTTTTAGCACTTTTTATAAATAGTTTTTGTTTGCTTGTTTCAGAGCTCCTGTTCCCTTAATCCTGGCCTGCCTGTCCCTCTGGCTCCTCACCTCTCCAGTTTAATTTGGCTGTTGACCCTGGGCCGGCAGGTCTCAGGCCATCCCTTTCAGTAGGTGTTCAGGGCCTTTCTGTGACTGTTCTGAGCATTCTCGAGTGAAAACTGTCAGGGTCCCTTCCCTGACACCTGTAGACTATCGATAAAAGGAAATCAGCGAGTGTATTTTCTGGATTGATCAAGGCCAAACAGGCTGAAGCAGTCAATGCTCCTTGGTTAAATCACCCTGTAATCAAATAAGGAGCTGATGAACCAAGGGACCCTGGAAACAACCTGTGTCCACTTCCCTCTGCTATAACACCTCCATGGCTCAGAAATGATACATGGCTTACTGTGTTTTTCTGTTAATCACAGGTTGAAGCAAAGTCATTCTCAAACCGTTCTCACGTGTTGGAATCAGAGTAATTTAAATCTTATCTTCCCTAATCTGAGTTGACATCTGTGTGATGTGGTTCCTCCTCCTTGGCATATTTTACAAGCGTTTAAGGGTACAGAAAAAAGATCTTACACTCTGGTAGCCTTTGCTTTGTTGAGGTAGAGATGCCTTTTTAAAAAATATATTTAATTTATTGTCAAGTTGGCTAACATACAGTGTATCCAGTGTGCTCTTGGTTTTGGGGGGTAGATTCCTGTGATTCACCGCTTATATAAAACAGTCAGTGCTCATCTGCCTTTTCTTGTCTTTTAAGGAAGAAATAAAACTGTCTTGATTTACAGAAGGTAGAAGACATGATTGTACATAGAAAATCCTAAGGAATATATAAAAAGCTATTAGAACCAATAATTGAGTTTAGAAAGGTTACAAGATACAGGGTCCATACACACAAGTCAATTGCACTTTTTATTTTTTTTTTTTTTTTTTTTTTAAATTTTTTTTTTCGACGTTTATTTATTTTTGGGACAGAGAGAGACAGAGCATGAACGGGGGAGGGGCAGAGAGAGAGGGAGACACAGAATCGGAAACAGGCTCCAGGCTCTGAGCCATCAGCCCAGAGCCCGACGCGGGGCTCGAACTCACAGACCGCGAGATCGTGACCTGGCTGAAGTCGGACGCTTAGCCGACTGCGCCACCCAGGCGCCCCTCAATTGCACTTTTTAATTTGAGAAAACTCTTAAACTATTTTTTAATGTGGCAAAATATACATAACATAGAATTTTCCATTTTAATCATTTTTAAGTGTGCAGTTTAGTGGCATTAAGTACATCCACACTGATATACAACCATCAAGATGGCTTCTTAATATATAAAATTTTTTATCACTAAATGTATCATATGTATGTATATATGAGTATATATATGTGTGTCTATATATCTTTGAGTTGAAAGTGGAATGGCAAGGCCTCATGTTTTACCTGCGTTTCTACTTCAAGTTAGAACAAAATCTAAGAACTGAATTCTGTGTATAACTAACCTACCAGGCAGTTTGCGTGTGGCAGTATCAGGTTCCATGCACTATCTTGGGAAGACAAAAAAAAAAAAAAAACTAATAAATACTTTAATGGGAGAGGACACACTTTATTCTATGTAAAATAATAGGTCTACCAGGTTTAAGCATTACAATATCAAAACATACTTATTGTAGTAAATATAGAAAATATAGGTAGGCAGGAAAAAAATAAACTGGAAGGATGGATATTATTGATCTTGACCTTTTAGGAATTGATAACTCTGTTCCCTTCAGTATTTGAGGACTTAAATAATATTAGCTGGTGCATGAGTTAATTATAAGCCACAATTATCAGACTTTTGCTCATACCATCTCAGGGGGACTACTGAGTTTCCGGCAATAACGGGCTAATGGGTTTTATTTCTGGTTTTGTTTGAGAGAAAACCATATGAGGGATTCATTTTATATGTGTCTGGGTTTGGTTTTTCCCCTCCTAAGTGACGTGTTTGTATATTATTCATCAGCTGGTTAAGCGTATATATGGCACAAGTGTACCTAATGTCTCTTCTGACCTTTGAATTGGAAGGGATTTAATTTTACCAAGTGTCATTTACACTCCTAGGTGATCATTAGAATTAGATAGTGCAAACGTCTGATAAAGAGAATCTGGCTTCTATTCACTCTGAAAGAGGTATTCATGCCAAGTGGTAAACTGCCAATGGTAAACTTATCTGCACTAGTGGAAGGCTGGTATTGCACACATTTCCCTGGAGCAGAATATCCAAATGGCTTTCGTGTCCTTTTGGAATGCATCACGATCTTGGAATAACAGACTCTTTGATTAAGAAGCCCAACTCCCTTATTTGTACAAACCCCTATGCCCCTCATCAGACACAGGTGCTCCCCTCCTAGTTTTCCTCTTGTACCTTGTCCAACCTTTATTACCGCCCTAATCATGCAGCAACATGAGGAGTTATTTACGTTAACACATAAACAATAGAGTGAGACATTCTTCGGCCAGACTGTATCTTGCTCATCTTTGTTGTCTTCAGCACTTAGCACAGTGCCTGGAACTTACTGGCTTCTCAATAAATATTTGCTGAGTGAATGAATGATGAAACCAAGGCCCAGGGACAGGAAGTGACCTGCCCAAGATCACAAGTCTAGTTAGTAACGTTCTGAGAGGTAGGTTATGACAACATTTTAATTACACTGTGTTACTTGAAAGCACATAGTGAGAGGCCAGAATTACACTCGTCTTGGAATAAAACTCTGGTGACTGATTATTCACAGGATTGGAAATTCATGCGACAGCTTCAAGAGTTGACTCTGAGGTCCATCTTGAGAGGTGTTTTTGGTACCTTCGAGTTTTGCTTCTCTTGCTAATAGTCTACCAGTTAGAATGGTGGGTTTGTGTTTGTGGTGAGGAGGAAGCCACCTTGGTTGTCTTTGCCATGATTGGGAAAGGCTAGAATGGGAGAATCCCCTAATCTATGGAAGGGCAGAGAGACCTCTTCCCACTCATTCCCAGGATCCACAGACCCTTGTTTATATTCATGGTCAGTCTTTGTTAGAAATATGTAATCATTTTTGGCAGAAGTTGGGGATGGCTGGTGGCAATCCTGCACATGCGTGTGTGTGTGCATGTGTGTGTGTGTATGTGCGTGTGTGTGATGAACATTCAGTCTTGTGCCAAGATCGAGGCGTTGTTGTTGTTGTTGTTGTTGCTGTTTTTGAGGCAGAAAGGGTTGGAGTATTAGATGAGATATCAGATGAGAATGCTTGGCCTTTGAGGAGGTCAGGGAGACCCAGAAAATGTAGTCTGGCCAGCGGCCGGGTGGCAGTTATCACTGAATTCGGCAGAGTCCAACCTGAAGGTGTGCTCTGGGAAATCTGCTACAGGGAAGCCTCAAGATGCTGACTCTGGATCTTCTTCTGAGTGATGGCTGGAGTGTGCATTGTGCATGTGTGTGTGTGTGTGTGTGTGTGTTGTGTGTGTGTGTGTGTGTTGTGTGTGTGTGTGTGTGTGTGAGAGAGAGAGAGAGAGAGAGAGAGAGAAAGAGAGAGAGGAAGGAAATGTAGAGAAGGTATGGCCCAGCTTACCCAGCAGAAGTCCTTTTCATCCACTACTCCTAGGTGACAAGGTGAGCATCAGAGTCACCTGGCTTGCCTAGATGGCCATGGGGAAAGATGTGTAGGTCTGGATTAGACTCATAGGCGGGAGTGTGTTAGTGTGGGCAAGGGGAGGGGCCCATGTCAGTCTCAGAGAGGAGCTGCTGCCTTAGTGGGTTATTATGAGACCTGCTGCCTCAGCTAAGTGGACAGGTGAGGTCACCTGGCTGTACCTCACCGATGAGGTTGACCAACTTTTGTTCCCAAATCCTCTCCAGGCTTTTATGCATATGGGAAACAAGTAGGGAAGAATTAAGCTGAAGCTCCCTCCCTTCTGACTACCTCTCTCTTTAGAAATGCCATCATTTCTTGCCATCAGGAATCGTTAGCATTGGCTTGGGGTCTGAAGGATGGGCTTTATGAGTCAAGAACTTCTTGAAATTGTTTTCAAATCCCTATGGCTATTTCATCCTGGGGAGATTCATAGCAGATTCTCAAAGAGATCCATGAATCAGCAAAGGATAAGAAACCATTGGTGTAGGGCACAGCAGAAGGAATGCATGTGTTCATGGGTCCTTGTTGTTCACACGACAGGGATGTAAATGAATGGGGTATGACAGTGTAGTAATAATCTGTTCGGTGGCTCAGGGCCTGTGGATTAGATGTTGTATCACCTGACAATACTAGTTATCCAAAGGCATGCACACACATACAGGTTAGAGGTAGTGGTCAGAAACTTGCTGAATGAGCAGGGGACAACTTCAGTGCATACAGAGAAATGAATACTATGTGTCCAAAGGAACATAGCTGGTTGGAATAGAATAGTCACTGTGGGGAGATCCCTGAACACAACCGGATACCAGAGCAGACAGAGTATTATTGTGTTCTTAGGATTGATTCAGTTTACAGTCCATAAGAGGGCCGGGTCACAAGGATTTCCAGGGGCCACACTAGACTTCAGTTAAGACTGTTCCCTGGCCCCTTAAGCTGTATTGCCTATGGTTATGTCCTAGAAGCAGAGGTGGTAGTCTGGCCTTCATTAGCCCCTAAACACTATTAGGTTCCTCTCTGCTTCATCCTTTCCACGAACCTCAGGGAACCAGGTGTTTTTTTCATACCATCCCTATGGCTGGTGCTCTGTGTGATTGATTTCCAACCTTGGGGCTCAGGCTGATGGGATACCCAGAATGGTACCTTTTCCAGAACTGGAATCTGAGTGGGCAAAAGGAAAGTTTGGGGAAGCAAAATTCCCTCTGAGTTCAGGAATTCTAAACAAGGATGGCCATAAAGGGAATGGGAATCCTCAGAGAGGACTGCAGGTTTGGGAAAGGAAGATGGATTAGTTGCAAATCTTTGGGCAAGATTCGGGGATTTTTGGCCCACAGGTTTCCTTATTGGCCCAGCTGTAGTTTGGTGATCCCCTGAGGCTCTCACTCCTAACCACCAACTTCCAGCAATCTCCTGACAGTGGCTGTGCTCCTGGAGCAAGGCAAGCTACTGCCAAGTTGTTTTATTTTTTTTTTTAATTTTAATGTTTATTTATTTTTGAGAAAGAGACAGACAGAGCATGCACAGAGGAGGGGCAGAGACAGAGGGAGACACAGAATCCAAAGCAGGCTCCCAGCTGTCAGCACAGAGCTCTATGCAGGGCTCGAACTCACAAACTTCGAGATCGTGACCTGAGCCAAAGTCGGAAGCTTAACCAACTGAGCCACCCAGGCACCCCTACCACAAAGTTGTTTTAGAGGAACACGTCCGGTTGGCAACGTTGTTGTACCCTGTGGATGACCTTCTAGCTGTACTGGTTCTGACTGCTCCCTCTTCCCAGCTTCCTTTGCAGGTCAGGCCTTGAAATTGCCCTATAGCTTCCACTGATTTTATGTTCTGGTACAGCTGTCCACAGATCCAATTCATGATTCGTGACTATTATTTGATCTTGTAGGAAGTAAAATACTTGTTATCGCTAGTTTGTTTCCATTCAGGTGCTAATGGAATATTGTATAATGTATCCATTGGGAATATTTCCAAAGGATCAAATATCAGAAATTCAGCAACATCATCCCATTTGGTTCCTTGATACCATAGCTACTCCCTGTAAGAACGGTAGGATATCTTTTCTTATGTCATGCATAAAAGGAATTGAAAAAATTCATTTCTAAAGTTGCAGAAATGACCTCTCTTCCCACCCTCCCCCCATTTCCCCTCCCTTTGAAAACTGTCTAGAATTAAAGTCGCAATATGCCTGATCTACAGGCCAATGTGGTGAACACATGAATTTATCCTGGGGTGCACTATTATCTGATTGTGTGGCAAGTCTTTTATTTATTATTTTTTAAATATTTTATTTTTAAGGGGCGCCTGGGTGGCTCAGTCGGTTAAGCGTTCGACTTCGGCTCAGGTCACGATCTCACGGTTCGTGGGTTCGAGAGCCCTGTATCAGGCTCTGTGCTGACAGCTTGGATCCTAGAGCCTGCTTCGGATTCTGTGTCTCCCTCTCTCTCTGCCCCTCCCCCACTCATTCTCTGTCTCTCTCTCTCTTAAAATAAACATTAAAAAAAAAAGATTTTATTTTTAAGTAATCTCTACACCCAACACGGGGCTCGAATTTACAATCCCAAGATCCAGAGTCACATGCTCTACCAACTGAGCCAGCTGGGTGCCCCCTGTGTGGCAAGTCTTTTAATGTCTTCTTGTTAAAGGAAAGGCAGGGAAGGGAAGCCACATCCTTGACATCATTCTTCATTTGTCCAACAAATGTTTGTTGAACACCTACAATGTACTAGGACCTGTGGTAGATATCAGGGATACAGAGATAAAAGATGTTGTCCCAGCCCACAAGAAATGCATAGGCCAGTGGGGAAGACAGGGAAGTCACCCATTAATTGAAATATAGTGGGGTGTGGGGTACCTGGATACCTCAGTCGGTTAAGAGTCTGACTTTGGCTCAGGTCATGATCTCGCCATGTGTGAGTTCAAGCCCTCTGGGCTAACAGCTCGGAGCCTGGAGCCTGCCTCAGATTTTGTGTGTCCCTCTTTCTCTGCCTCACCCCTGCTGGCACTCTGTCTCTGTCTCTCTGTCTCTCTATCTCAAAAATAAACATTAGAAAAAAATTTTTAAAGAAATATAGTGGGGGGAACCTGGGTGGCTCAGTCGGTTGAGTGTCCGACTTCAGCTCAGGTCATGATCTCACACTTTGTGGGTGTGAACCCCGCATCAGGCTCTGTGCTGACAGCTTAGAGCCTGGAGCCTGCTTCGAATTCTGTGTCTCCCTCTCTCTCTGTTCCTCCCCCGCTCATGCTCTGTCTCTCTCTCTCTATCTCCTTCAAAAATAAATAAAAACATTAAAAAATATATTTAAAGAAATATAGTGGGGTAATTGCTAGGAGGGCAGGAACAGAGTGCAGGTATCTCTGAAGAAGGTCACTACTCTCTTCCAGTGGAAAAGCAGTAACCCCTCATTCTTTTACTATTATTTTTAACCATTGTTACCTTTTTATCAGGAAAAAAAAAAGATTTTCCACGTAGATAAGTGAGTTTCCCAGATAACCAGCTTATCTCTCTAGGTTTCATAACTTAAAACATTTAAAAATTATTTTGGGGGCACTTGGCTGATTTGGTCAGTAGCATGTGACGTTAAATCTCGGGGTTGTGAGTTCGAGCTCCATGTTGGGTGTAGAGATTGATTACTTAAAAGCAAAATCCTAAAAAGAAAAGAAAACACTTTAAAAATTATTTTTGGTGGGAATATTTGTAAAATGCATTCTTTACTCCTTTCTTTTCTTAAGTGGAATACACAGAATGAAATTCAATCTTTTCTCGTTGACTCAAGGCATGGGCATGAACACCAGCCTTGCTATCTGGCTGAGGTGCCCAAAGACTTCTTTGGAGATATGTTCACCCTTAAGCTAGATGATCCTTTCCTTATGGCTTTTTGTCATTTTTCTGTCTCTTTTTTCCTTATCAGGGCAATAGCCCTGGTCCTAACTGCTTTTATTTTAAGGTCCCTAGTACCCCTCTCCTTTCTCCTTGCAAATTTGTGTTGGTCTAGGAATTCATACATCTAAACAGGTTAGGCTTTTGTTTAAAATAAGAGTAAGTAGGGATGCCTGTGTGACTCCGTCAGTTAAGCATCCAACTATTGATTTCAGCTCAGGTCATGATCTTGGGTTTGTGAGATCGAGCCCCACATCAGGCTCTGGGCTGACAGCATGGAGCCTGCTTGAAATTCTCCCCCTCTCTCTCTGCTTCTCTCTCTCTTAAAAGTAAATAAGTAAAATTAAAAAAATAAAATAAGAGTAAGTAGACTATGAATCAAGACTTGACAGGCTCACCTATAGGTAAAGTACATAGTCTTGAGTATGTGAATGTGGCTACCCAGAGCGCCCTCTTTGTAGTTTTCTTTCTGCTTGATATTTACATTCCTTTGGGGGATGTTTTTGAATTCCCAGCATGTGTCAGACACTAGAGATACAGCCATGAACAGGTCAGTCCTTGCCCTCAAGGAGAAAAAAACAAAAGCAAAGACAAAATAATAAAGTGTGGTGACATTTATGGCAAAGAAAGTACAGGGTGCTGGTGGAACATCTATGGAGAAGCCAGAAACCTTCACTGGAAGTGACACTTGAGTGACCTAGAGATTAAGTAAGGAGCCAGCCAGATGAAGGAAGTGGGGTGAAGAGGAGAGATCCCAGAGGAGGAGACACGTGGAGAAAGCTGGAAAGCCAGAGTGTGAGTGGTTGAAGGACCTGGAGGAAGCCCGAAGTGACTGGAGTGAAGAGAGCCAACGAGAGGTGTGGCGCGGAGAGAGCATCTTCAAGGTGATGAAACAAGCATCATGGCAGATGTCGGAGGAACTACTGTAGTCTCAAGATCGGTTGAAACATTTGATCCCCCAAATTCCCAGTGGGATCTTAAGTTTTATTTGCTCAAGTGCTTTGAGGAAACAAAGAAATGTATTCAGGGGCACCTGGGTGGCTCAGTCAGTTAAGCGTCCGGCTTTGGTTCAGGTCATGATCTCGTGGTTTGTGGGTTCAAGCCCCACATCAGGCTCTGTGCTGACAGCTCAGAGCCTGGAGACTACTTTGGATTCTGTGTCTCCCTCTCTCTCTGCCCCTCCTCCACTTGTGCTCTGTCTCTCTCTCTCTAAAAAATATTTTTTTTTAATTTTTAGAAAAGATATTAAAAAAAGACATGTAGTCATTAAAATTTTTTTTAAATGTACCCATTTTCATATTTCCTATATTGGCAGAAATTAGTCCTGAGGCAAAAGCTGGTTTCACGTATAACTTTTGGGAATTAGACTTCTCACAAATACTTATTTTTAAACAATAAATCATTTTTAAAATAAAGAACAAGATTATGTTTGGAGGATGTTAGGAAAACAAAAGTTCTTATCTCTTTTATTTTCTACGTATAGAAATAGGTTTATGAAGTTTAGGCCATGATGTGTAACTGGATGTAACAGCAAATTAATTGATTGTGTAACAAGACTATGCAATTCGCTCATGAGGCACTAGTTCTTAAGTTAGCTACAGGGAAATTGGCCTTTTCTATTATCTTGAATGAATCAGAGTTATATGCAGATTTGAAATTGCCTTATGATGCTTACTTAACCTTACCTTTGAACCCAAAGCAATCTTTTTTTTTTTTCTCATCCATGCTTAAATTCTTTTTTTTTTTTTTTTAATTTTTTTTTCAACGTTTATTTTTATTTTTGGGACAGAGAGAGACAGAGCATGAACGGGGGAGGGGCAGAGAGAGAGGGAGACACAGAATCGGAAACAGGCTCCAGGCTCCGAGCCATCAGCCCAGAGCCTGACGCGGGGCTCGAACTCACGGACCGCGAGATCGTGACCTGGCTGAAGTCGGACGCTTAACCGACTGCGCCACCCAGGCGCCCCTCATCCATGCTTAAATTCTTATAAAGGGGCCAGCCTTTATAACTGTGGTAGATTGTTGCACCAATGGCCCTAATGAATTCTGCCTCCCAGTGTTCATGCCCTGGTACAGCTCCCTCCAGAACTGATTCTGGGCTGGATCTTAAGACTTGTCTTGGCCAATATGTATGATACAAGTGTAGCAGGGCAGTGCTTATGCACTGGGCCTGGCCCTCTTGGAACACCATCCTGGACTGCTATACAAGGAAGTGGGTCTTGTCCACTGGAGGTTGGGAGGTTGTGAGGAGGAGAGCTGAGCCTCTCTACCCACCACGAATTGCCAGACATATGAATGAGGCCACCTTGGACTTTCCAGCTGTTCCAGCCGTCTGTAATAGACCAAGTGAGCCAGAGGAGACCAGTAAAAGAATTGCCCAATCAACTCACAGAACGTAGAGAAACAGTAAATCAGTGTTCTATGCCTCTGTGTTTCACAGTGAATTTTAGGCAGTAATACATAACGGAAACAATGTCGTTTTACATTGTTCAAGTTTCGTTTTAAAGGCAGGCTAAGATAGAATTACGAACAATGGGTGGGTGTTTTACTTAAATTGCTCTATGGGAGATGGAGAAAATTGTACACTGGAATAGAAGGGAGTATTTCAATCTGCTGGTAAAGTAAACTTTAAGTTAATATGACAAGTTAAAATCCACCAGATCTTTTTCCAATTTGAAACTTGTTGGATCACACTATTATAAGTAAACATTAGGATATATGTTATAAATTCTTCTCAAGAACGTTTCTCACAAAAGTAATGCATTCTTAGGGCACCTGGTGGGTTCAGTTGGTGGACTGTGTGACTCCTGATCTCAGGGTTGTGAGTTCGAGTCCCACGTTGGATATAAAGATTAAACAAAAAAAATCTTTAAAAAATTAATAATAATACATTCTCCCTGAAGAAAAACAGAAACAGCTGAAAAATTTTAAATAAAATAAAAAATATATCAAGCTTTATCTCACAATCCAAATATCTACTGGTAATCATTTCAGTGTATTTTCTTGTAGCATTTTTTCTGTGCTCCATTTAATACTTTTTCATATTTAAATCAAGCTGTGGGAGGGGAGGGGAGTGTGGATATTAAAGTGTGGCATGAGACTGTTGAGGGTCTTGAACTGTTGGTACAAATAAATATCTTGATTACAGTGGTGGTCACGGAAGGTAGACGTAATAAAATACAAATGAGTGAACTCTATATGGCTGGTGAAGCCTGCATGTGCTCTGTGGATTGTACCAGTGTCAATTTCCTGACTTTGATATTGTACTACAGTCATGCAAGTTAACGTGGGGGAGACCTGCTGTACATTTCTTTGCACTTTCCTGCCAATCTATCCTTATTTAAAAAAAGAAAATCAGCATGTAGCTAGAGTCATGCCCTCCATTTCCCTTTTACATGTATTTTATTATATATATAACATATATTTTTTTCATTTAGAAAGAGAAGGTCCAAGTTTCATATCCACGTGTCTTTTTAAAAAATGTTTTTAACGTTTATTCATTTTTGAGAGACAGAGCACAAGTGGGGGAGGGGCAGAGAGAGAGGAAGACACAGAATCCAAAGCAGGCTCCAGGCTCCAAGCTGTCAACACAGAGCCTGTCACAGGGCTCAAACTCATGACCTGAGGTCATGACCTGAACCGAAGTCAGACACCCAACCTACTGAGCCACCCAGGCGCCCCTCATATCCACAGGTCTTGATTGCTTTCAAAAATGAACCAAAAAAACAAAAAAACCTCTCTTAATATATTTCAGAGTTAACTGTTAAGAAGAGGGTACATATTTTTAAATCTATTATTTGTTGGAACGTAATTATTGCCAGAATGCTGAATATTCTATAGAACACAGGGGGTTGTATTTGAGAGGCTCAGAAAGGGAAATTACATGAGAAAGATACAATTATAACGCTAACAAAATACCGTGAAATTATGCATGTGGTGGGCTGGAGACAGAAAGAGGAATGGTGCAGTTGAGCTTGGCGAGGAGGCCCCAAGTATGCACGGTCCGGACTGATCTGTGAGGGCTTTGGGGCAGGGAAGACAGAGAGGCAGTCTGCTGAGCAGAGCCGGTCTAGGGCACCTCAGGACAGGGCAGGGCAGGCTATGGTGCCTGAGAACAGAATGATAAAGAGCAGGCCATCAGTGTGGGCAACAGCGTCCAAGAACCCACCTTCAGGAGGGAGCAGAACATGAGCTAGAGTTCTGATATCAGATTCTGCCAAATACTGGTTTGCAGAAAGAGTTAGAGAACAGGAGGGAATAGAAAGCAGGGGGTGGGGGCAGAGTGCAGTGTCATTTTGGGTGAAAAGTCCAGAAGGGGCGGGCTGGTGGCTGTAGCTTCCCAGTTGGCCTTCAGGGTTCCCCTTTGTTCAGAGAATAAAGTCCAAACTCTACATAGCATAAAAGGCCCTGCGTGACCTGTCTGGTCTTGGAGTATCAACCTGACCTTGTCCTCTGTTGCTCCCCCAAATGCACCTTCTGGGCCTTTGCAGTTTCCAGAACCCACTGTCCTGTTTCTAGGCCTCCCTGCCCTCTCAGGTTCTTTTCCCTTTGCCTATCATGCTTTTCCTTCTGAATGTCAACACATTAACTGCTTCCCTGCATACAAGGCCTTGCTAGGTTGTCTCTGGGAAGCCTTCTTCATATCTGGGTTGGGTCATAACCCCTTTTCTCTGACTTTGGCCTTCCGTGAGCCCCAGGTGGGTCCTGGTGGCCTCATTTGCCTGGTGTGAGCTTCCCTTCCCCAGTCGACAGGAAGGGGATGGTTGAGCTGCAGAAGAGAGGTCAAGTCCATCTCATGCTTCCCTGCTAGCCTGGGTCTCAGCACATGTTAGTCCCCCTACCTTCTCTTATGTCTCCACTTGGAAAGCTTCCCTCAGAACTCAAGACCCTGTCAAATGATCGCTCCTCTGTGTGACTCCCACCCTGGCCTCCCATAGCCTTTCATTCTTGCAAACACTCAATAAATATTTACTGAGCACAGTACACTGTTGTGATCCCGCTGATGTGTGCTTACCACTTCAGCTGCCACTTTGCTGCATAGATGTCTTAGGCTGTGAATTTTCTGAGATTCACAATCTTAACTTCTACACCTAGGTAACCCCCAGTTCCTGGAAAAGGTTCAGGCACACAGCAGACCTTGATAAATTTGTTTTAAGAATGAATATGCTTTATTATAAAGGATATTGGTTTCCAAGAAATGCCTAAATCCTTAAGACCAGAAGGCATATTAAAGGTCACCTCAGGGGCATCTGGGTGGCTCAGTGGGTTAAGAGTCCGACTTCAGCTCAGGTCATGATCTCGCGGTTTGTGAGTTCAAGCCCCGCGTCGGGCTCTGTGCTGGCAGCTCAGAGCCTGGAACCTGCTTCAGATTCTGTGTCTCCCTCTCTCTGTGTTCCTCCCCTGCTCGTGCTCTGTCTCTCAAAAATAAAGATTAAAAAAAACTAAAGAAAAAAAAGGTCACTTCATCCATCTCCTAGGATCCGTCCATTCCAGGAGAGAGTCATCATGTAGAATTTGCTTGACTGAATTCAGTGGAGGGGGCTCATGGTCCATGTGACTGCTCATTCTACCTGAGGACAGCAGCAATCCCGTGGATGTTTTTCCTTCTGTGGAGCTGCAACCTTCCCCTTTGTAGTTCCCTCCACTGGCCCCCTGTCCTGCTTCCAGAATGTCACAAAAGAGTCCCTTCCTTCCTGCGGCTGACAGCCTACCATATATCTGGCAGTTAATGCATCTCTTCCTAAGTTTTCTCTTTCAGGGAGGGAAGGACCACTTCCCAGCTGCATGACCCTGAGCTTCAGTTTCCTTGTTTGTAAAAATCAGGATAAGACAGTACCTATCTATAGAGTTGTCAAAATTAAATGAGCTCATATATATAATGTGCCTAGAACAGTTCTTGGTGTATATTAAATGCTCAATAATGATTTCAATATTATTTTGTATTATATTTTACATGCAGCACTTAAAATTGGACAACTTATATTTTGAGACATTTAATTCATTAATTTATTATTTATTTATTTATTTTGAGAGAGAGAGCAAGGGAGGGGCAGAAAGAGAGGGAGAGAGAGTCCCAAGCAGGCTCCACGCTGTCATCACAGAGTCTGATGCTGGGCTCTATCCCATGAACCATGAGATCATGACCTGAGCCCAAATCAAGAGTAAGACACTTGGGGCGCCTAGGTGGCTCAGTTGATTGAGCAGGCGACTATTGATTTTGGCTCAGGTCATGATCCCAGGGTCGTTGGATCAAGGCCAGCAATGGACTCTGTGCTGGGTGTGGAGCCTGCTTGAGGTTCTCTCTCTCTCTCTCTCTCTGCCCCCCTCTACTCACACACTCTCTCTCTCTCTCAAATAAATAAAATGTTAAAAAAAAAAAAAGGAAATGCGTAACCAACTTAGTCACTCAGGTTCCCCCAGACATTTAATTTAAAAAACAGAATAACAGGGGTACCTGGCCGGCTCAGTCGGTAGAGCATGAGACTACATGAAACTCATAATCTCAGGGTGGTGAGTTCAAGCCCCATGTTGGGCGTGGAGCATACTTAATTAAAAAAAAATCAGAATAATACAATATATGACCACATGCATAAATTATATTATTAACACATGATATATATTTCATATAAATTAATTATATTAGACTATATTCCCTACCCCCAATAAAATTGGAAATCCCCTTAGGCATTCACTATGAAGCTTTATGAGCAACTTGGTCTCTATTTTTAATAATTGCTTGCTTAATTAATTAGCAAGTGTCTACTGGACCTTAACTCAGCCCTGATCATTCATATATACTGCTTCAAGATTTTCCGATCATTCTCTGTGGAGTTCTTTAATTTAGGGTGACCCACCATCCCAGTTTTCTCAGGACTGAGGGAACGTGGGAGTTTTAGTTAAAACCAAATTTGAGGGGGGTCTTGAGACTCAGAACTTTCAGTGCTAAAACCAGGATGAGTTGGTCACCCTATTAATTCGTAACACCTCTTTCCCTGCACCACTGAGTCTCGCGTAGGCGGAGGCTCGGGTGCAGTCAAGGTTTGTCTCCACCTGTAACCCCCCGGGTCCCCCACCCCTGTGGCAGAGGAAGAATTGCTGCTGGAGGTGTAACGGCCATTCATACTGGTTTACAAGAGGTGTCAAAGACCGCCCTCATCCACGACGGCTTAGCACGTGGAATTGATGGCCTAGCACATGGAATTCTCGAAGCTGCCAAAGCCTTAGACAAGCACCAAGCCCGTCTTTGTTGCATCCAACTGTGATGAGCCTATATGTAGGAGGCTGGTGGAGGCGCTCTGTGCTGAACACTAAATCAACCTAATTAAGGTTGGTGGGGAAAGGGTAGGCTTCTGTAAAGTTGACAGAGAGAGAAAAACCCCTAAAGCGGTTGGTTGCAGCTGTGCGGTGGTTAAGGACTATGGCAAAGAGTCTCAGGCCAAGGATGTTATCAAGGAATACTTCAAATGCAAGAAATGAACAAATAAAAAACTTGGTTCTTGTTCCTCAAAAAAAAAAAATTCATAATGGATTTGAGGGATAGAGAGATGAATCCCCTGCTTCTAGAGTCGATGGCCACGGTCACTACTATAGCAATGCTGGAGATCTGAGGAGACTATTTCCCGCTGGGTCTCGTGGGGGTGTTAGACCCTGAGTGACAGAGCCTATAGCTTTGCAAGAAACTCAATTTTACCAATTCACGTTGCAGTGATCAGATCCTAGGGAATTTCACTAAAACTTACAAATGATGGATTAGTAAATCAGAACATCAATGTAAAATGTTCCTGTTACTTTCCTAGGGCAGCCCCTTACCTGCTTAAGGTACCCAAGAGGGAATGGAAAGTGAGCAAGTGGTGGAGGTGAGCGTTACTGGAAGGTGTACTGATGTTGGATTTTAGTTGAGTCTCCACCGCAGACAGCCCCTTTCTAGGGAGATGGAGCATACGTGTGACCAGTGGTGACCACAGATGAGACTTACTGGACTGACTCACCCACCCTGTGGGGCATCTGTGCTTACTGTGAGCTCCCAACCCACTCTTGTGCTCATAACCTCTTCACCTCATCCCGGTACGCTTTTCCAAAGTGACAGTCCTAAGTTCCAGATTCGTTTACCCCACTCTACTTTTATTATAAAGTGCTTCCTGATATTAGATATATCTGTCCCTGAGTCACATCACATGGGAATTCTGGGAATATTACCTTGAAATGGCTGATTTTCTCTAATTTTGTTTAGTCAAAAAGAGGTTCCTGTTCTGTGCATGAGCCTTCATTCTCTCTCCAGCTTCACTGCAGCTTGTGTCTCATCAGGACAGTTACTTCTGTGGTTTGCAGTCTCTCAGACCACAGGGATTTTTCACCACCAGCACCACCTGCTGCCCTGATTCCCAGAGGCTTTCCTCCCTTTCCACCTGGCCTCTTCGCTGCCCTCTAGTTGACATACTTTGGGGTTTGCCACTGGCCAAGAACCGGGAGGGGCTGCGTTGGTGTGGGGTGATGGGTGATCTGGAAATAGCCTTGGGGGAGGGGCCTGGCTTTGAAGCTGGCATTGAGGTGTGTCTGTGCTCCTAGTGCCTGGCACTCAGCCGTCAGAAGGAGGCAACTTTGCAGATCCAGCTCTTCTTTCCAGGGAGGACCCCCTGCACAGGGTATTTACCCCTCTGGGTTGGTGATAGAAAACTCTACTCTGGGCTAGCTGGTGCTTCCTCCCCCTGGGGCTTACGCCCTTTAACCGGGTCTGGCAAAGGAAGGCAGGCCCTGGGCTTGTGGCCTGGAGGGGTCTAGCCAACGATTCACATATAGCAGCCTTTTACCTTTGCCAGCACGCATGACCCCTACTCAGCATGAGTCACTCATACAGATACCCCAGGTGATGAAAGGTTTCTCATCTGGGGCAGGGGTTGTAAAGGGAGAAAGGAGCAAGGCAGGGTGCCCAGTGGTGCAGGGGCCAGAGGTGGAGCCGAGAAGGCACCAGGTGCACGCCGGTTTTCCCTGAAGTCACCCTCTCTCTGCTCAGACGACAGGCAGCTGGTTGACACTGACCAGGCTGACTCAGGAGAGGCCTGGCAACTGCAAGTGACAAGCTCATGCTTTGTGGTGGTGACAGGCTTATGGTCTCCCTGCCACCCATCAGGCAGCCCAGAGCCTAGCCTCTGACTGCCCATTCCCTGCCCATCCGTCACTTTTGTTCATAAGGGTTAGGCCTAAATGTTGCTCACTGTTCATACGTCAAAGCTTTATTAAAGATAAATAGGTTCATGGAAGGAAAAGTGTGTCCTCAGGCCAACAATGAACAAGAAGAAAAAGATCTTAATTTGCCCAAATTAAGAATACTGATTCTGGGTAATCTTCAGCCTCTGTAGGGACTCACAGTCACCTTCTTGGGCTGGTCCTTCACCTGTATGCTGAGCTCTGCCAGCCCGAATCCTTCTGATCCATTGGGCTGGCCCTCTGGCTTTGGCCAAGCATGCTGGTGGTGACAGTAATGAGAAGGCAGGCACAGGTCCCCAGCTATCCTGACATGGGTGATGGGGACACTTAACAGGTATACCTGAAGCAACTTGAGGCTGACAGTCCCACCAACCCAGAGAGACTGCACCTGCCCTGTCTGCACAGGTGTTCAAAGTCCTCACATTCTCTGACAACCATGCACTCATCCAATGGCTCCCAAAGACCTCAGAGATGGGATTCTACACTAACCCAAAAGATATCATAAAAGGCAGGACATGCAATGGTCAGGGATACTGATGCCAGTCAAACCAGGATTGGACTCCCAACTCTGTCATTTACCAGGTGGGTGACTTGGTACATTAACTATGGTTAGTCTTAGTTTCCTTGTTTATAAAACAATACTAATAACATCTGTCACTTCATAGAGTTGTCATGAGGATTGAACAAAATAATGTGGAGTACCTAGCAGAGTGTCCATGTGCATGTTTGCTATTATTCCCCAAACCTCACCCTTAGGGTGCATAAAGGCCTAAGAGGGGCCCTGACAATCTACCATGATCTAGGGACAACCTGCTTTGCCCTTTTGATTCTGAACATTTAAGTCACTATATATTTACTACTTCCCTGCAGTTTTCCACAAGAAGTGGGAGGGCTCTGTAGACCACCTGTAAACAGAATTATGGAGCCTTAGTTATGGGCCCACTTCGGGCCCTGCTTATAGTCTAGGCTTTGGGTTTGGTCTCAGGAGTTGATTGTCCTAGACTCCAGCTGCCTGCCCAGTGGCTTTCTTGGACTGGTTCTCTGGCATACCCTGCTTACAAGATTAAAGGCACCTGGATCAACTCTACTGCTTGCCCAGGCCTGGCGGTGGGGTGGTGACTGCAGGCCTGCTTGCTATGATGATTAGCAGGACACTCTGATGTGGGAACATGAAACTGGCAGATTGGTCACCTATACAGGGAAGGGTGGGAGGGACCTGGGACCCGGAATGTCAGTAAGAGTAAGGTAATATCTGTTGGCCTTCTTACCCTGGGAAGGCATGTCTCACATAGGTAGACACCACCTATGTTCTCCAAAATGAGGAAGGAGAAGGAAAAGCTAGGGGAGGCATTTGCTCAGAGTTGAAGAGGCTGGAAATAGGGGAAAGAACAGGCACTACCCCCTTCCCCATATCTACAGGCCTTCAGAAAACCAGTAACTTCATTTATGTCCAGTGCTTTATTAAACATAAATAGTCTCATCAGAGGAGACAGAAACGTGTCCCCAGGCCAATACAGAGTACGTGCATGTGTATTTATGAGGAAGAGATGTGTGAGGTCCCTGATCTGTGCTCTGAGGGGGTGGTCAGTCAGGCGGGGCCTGGGCCAACCAGTAAGGCAGACAAGGTCCTGGTCCTGGGGGACTCACTGCTCCTGGGCGCCCCAGGAGATGTAGTCTGGCCGCGTGGCCGCATGATACTCGTCGATGAGCTGCTGCACAACCTCCCTGGACGTGTCCAGCTCATCAAAGTTCTCCTTGAAGATGTCCTCCTTGCGGAACTGCTCCAGGAAGGCCTCCCGCTTCCGCAGCTTGTCATACTGGCGACAGGTCCGCTCGAAGAGCTTGGTGTGTGCAGAAAGCAGGGGTCACAAAGAACATAAAGTAACAATATGGCCCAGAGAGACAGGGAACCAGGGCTGGGCAATCTGCACATTAAGAGACCTGGAAGCAGGGGCAGCAAGGATGTGGAGAGGTGAGGCCCAACCAGGAAAGTGCGTATGGGAAGACAGGTGCAAACCGTTAAGCCTCACCGAGGAGATGCTGGTGTGGTTGGCCATCATGAGCCCACTGACCCGGTGGGCCGAAGGCAGGTAGGGAGACTTCCTTGACAGGGCCACCTGGATGCTGGCAGGGCCCCAGGGGATGAAGTTGGCCAACTTCCGCTCCCGGATCCTCTGCAGACTCTTGTGGACCTAGCGGGGAGGGGTGGACACAACAGTGGTGGTGGTAGCCTCTCCTCTACCCCTGTGGGTTCCGGGGGTGGCACGAAGGGGCCTCACCTACCTGGGTGGGGTCCACCTCCCCCTGGATGATGTTGAGGATGGCGATGTAGCAATGGTTGGTCTGGCGATCCCGGCCCGTGGACACCATCACGTTCTTGGGCTGCAGCAGCCGCCTCATGACATCCAGGACTGTGGTCTTCCTCACGCTGGCCACCTGAGGGGAGAGCGGGCCACGGGGACCAGGCCAGCACTCAGGGCACGGTCCAATGGCTGACCCCCATCACACTCAGGCTAGGATGGTCTCTCTGGGAGGCATCTTGAGATTCAGGTGTACACTGAGCCTTGGCTGCAGGACCAGGAATCTTAGCCCTCCTCAGCTCAGCAAGGTCATGCCCCTGTGCGGGAGCATCAGCAGACCCCACATAGCCCGGGCCCTACAGGGAGCCAGGGGTGTAGGGAAGAGGAGAACAAGTCAGCACGGAGCTGGACGGTCTGTGCCTGTCCCTGAGCACAGAGCCTCTGGGGCTACAAAGAGCGGCTCCTGGAGGGCGCAGCAGGGGGACAGAAAGGCTAGGGCAGGGCCTGCTGGGGCTGCTCCTACCGACTGGTCCGTGGTGAGCGGGGTGTAGCCGGTCATGAGGAAGTGGAGTCGAGGAGTGGGGATGAGCGAGGCGATGAGGCCGATGAGGTCGTTGTTCATGTAGCCAGGGTAGCGCAGGGTGGTGGTGCTGGCTGACATGATGGTGGACACCTGGGGACGGGGGTGCCGGGTCATGGGCCTTGGCCTGGGGCGGGGCCTCCCTTCCCCAGATGGCACTCCAGTAAGGAGGGTTTCCAGTCCGGGAGCAGGGGCTCACCAGCTGGTTGATCTGGGAGAAGGATGGGTTCTGGATGTGCAGGCGGTCTGTGGCGATCCGGTTCAGGGCTGTGTTGTCCAGTACCACCTGGGGGACAGAAGAGGGTGACAGATTTATGGGGACAGAAAGGACAGGAGCTCTGCCTGAATCTGGGCTCTGAAGCTTAATTTCCTTGGTGCTTCATGGCCAGAAAGACCCATCCAAAAGGCAGTGGCACATGACTGAGGCACAGAAGGGCTCAAAATAGACTTTTTAAATGTAGGAAAATGATGAAATAGACAAGGGGGTTGGCACTGGAGAATGGCAGAATCCAGGACGCACCACACAGTCTGCGTTCTGGGTGAGCCTCTTGAGCGTGAGCAGGGAGTTGTAGGGCTGGACCACCACATCGCTCATCTCATCCTGGTTGGGAAACACTGAGTATGTCTGCACCAGCTTCTTGGGGTACCTGGTGGGGTTGAGAGGAGAGGTCAGGGCAAGAGACTGGAGGCTTAGTAAACATGGGGCTCACAATAGTCAGAAAGCAGTGAAATCTAAATGGCAAAATTGGGGTGGGACACAGGATCAGCAGAGAAAGAAGACTTGACTTTTGGAAGTCTGCAACCCCAAAGGGGGAAGGAACGGCAGAGACAATCTTAGGACCTAGGGTTCTAACTAAACCAGCCATACCCCCTGAACCTTCTTCATCTCTTCATCTAGGGCTTAGATTCTAGGCTCTGGATCCAACCACTCAGAGTGTGATCAGGTTCTTGGTTATTTTATCTTCTCTTTCTCACTACAGGAGTTAACAGAAGGGCCTTTTCATTGCTCCAGCAAATAGGAAGGTGTATCTGGAGGGCCTCCCAGTTACTTGGGAAACCAAGTCCTTCCTGCCCCTTAAAACACAGACTTACCTGTCATTCAGTCGTTCTAAGAGGTAGGAGCCCAGGCCAGAGCCTGTCCCCCCAGCAATGGAGTGACACAGCACGAAGCCCTACAGGGGGAAGGTGCAGTCAGTGTCTAGGTACTGGATTTCAGACTGGACCCATCCTACAATTTCTTGGACTCCTATTTTCCCAAGCCCTCTCCTCCACTTCCCTTACCCCACACATATAGCTCAGGAGACTCTGCCTTGTGTCCAGCAAAGCCCAGTGACTTCTGTCCAGTGCAAAGGGTACATGGGTAGGTCTTGTACTTAACAGGTGGCTTCTAAAGGGTGTTGTGAAGCCTTCCCTCTGACAGCTCCCACCAGCATTCCTAAGACACTCACCTCTAGACTGTCACTGCCATCTGCCTCCCGATCTATGATATCAAAAATGTCCTCGTGGATCTTCTCTCCCTGTACAGACATGGGGAGTATCAGAGTGGGACAGGACCATGGGACAAGGACTCTGACCTCAGAATAGCCACCTTGAATTCTCCTTATAGAACATAAAAGTCCTTTTTTGGAGCACAGTGGCCCTGCTTGTTATTTGCACTGAGAGGCAATATAGTACAGTGGGTATGAGCAGATACTCAACATCCACACTGCTTGGATTCACGTATTAGGTCTAGTTTTATTTAACCAAGTGACTCTGGGCAGGTTACTTTAGGCAGGTTACTCAGTTTCCTCATCTGAATAATGAAGGTGATACAACTCCTCAGTCCCTTATTCAAAATTCTTGGGGCCAGCTATGTTTCAGAATTCAAATATTTCCAACTCTAGAAAGGTAATATGGTACGTATGATGTATGTTAAGTAAAATGCCAGTGGGTATCTGGTGTGTGCTAATCAAATGTATTAATATTTCTGCAATGAAATGTATAAGTAATGACAAGTTAGATAAAAACTATCAAATAGTCTGTCTTCACTGAGATTTTTTTTTTTTTAGATTTTATTTTTAAGTAATCTCTACACCCAAAGTAGGGCTTGAACTCACAACCCCAAGATCAAGAGTCACATGCTCTACTGACTGAGCCAGCCAGGTGCCCTGAGATTTGGTTTTGCTACTAAACAAGTTATAAATCATGTTTTGGTTTCAGAGTTTTTTAGAATCTGAAAAAGGAGATAAGAGACTGCGAACCTATAATACCTATCTTTAGGGTTGTTGGGAGGGTTAAGTAAGTTACATGTAAAGCACTTAGTATGACCCGGCACACAGCACTAGCCAAGTGCAGTCTTAACCATATTGACTTAGAAAAAAGAACTCCCCTCAGCCATCTCTCTCTCGCTCTACTACTTCTACATCCTTGATCTGGTTTCTTCTCTCTCTGGCAAGTCATACCGCCTGCCCTCACACAGGGAGTTGGGGGTTCTGCCAGGGAATAGCAAATGACCTGCGAGAATCCACTGGCCCAGTTGTTGCCAGCCCCTCCTCCATGCTCTGACAGGTAGATGTTCTCTGGGTTGTAGAGCTTGGCATAGGGGGAGTTGAGGATGGAGTGGATCACCCGGGGCTCCAGGTCCAGCAGCACGGCCCTGGGGATGTAGTGCTCATCGTCTGCCTGTCAAGGGGAGACCAGCAGGGTGGTCCAGTCAGCTAAGGCCCAGTCCTCCATCCTCCCAACTCTGGCTCCTGCCTGTCCTCTCTCCTCAAGCCAGCCGCCCTGACTCCTTTGCCCAGAGGGTTTCCTGGTACCAAGCCACTGCCCTTCCCTCAGGCCCCCCGGGGCCACTGTGGGGGCGCGTGGGGGGTGGGGGGGCTGGCAAAGTCGCTGGGAGCACCTGGTAGAAAAAGACGTCCTTGCGGTCAGTGCCCTCGGTGGCGAACTCCTCCACGATGCCCTCGGGGCTGATACCATGCTCAGCGCACAGTTGTTTCCAGAACTCGAACCCAACTGGTAGGGGGGGAGGGGCGGACGGGCGAGAAAGAGGACGTCTGGGTCTGGGCAGATTCCAACCAGAAACTGGGGGACTGAGCGCTCGCGAGTCTCCCATGTCAGAGGAAAGGGCTGTACGCCAGCGACTGGGAGGGGAGGGCCCCTCAGGGTTGGGCAACTGGACACTGGGTCAGGCATGTCCCGCCTTTGGAAAACTACGATTGTGGGAAGGGCGGATGGAGTCCAGGATCCCGCAGTGAGATCCCATAGAATCTAAGGAACCTGACTAGTGGAGGGGCCGGAGGTTCGCTCACTCTGATTGCCGCACTGGCCCAACTGTAGGGTGATGATTTCCCTCGGCATCGTCGCTCCAGCACCGGTGTTGCAGCCGCTCCCGCCAGCCAAGCCGCGGCTCGCCAGCCGCTAGCTGCACGACGCAGGCGCCAAACAACCCGCTCCGCCCTCGAACTTTCTCCGCTCCAATGAGAACTGAGTTCTGGCGATGGCAGGGCCTCATTCATGTGGCTTCAGTGAAGCAGACTGCGCGTGTGCAGCTCCTGGTCGGGCTCTGCGCCGCGGCGCGGCGCGGGGGACGTACTTTGACGCAGCGTTCTCTTCTCTGGGAGGACGTGAGGTAGAGCTTGTGCGCAGGCGCACTATGGAGGGACGAGGCCTCTCCCGCGGAATCGCGCATCTGCGCAGTCGGTGTTTATTGTGACCGACGGGCCGCGGCCCCGGATGTTGTGGCTCCCAGGGGGGAGATGGCGGAGGCAGAGGGGGTGGCCGCGGCCCCAGGCCCAGCTTCGGGGCCTACTTTGAGGGGTCGCCGCACTATGTCAGGCTCCTGGGAGCGAGACCAGCAGGTTGAGGCGGCGCAGCGGGCCCTGGTGGAGGTGCTGGGGCCTTACGAGCCTCTGCTGAGCCGGGTGCAGGCAGCCCTGGTGTGGGAGCGGCCAGCCAGGAGCGCCCTGTGGTGCCTGGGGCTGAACGCGGCTTTCTGGTGAGAGAACTGGACCCTCGGAAACCCTTCCAGGCGCGAATTCGTCAGGTTTCTCTAGGGCTCTACCTCTCGCCTCTCCTGTTTTCTTCGCTGCCTTGGCTCCTTCCAGTACCTGCCTGATTTTGCCTCACCTCCTTCCAGTCCATTCCTCCTGCAGGCTTTGGCATCGCAGTTCTCCCAGGGCTTTCCAGTTATCTTCCCTGCTTTACTTGCTCCCGCACCCTTGCCCCGCACATCTGGCAGGAGCTTCTGGTAACATCTTGAGCCGCTCGAAGCGAGCGAGGACGCCTCATTTTGGCTAGGGAAAGCTGTGTCACTTAAGGCCATCACTTCCCGTCTCTTGTCCGCTCAAATGTGGTTTGAAGACCATTCTCAGAGCTTTGATTTTAGTAGTTGTTATATTGGGGTAGAGGCGTGAGGTCTTGCAAAAGTATCCAAAGGTGTGATAAGAAAACAAGCTTGAGTGATCTGAATTAGCACGTTAGTTATCCTTTCCCTGCTCAAGGGAGTTTATGAAGTCTGAGCGTCAATGAGAGCCTCCAGAGCTGCAACTTGAAAGAAAATTATAAGCTTTTGAAGAACAGTTATGAAATAGTGGTAAATTTCACCCGTCTCAAAGCCACTTAACGATTGCATCTCCTCCCTGTTCCAAGGAATTAGACATCCTTAGGCACGGTTTATAGGCAAGGAGATTGAGGATGCCTAATAGCGTGTGTGAGTTTTCCTGAGCTGCAAAAGGGAAACTATAAATATGCTTTAAGAGTCTGTGTGCCGTGCTGTGCGAAAATGAAACTGCTGCTTCTCAGTTGTCATCCTCTAAAGAGGACATAGGTCTTCATACGGTCTGCTAAGCATAGTTTGGAATTATTCATAACTAGGAAAGGATTATTCACCAAATTCCAAGGGAACTGAAGTATAGGGGGGCTTCTACAGCTGAATGAAATAAACCTATTCTGGATGAACCTGAAATGAAACGAAGTATGTGTTTCCAAAGAAAATGTGTTTTTGCTAAAAGTACGTTTTCCTGAAATTCTTGGTTTTAGAACCAAAACATTTATTATCCTTTGTCTGAAAGATTTTCAGTGAACTGGAGCAAAATAATGTCAAATTCATTGATAGACACAAGGTTCAGCTATTAAGTTAAGCCTCTCACAGTTTGAAGGGGACTCAGGTTTGAGATGTCCGAGCAGTCTCTGGCATTAGTTGCTTCCGGAGTCTCTAGCAAACTTGATGATAAAATTTTCCTACAGCATTCTTCATTTATTTTTGGTTGTGCTTCTCTGATCCCCAGGTACCTACTTCCTTCCTTTTCTTTCTTTGGCAGAAATCTTTAAGTGTAGCACCTCAATCAGGAGCATTTCCCAAAATGACGTTTTCTTCCTTTCCCCCACCTCCCCCATCACAACTCCTAACCCCAAACCATTCAGCCAAAACTTCATTTCCTACATTGAGATTATACTCCTAGGGGGGAAAATATTGGCCCTTAATAAACCAGTTTGTATCCAAGTGTGATTGGCTAATATATAAAAACTTCATCAAGGTTTATTAATACAAATGAGTCAGCATGTATGTTGTTATTTTTGAGGAGGGGACTTTCCATATGCCCCTTGCCTGAGAGATTTTTTAAAAAACATTTATTCATTTTTTTAGAGAGATGGAGACAAGTGTGAGTGAGGGAGGGGCGGAGAGAGGGAGACATAGAATCAGACTCCCAGCTGTCAGCACAGAGCCTGACACGGGGCTCAAACTCATGGCTAGATCAAGACCTGAGCTGAGAACGCTCAACCAACTGAGCCACCCAGGTGCCCTGCTTGAGAGATTTTTGAAGTAGAATGTGGAGTGGAGGTCTGTATTTATAGGGAGCTGCTCTCCTATGTGATTGAGGCACATCTTTGAATGTTACAGTTAACTTTAATTTTCTGGCCTCTAACAGTGTTTGCTTAAGTTTACTACTATTCTATGTTTAGAATCTCACTCAGCTCCCCTTTTTGTAGTCTTGGTCGTGATTGGTCTTTGTCTCTGGCATTTCCTGCTAGGTTGCCTACTGAGTATCCAGAACATGGTTACTGTTGTTACATTCCCATCACTCTCTACTAGGTACAGAAGAGCTATAGCAAAATAAAGGTGTGACTCTTGAGACTCTTATACTTTATGGAGAGAGGACTCATCTCCATGAAGGCTACAGAGTGACTGATAGTGTTAAATCCTCAGAGGCTAAGGTAGTTTGGTATTGGAATTCATAGCATTGTTGTTTTAGGAAATGAGCTTCCTTGGAAGACAATTTGAGGCTCAAAATGAAAGTTAGACTTGACATTCTGGTAGCATCATGTTGTACATGTCAACATGTGTTGACATTTCAGTTAGGAATGTCAAAGACTGTTTAGTTCTTGGACATTATAAATGTTTAGAAAATGTAAGAGGATCATTGGCTCAGGTCACAGAGAAATTGTCTGAAATTTTTTTCCCTTGTTTTAAATGATGGTACATCATTAACTGTGGTGTTTTATACATTTTGAGGTATTAGAAGATTGGATAGGAGTACAAAAAATCCAAATTCAGGTAGGTAGTAACTCTTAATTTTCAGTGTTCTGTATTCTCAGTCAAGGTTTTTCTGAACGTGTGAATGTGCCCTCTTACATCTTAATAAAACAAAAACAACAGCGTAAAAGAGATGGATGTAAATGCCTTGCCTCTATAGTATTTCAGGGCTTTCAGTCTTTTTTATTTTTTCTTCAGGTTTCAAAGCAATTATGGTGATTATATCGGAAATCTTTCAGCCTATGCTGCTTCTGGTTACTGACATGTTATTATCTTTAGGATAATAACAGAAATGTCAGGCCTTCCTTTCCAATAGCTTGTGTTTTCATTAACCTCAGCACCATCTGTAAAGGAGTGATTTGGGGGAAGAATATTGGAGTCAACCAGAGTGTATCCTGACAGGATCAGAAAAAAACAGGTTGAAGTAACCTGTTGGTTTAACTCAGATCTAGGAGATCAGGGGAGCACTAAGGAGCCCTGGACATGTGTGTGTGCATTCCAAGCCCTCCCCTTCTATGAAAAGGCACATGATTCAAGGAGGGCTCGATGGCTTCAGAGCTCCTTTCCAGTCTTTAACATTCTAGGATTCTAGACCGTCTTTCAATTAAGGATATCGATTTAGAGCAGTCACAAGCTGATTCCCTATTGAGATCTGCTTTTACAATGATTTGTCTCAGTTAACCATACCATCTTCTAGGGATATCATGGAATCTATTGTTTTCACGATTCAAAAAATAAAGATGTTCTCTCTCCCCCCAAAAGAATCCAAATACAAAAATGACCGAGTAGTGATTAAAGCAATTCTGATTTAAAAGTTTAGAATATGAATGAAAAATAATAGGGACAGGAAATGGAAGGCAGGGCCCAGTTAAGTAGAGGCATTTGTTCTGTGAGAAAAATTTACACGTCAAATTTCAGATGAAACATACTGAGTAAATGCTTCTCATGCTGGTCTTTGGAGGGTTCTTGTTGCTTTTGGTAGCCAAGGAGACTCCCAGGGGTGCCTTGGCTTACTGTTTTGCCTGTCTTCCGCCATTAGTTTTTATCTGTCCTAATTTTAAGGTTGGGTGCTTTCTGTCCATTAACATAAAGTAGGTGTTTAGCAACTAGCTGGTTTCATTTCTGGTTTTGTGTAAGCAACAACTATCACTAAATTATGTGGGTTGGGTTAATTTTTTTCATACTGATTTACCAGTGACTAGCTCATTAACCAGATGGCCACAAGTGCCGTACAATAATGGGCTTTTTGTCCCTATAGGATGGGATGCTTTGTTCTGAAGTGCCAGTGAGACAAGCCTACTCTGTAATAACAAAGAAACCCAGAAATAGTATCTTCTTTGGTTGAAGATAGACATGTGCTCTTTATTTTATTTATGATATAGCAAACTCTAATTCACCTGTACTAATTATGAAGATCCGTGGTATAATTAACCTCAAAGAAAATTGTTTGGTTTTGGAATTTCTCTTGATTTTTCTGGAAACCAGGTTGTTTTTCCAAGGAATATTTTTTATTCAGAGAGATAATTGAATTTTAACCCCTAATAAAGGGGGTGAAAAGTTTACAAAAGAAAAAAAGTAGAAAATAATGAATCAATGGATATATAACATTTCACTCTCGTTAGTATTTAAAAATTTGAATGTAAATGGCAGTGAGTTACTAATTTCTGCTTATTTTTTTTAATGGTAGTATTTAATTCTGGGGAAAGTATGTAAAAGCTGGTATATGATTGATAGCAACATAAATTCAATAATCTTTCTGAAAGGTAATTAGGCAACATGTATTAAGACACCTAAGGGGCATCTGGGTCGCTCAGTCCCATGTCAGGCTCTGTGCTGACAGCTCAGAGCTTGAAGCCTGCTTTGGATTCTGTGTCTCGCTCTCTTTCTGCCCCTCCCCTGCTTATGCTCTGTCTCTCTCTCTCTCTCTCTCTCCCTCTCTCCCTCTCTCTCCCTCCCTCTCCCTCCCTCCCTCTCCCTCTCTCTCCCTCCCCCTTCCTCTCTCTCCCTCCCACTCCCTCTCTCTCCCTCCCTCTCCCTCTCTCTCCCTCCCTCTCCCTCCCTCCCTCTCCCTCTCTCTCCCTCCCTCTCCCTCCCTCTCCCCCCTCCCCCTCCCCCTCTCTCTCCCCCCTCTCTCCTCCCTTCCTCCCTCCCCCTCTCTCCCCTCCCTTTCTCTCCCTCTCCCTCTCTCCCCCTCTTCCTCTCTCTCCCTTTCCCCCTCCCCTCTCTCCCCTCCCTCTCTCTCCCTCTCCCTCTTCCTCTCTCTCCCTTTCCCCCTCCCCTCTCTCCCCTCCCTCTCTCTCCCTCTCCCTTTCTCCCCCTCTTCCTCTCTCTCCCTTTCCCCCCTCCCCCTCTCTCTCTCTCTGCCCTTCTGCTTGCTTGCTTGCACGTGCACACACACTCTGTCTCAAAAAAAAAAAAAAAAAAGAAGTTAATGTCTTTTCAGGGACTGGGGGAAAATGGACAATGATTGTTAACGAGTATGGATTGCCTTTTGGGTTGATGAAATTGTTCTAAATTAGATAATGGTGATAATTACACAACTCTGAATATATTAAAAACCATTGAGTTAGGGGCGCCTGGGTGGCTCAGTCGGTTGGGCATCCGACTTCGGCTCCAGTCATGATCTCATGGCTGGGGAGTTTGAGTCTGCATTGGGCTCTGTGCTGGAGCCTGCTTTGGATTCTGTCTCCCTCTTTCTCTGCCCCTCCCCGGCTTGTGCTCTGACTCTCTCAAATACAAATAAACATTAAAAAAAAAATTTAAAAACCTTTGAATTAGACAATTTAAAAGGGCGAATTTTATGGTATACGAAATATCTCAGTAACTCTGTTATTAAAAAATAAAAAAGTCAAGGGGTGCCTGGGTGGCTCAGTCAGTTGAGCATCCAACTCTTTTTTTTTTTTTTAATTTTTTTCTTAACATTTACTTATTATTGAGAGACAGAGAGACACAGAGCGTGAGCAGGGGAGGGGTAGAGAGAAGGGAGAGACAGAATCTGAAGTAGGCTCCAGGCTCTGAGCTGTCAGCACAGAGCCTGACATGGGGCTCGAACTCCCAAACTATGAGATCATGACCTGAACTGAAGTCAGTTGCCTAACCAACTGAGCCACCCAGGCACCCCAAGCATCCAACTCTTGATTTCTGCTCAGGTCATGATCTCATGGTTTATGAGATTGAGCCCCACATTGGGCTCTACCCTGACAGGGTGGAGTCTGCTTGGGATCCTCTCTCTTCCTCTCTCTCTGCCCCTCCCGCATTCATGCTCTCTTGCTCTCTCTCTCTCAAAAATAACTTTAAAAAAAAGAAGGTAAAATTTTTAAAAAGTATTTCCCAGTATTTCCACTTGAAGTAGTTAATGGAAGTAAGGACAAAAATACATGCTCAGTGATATATAATTCAGCTTTACTTTTTTATATCAAAAATTGGAGACATGTTCAATTAGAGAAAGATTTAACAGACTAATTGTATGTATGTATGATATAATCGTTTTTGATGTTTTTCTGGTGATTCAAGAAAACTCATCTATGTATTGGTAAATGAAGAAGGAGGTTTTTAAACCAGATATGACATATATTTCCATGGAGTTTTTATATGTGAATTTTTTTAAATAGAAGAAAATAGGGGCACCTGGGTAGCTCAGTCGGTTAAGCGTCCAACTTCAGCTTAGGTCATGATCTCACAGTTCACATGTTTGAACCTCGCATCCAGCTCTGTGCTGACAGCTCAGAGCCTGGAGCCTGTTTCAGAATCTGTGTCTCCCTCTCTCTCTGCTCCTTCCCCACTCGCACTCTGCTTCTCTCTCTCTCAAAAATAAATAAACATTAAAAGAAAATAAAAATAAATGGAAGAAAATAACCTCTTCACATTTTAGGGCATGTATGTGGATAACGGGTCATTTTAAAAAACTTTGTTATGGAAAAATTTAAACATGCATAAGTAGAATAATATTATGTACTACTACCTACTCAGTTTTAAAATTTTTCGGGGCACCTGGGTGGCTCAGTTGGTTGGGAGTCCGACTTCAGTTCAGGTCATGATCTCATGGTCTGTGAGTTCTCATGGTCTGCTGACAGCTCAGAGCCTGGAGCCTGCTTCAGATTCTGTGTCTCTCTCTCTGTCCCCGCCCTGCTCATGCTCTTCCTCTCTCAATCTCAAAAATGAATAAATGTTAAATTTTTTTTTTTAAATTTTTCAATTCATGACCAGTTTTGTGTCTTCTGTACCTCAGTTCTTTTTCACCTCTTCCTTTGTTGTTTTGAGGCAATCCCAGGTGTCTTATAATGTAATCTCTTAAGTATTTCAGAATGTGAAAAATCTCTGAAAAATACTTTAAAAAATACCAGTGCCATTATCATATGTAGAAAGTTAATGATTCTAATCAATGTTCAAACTTCCAATTTTTTCAAATATTACTTGTGTTTAGGGGAAATTATCTGGCTCAGTCCGTAGAACGTGTGACTCTTGATCCCACATTTGGGCTTGAACTTAAAAAAAAGAAATATTATTATTTTTTAAACTTGGTTAGGATCCAAATGAAGTCCACATATTGTGACTGATCTGTTTTTTACATGTCTTTTACTCTTTGTTCCCTTTCAATCTTTCTTCCTCTGTAATTTGTTGAAGAAAGCAGCAGAGTGGATTTTACTTATTGTATCCCTGTGCATATTCCCCTTGTGCTCTGTATTTCCTGTAAGTTGGTAGTTGGATCTAGAGGATTGATCAGATTCCGGTTCAAGAAATTTGTTTTTTTTGGTAAGACTTTCATAGATGGTATACTAACTTCATCATATGTGTGTGTATGTATAAATGTTTAAAAATTTTTTTAAATTTTTTAACATTTATTTTTGAGAGACAGAGCATGAGCTGGAGAGGGGCAGAGAGAGAGGGAGACACAGAATCTGAAGCAGGCTCTAGTCTCTGCGCTGTCAGCACAGAGCCTGATGCGGGGCATGAACTTGCAGCCTAGGCCAAAGTCAGATGCTTAATCGGCTGAGCCACCCAGGCACCCATTTATTCATTTTTGAGAGAGACAGAGACAGAGAGAGAGTGTGAGTGGGGGAGGGGCAGAGAGCGGGGGAGACACAATCTGAAGCAGGCTCCAGGCTCTGAGCTGTCAGCACAGAGCCAGACACGGGCTCGAATTCACTAGTCGTGAGATCATGACCTGAGACGAAGTTGGACGCTTAACCAGCAGAGTCACCCAGATGCCCCTCGTGTTTATTAATTTCTTCTATAACTATCACATTTTCTAAATTTCCTCCAATAAACATGGTTGCTTTTATGAAAAAGAAAAAAACATATCGGGGCGCCTGGGTGGCGCAGTCGGTTAAGCGTCCGACTTCAGCCAGGTCACGATCTCGCGGTCTGGGAGTTCGAGCCCCGCGTCAGGCTCTGCGCTGATGGCTCAGAGCCTGGAGCCTGTTTTCGATTCTGTGTCTCCCTCTCTCTCTGCCCCTCCCCCGTTCATGCTCTGTCTCTCTCTGTCCCAAAAATAAATAAACGTTGAAAAAAAAAATTAAAAAAAAAAAAAAGAAAAAAACATATCATTAAGAAAGAATAGATTGTGAGTCCACAGTGGATACAAGGAGTAATGGGCTGTGGGCAATCCCCAAATTGAATAATTTACATGTGAATATTCAGAATTGACTTCATTTGCAGTTGTTTTTGCCAAGTTGGGAAGTTCTCATGCTGATTATAGTTGCTAAGAAATGTTTCACATGTTGTCGTATCAAACTTGTACACTGTTATATCTGCCTGTGAAGTTTTTGGCGTGCATGAAAAGACATTGCAGGACTAAACTAATCCAGGAGAGTCCTCCATATTTTTCCTCCATACTTTATCTGTACTGATCTCAAAAATACTTTCTTCAATTATGTTTTGTCTTTGCACATGGTTGCAGAGTTGTCTTACAGGTGTGCTTCCGGGTTACATCTGTAAAATGATAAGCATTAATGTGACCTCTTTTCACATGGTCCAAGTCTTACTCTTTTCTGAACTCTTTTCAAACAAAGCACACTAATCTGAGATTGATATTCCTTTTTTGTTGAGGGATTTAGTGTTGAGGCCTGGAAGGAAAAAAGCACACACTTATCCATATTTTATGTTTGACGGTCAGACTTCTAAGAGAACATTGATGCTAATTATCTATTACCTTGGAGGGGTCAACTGCAGTATATTGAGGTGATATATCCTATTAATTAAGTTTTTATCTGTATGGAAGAAACTATTTTCCCAAGAAATGTTATTTATACCACACGGAAAAACTTTTCTTTTTCTGAGTTCCTACATTGGCTTGTTCAAGAAAAAGATAAATCTGGTCCTGAAATTAATTTATGGGTCAGGATTAATCTTGTGGAGAAAGATGTTTGGGGTGCCTGGGTGGTTCAGTCAGTTAAGCATCCAACTCTTGATGTTGGCTCAGGTCGTGATCTCATGGGCTCTGTGCTGACAGTGCAGAGCTTGCTTGGGATTCTCTCTCTCCCTCTCTCTCTCTGCCTCACCTCCCTTCTCTCATAAATAAACATTAAAAAAATTAAGGGGGAAAAAAAAGATGTTCACAGTTTTAGCCTTCATGACCCAAAAAATAAAAAAACTTTTTGTAAAACTCGTTACTGTTTCACCTTTATCTACAGGATAAAATCAATATGCTTGTCATAAAAGGCTCTTCATGATCTGACTTCTGCCTCTCTCCCCATATTCATCCCCTCCTTGTATTCTATGTGTTTCAGTTATATGAAACAGCTTGTTGTTCCTTAAATATGTCATGCCAGCTGGCTGTTGTCCCTATCTGAATGTCCTTTCCTTCCCCACATCCTTTTGCCCTGTTTTTTTTACCACTTACCTTTTTTTTCTTTAAATATTTTATTTTTTAAGTAATCGCTACACCCAGTGTGGGGCTCCAACACACAACCTGAGATCAAGAGTCACACACTCCACCAAGTGAGCCAGCTAGGTACCCCATTCTTACCAATTATCTTAAAAAAATTTTTTTTTAATGTTTATTTATATGTGAGAGAGAGACAGAGACAGAGACAGAGCGTGAGCTGGGGAGGGGCAGAGAGAGACAGAGACAGAATCCCAAGCAGGCTTCAGGCTCTGAGCTGTCAGCACAGAGCCTGACAGGGGGATCGAACTCACAAGCCATGAGATTATGACCTGAGCAGAAGTCGGATGCTTAACTGACTGAGCCACCTATGCGCCCCTTTACCAGTTATCTTTTAAATCCCAGCTTAAATGTCCTCTTCTTTGTTATTGTTATCTTGTCATATTACAAGCACACATAGACACATAAATACATTTGAGAGTAAGGTCCATGTCTTAACTGTTTTCTGTAACTGGGCTGCTTACCTCAAGGCCTCCACATAAAATGGGCATTCAGTACACGTTTGTTGGATTGAGTTGAAGCATAGGTGGGCACTATAACAGGCTACTAAAATAGTTCAGGTCTTGGAGAAACAGTATTTTTACTGCCATCATTTTTGGAAAACCGGCCTGCCTTAGGAGAGCTTAATATCCTATCCCTACCGCAATTTATATTTGTGTTAGTAATTATGATCTGGGAAGTGGAGATTGTAGACAGTCTGAAAATTGCCTTCCCAGGGAGCCCTTTCAAGAACTCTGGAGAAAATAGTGGTCATGTCATTTCCTCCTATGCTGGCATATAGAAGCAGCAGGACTGGGGAGCAAGAAGTTCTAGAGCCCTTATCCTTGGCCTTGTTAACTTTGCTTGCCGGGGTGATGAACTGGCTTTGGAGAAAAGATTAATGACCTGGGGCAGCTCCAGAGGCTTATTTTTGTTAAGCTGCTTTCATTCTTTAATCTCATATATAATTACAGTGTCCTTTAAGTGGTGGGGTAGAAAAATCGGAATAGGTTATCATTGGTGTCTGGATTTTTCAGTTCTTGGTTCCTCCCATCCTTCATTATTTGTATAGTTTTAAAAAGTACGTAACGTGATTCACGTTTGTTGAATACAAGTACAAAAATGTCTAGAGACAAAAAGTTCCTCTGCCAATCCCTGCGTATGTATAGGTATTCATAGATACACACAAGATAAAGCTATTTTTTTCTTTAAATATAAGGATTATATTCTTAATATCCTGTGATTATGTCAAGTCATGAGGTCTTGTGTTGAGTTGAGAAGAAAAGAGCTCATTTATAACCAAACCTTGGTCATCCTAACCCTTGTTTGATCAGTTGTTATAAAGCTAATAACACTGCTACATTGTAAAATTGAATAGAACAATGTGTTTGGCATGTATTTGGTGCCTTGTGTTTTCTTCTTTTTAGCAAGATCAAGTATGGTATTTTTATAGGCAATTAAGTATGTTGTTTCTATTACCTACAAACAATCCTGCATGTTTTGTTATTGTTACCACTACATACAGATGAAGAAACCAGGGCTTAAAGAGGTTAAGCTTGTTTATTCAAGGTCACAGGATTAAGCGGGTGTTGAGAGAATTGGACTCCAACCAGTCTGACTTTAAAAGCCATGTCTTACTGCCCTGCCGAACCATCTCTCCAATGCATTCAGCTTCCCTCTTGAAACTGAATGGTTTAGGGGCGCCTGGGTGGCTCAGTCGGTTGAGCATCTGACTTCGGCTCAGGTCGTGATCTCATGGTCTGTGAGTTTGAGCCCCGCGTCGGGCTCTGTGCTGACAGCTCAGAGCCTGGAGCCTGCTTCAGATTCTATGTCTCCCTCTCTCACTCTCTGCGTCTCCCCCACCCATGTGCGCTCTCTCTCTCTCTCTCTCTCTCTCTCTCTCTCTGAGAGAAATAAATAAACTTAAAAATTAAAAAAAAAAAAAGAAACTGAATGGTTTCTCAAACCATCTGTGGTGAGGGCTAGTGGTGGTGTCTTCCCTGATGTGTGGCAAATCATTACTTTTGTAAAGTACAATACAAATCAGTTACTAGAAAAATTGAGTTTAAAAAAGGGACAGAAAATATAAACCCAAAGGTATTCTTAGATTCCAAATTACTTGGTCAAACTTCTATAAAAATTTCTAAATGCTTACTTTATTAAAAAAATTTTTTTTAAATGTTTATTCATTTTTTGAGAGAGAGAGAGAGACAGAACGTGAGTGGGGGAGGGGCAGAAAGCAAGGGAGACACAGAATCTGAAGCTGGCTCCCAGCTCCCGGCACCCGCCTCTGAGCTGTCAGCACAGAGCCCAATGTGGGGCTTGAACCCGTGAATCATGAGATTATGACCTGGCTGAAGTCGGACGCTCAACCAACTGAGCCACCCAGGTGCCCCTGTAAATGCTGACTTTAAATTTTGTACTTACTTCCTCACAGACTGCCAGAATCAGTTTGTGGGCCAGCACTGGACTACAGACACTGAAAGGCACTGCTTTAGAGGCCTTATGCTGGGGTATAGAAACACTCCTAGAACTAATTTTTTTTATTAAATATCTTATGAAAGATTAAAAAAAAATTTTAGTGTTTATTTTTGAGAGAGAGAGAGAGTGTGTGAGCAGGGGAGGGGCAGAGAGCGGTGGGGGGGGGGGGGGGAGAGACACGGAGACACAGAATCCAAAGCAGGTTCCAGGATCTGAGCTGTCAGCACCGCCTGACGCGGGGCTCGAACTCAAGAGCCATGAGATCATGATGTGAGCTGAAGTCAGACACTTAACTGACTGAGCCACCCAGGCGCCTCTGAAAGATTTTAAATGTTAGCATTTATCAGTGCATGGTGAATCTTGGTTCTTCTTCTTTTACACCCTTTTCCTTGCCAACCTATATTATTTTGACATAAATCCCAGATATCACATCATTGTGTTCATAAATATTTTAGTATGTATCTTTAAGAAATAGGGACTCTTTAAAAACCTATTTTCCACAATGTTATCACATCTAAAAAATTAACAATTCCTTAATATCTTCAGGTGTGCTGTAGGTGTTAAGATTTCCCAGATTTTTCATAAATATCTATTTGTGGTTGATTCCTTCAAATAAGAAAGAACTTTTCCTTCATCCTGTTAATATGATATATTTATTGATTTTTATGTGTTGAACCACCCTTGTATTCCTGAAATAAATCTCAGGAATTGGTTATGGTATATAATCTTTTTAATATGCTGCCAAATTCAGTTTGCTAGTATTTTATTGAGGATTTTTGCATGTGTATTCATAAGAGATCTCGGTCTGTAGTTTTCTTGCAGTGTCTTTGGCTTTGGTATTAGAGTAATGTGGTCTCATGAAATCAATCAAGAAGTGTTCTCTCTTCAATTTTAAGGAAATGTTTAAGAAGTATTAGTGTTAATTTTGAAGAACTGGCTCTTGAGATGTAGCTTCATTGCTAATTTTCTGTGTGACCTTGACCAAATCATTTTACTTTTTTGGGCCTCAGTTCCTCCGTCTGTAAAAGAATATCTAATTGAATTATATGCTTCTTAATACATCTCTATCAGTTTGTTGCCCTACACTAGGGTCTAATCTGGTAGAAAGGTGTTTGCTTTCATCCTTATAATAACTTGTTATCAGGAATGAATTTCTTCTCCTTGAAATTAATGGAATCACAGACTTATAAGTTGGAAGGAGCTTTAAGAGGTTATTTGACTTAGTCCTCTGCCTTTACAGAAGCAAATTATTACCTCTGCCACATAGGTAAAATAGCTGATGTTCAGAAAGTTTAAGTGATTTTCCCAAGCTATATAACTAGGATTTAAGTCTATTTACTAGATTCTGAAGTATACATATGGTCCTTTCTGAAAGTAGCTTAATTAGATAATAATCTGGTTTTTCCTTCTCTATAGGTTCTTTGCACTGACATCCCTTCGTCTTGTATTTTTACTTGCGTTCAGCTCAATGATCATTGTGTGTATAGATCAATGGAAGAACAAAATCTGGCCTGAAATAAAAGGTGAGTTCGATAGCATTTAGAACAATCTGAACTGGAAATGATCTTTCATTTAATTTTTACCTTATTTTGGGGGGTTTATGGGGGAGTATATAGAACTGGGAATACCTTTTGATGCCTGAATTATTTGCTTTAGGAGACACTTGAAGGGCTGGTGCTCCTTCTGTAGTTTGGTGGAGCTGTGCTCCACCCTTCCCATTGTTACTAAGCTCAGGAGACCTGTACCCACCACCTGAGATGTTCTAACCTTCATTATTGGTCTGAGGAGTAAGTAGTCCTCAAGTTAAAAAAAAAAAAAGATTCTCATTGCATACTACATCTTTACTGAGGCGGTATCAGTTTGCCTCTCAGGGATTTCTTTTAACTTGTTTATTTATAAAGCAGTAAGCTAAGTGTTGTGACTTATATATAGTACTCTAAGACATGATTCCTTTTCTCAAAGATTGTACATACATAAACAGAAGACAAATGAAATGACAGTTGTAACACAGTACCAAATATGTCACGGTGCAGTATGTGATCGGTATGTTTATTATGTATTTTGGCCCTGGCTCAGGCCTTGAATGAAGCAAGAGATTTGAACAGTTGAATATAAAAGTGTGTTTCTAGAGGGGCCAGTAGCTTGATTAGTCTGAGAAACCAGAAGCTGCAAAGCATCTCTGAGAGCAGGGAATTGGTCACTTTCACCCTAATGAAGAGGTCACTGAAAGGAGTACTAAGAAATAAAACTGAAAACATGTTGAGATTAGATTTTACAAGGCTTTTGAGTTAGGCCTAGAAGTTTAGACTTTATCCTATAGCTAGTGGGTGGTCATTGAACATTGTTTTATTAAAGCTTATATGCTGAAGTGATATTAAAGCTTAATTTGATAGCATTTTGCAAGCTCACAGAGAAGAAAATGAGGAAGGAGAGAGACCTGATAGGAAACTATGGCAGTATGTGTGAGAAGTAGTCAGAGAAGTATTCATGGAAACAATTGATGGGTGGCTTCAAGAGCTGAGAAGTAGGAAGACACATTAAGACTGGTAAATAGGGGGTTAGAAGAATTAAGGGATAAAAGCCAGCTGCGGGAGTTCAAAGCTAGGAGAATAGGAGAATGGGGTTATGGTCAGTGTATACAGTAGCAGCAGGCAGGGGAGTCCGTTGGGGTGGGGGTTGAGAGCGAGGAAAATTGATGTAGGTTTTGGACATGTTAATTTTGAAGTGTTGGCAGGATATTTACACCAAAGTATACAGCTTTTAAATACATTCCCATCCTATTTTGCAGAGACTTTAAGGAGTCATGTAGTTCATTCACCTGTTTTATGGCTTGTGAACGTCAAAAGACTTGACATCGTTCACTATAGTTAATAGGTCTCTTTTTAAAGAGAAAAGACAGATTTTAGGGTTGGAGTAAATATAACCCGCCTCAGTAACCTGGTGCACCTTGATATGTATGCGTCTCAGTAACCAAGACGCACTTGAGGGGTGGGACGGGTCATTTTTCATGTGCACCTTGATTCTCAGTTGTAGAAAGTAGAAGGGGTCCTGATGCTCCATTTGGATCCCCTCACCCGCCCACTGGAGAAATGAGCAGGCATCAGCCATCATCCCCGTGTCTGCAGTTCCCTAACTCTGTCAGTGTAACATAGTGTCTCCTTTTTATTGGCTATTAGCATTTTCTTTTCCTCAAACCTATTAAAACTTGAGCTGTCAGACCAACAGCCTAACATTTTTATGTTTAGTTTTCCCTACCAACTAATGCTGGTGTTTGTTTTAATATTGTAGTGCCAAGACCCGACGCATTAGACAATGAGAGGTATGGAACACTAATTAAATCCCTTTTCGTTGCTCTGATTGATTCTCTTGTTGTAATATTCTGGTTCCATGTTGTTAACCCCATGTTATGGATACAGAGTATAAGCTGAGAACCTAGTCTGTTCCGCATAATCATTTTAACAAATCTAAAATTCAGGCAGCAATATGTTGAGATGGCTAGTGTCCTCTGCTATTAAGAAAAGTTTTGAAAAAGAAGTGTTGTAGTGCCCCGTAATCTAACATGCCAGGAAATTAGCTGCATTTTTTAGCCCTACTGTGAAAACTTCGAGGCAACTTACTTCATTTGTCTCCTGGCTTTTATACCAGGTCATTTAGTGTTTTCTGTGACCTGTGGCTTTTTAAAGTTCCTGGTCAGAAAACACATTGGTTCCAGGCATCAGCAAGCCAAAGATTCCTCTTATGTCTTACAGCTCCTGCTTTCATTTCTCAGTTCATTCATCCCATACGTTTGATCCAAGGAATTTCCTCTGCTATGGTTTATTTTGCTTTTGCTTTGTTTGTTTTCTCTCTGATGGACACATGCACCATTGCCTCCCCTCAGCAGCAGCAGTGTCAGACTGTGCTTTACTTTTATCCCTGAATTGCAATCACAGTGAATTGCAATGGTCCGAGTGCAGGGAAGATGTTTCTAAGCACAAAGGGCCTTGGAGCTGGTGGCAGGTTTATACACGTGGATTGGGCCGCTTGCTCACAGGGTGGAGCTGTCGGAACAAGCGTGCCCTCCTAGTCTCTAAATTCAAGTTTCAACCTGTGAGACAAGAAGAAAGTCCCACTTCACTTCCAGAGCACCTAGGACTAGCCACTCCCCAGCTCCAATTGAAACCTAGAAGCATCGGCTGCCTACACAGCAAGATGGGGCGGAGGGGGGAATCCCTCAACACCCTCCTTTCACAGCTCCCCCTTCTCTCTCCTATAGCTGGGGCTTTGTGCACCCTCGGTTGCTCAGCGTGCCCGAGCTCTGCCACCACGTAGCTGAAGTCTGGGTTAGTGGGACCATTTTCATAAGGAATCTTTTGCTTTTCAAAAAGCAAAACCCAGGCAAGGTAAGACTCTTCCCATTTCACTTTCATTTCTGGCTTCTCAGTTCAGTTCATGCTAAACTGAGACAGTCCTGTGATGGCATATCCTCATTCAAGAGAGGAAAGACCCCGATGATTGTGGAGACAAAGGGAAGTTGTAGGAAGGGGTTTCTGACCAGCCACTAGGACTAGGGGAAGAGCTTGACGATTCCTTCTTTGGGTGCTTGCCTCTTAGATTGAGCCATCTTCCTTAGATTGAGCCCCAAGATGGCAAAGAAAGCTTGCTTGTGTGCGTTTTGTGTCATAGTAAACATGTGGTAGGTTGTTGGGTTTTTTAATTTTTTACCTTTTTTTTTTTTTTTTAAATTAAAAAAACCCCACCACCAACACTTGCTTTCAGAGAGAATTTTTGGCTAAGCCCATGCAGACCAATTTCCTAGCAGGAAAGGTGCAGCCCTGTTGGGTTAGCCACGGAAAAGGAGTTTGAATAGAATGGACATCCTCCTTTCCATCCCAGACGTAATCACTGTGGGATGCAACAGTGGCTAGACACAGCTGTGATTCTGACATGCCCACTCATAGGTCATAAAGAATCATTTTAATCACATCTCCACCTATCCCCTGTCCCCACCTCAGTCTCCCTCCATGTAACAGAAACTTAATACTGTTTCCTGACTCCTCCAGTTCTGCTTGCTGAGCTGTGGGATACTGACCTTTTTGGCCGTTTTGGGCCGCTACATCCCTGGGCTCTTGCTGTCCTACTTAATACGTAAGTATGGCACATAACCTTCCCCTGAGCTTACCCTGCTAGCTTTTCCAGCCACAGCTAACTCTAGGTCTAGAAAGAGGACTTTTATATTTTGGTTCTCCAGGAAATGATCTTTTTATATTTTCATAACCTGTTTGGTGTCATGAAAGTATCTTTCTTCTTATCTATAACAGGCTCCCCACACATAAAGTACTTTTCTTACTAAGTCAGCTTTAGAAATCATTGAGGGTTCACTAACCTATGTTGTATTACCAACTATAAAGACTGTCTGTTCCTATTTAGGAGGAAATTTTTAGAGTCTGAATACTGTGTAATAGCAGAACACAATTCTTAGAGGTTTCTCTACTAGATTCTGCTTATTCTGGAGCACTTTTTTTTCTTCTGGAGCACAGTTTTTTAAATTTAGTTACTTCCTGTTGGCCTGAACTCTGTGTGGGGCTGGAAGAACTGAGTAGTTATGGTTGTGGCCAGAAGCTCACATGATTTGTTGTCTAGTTTCTGAGGCATTGTTACCAGTTAGCCTTTTGTATGGCTCAGTGACACCTGTATGCATGTGACCACACTGCCTGGTTCTGTTCTTAATGTATCGGCAGCACACTCTGCTGTGCACAGCCACGTAGGTGGCTGCAGAAGTCTCTGCCCCCCAAAACCCCCTCATGTAGTGGGGGAGCCTAGTAAAGATGGATGACCAGCAGAATGAAACAGAACTATTTCCCACTGAGTGTCCAGAGGGCACAGTGACAGAAGGACAGTAAGGACTGTTTCGTACAGCCCCTTCTCCACCTTGCCGCTGTTTCCCACTCCTTCTCTCAGTTGTCACTGTCATGATGTGGCCCCTTGCTGTGTACCACCGACTGTGGGATCGAGCATATGTACGGCTGAAGCCAGCTCTGCAGCGGCTAGATTTCAGTGTCCGTGGCTACATGATGTCGAAGCAGAGAGAGAGACAATGTAAGTGTCAAGGGGAGGCTTCTTTCCACTTGGGCAATTTGGGGAAGACAAGGAGAAGCCTGTGAGTCCTCAGAAGTTGGAGAAGTGAGTGAGGTGTGGTTGGTGTGTAGGGGGCGGTGGTAGGTAGAAGTAATATTTTATTCCGGGAAGTCTGTGCAGGCTTACCAATTTTCCCACTTAGAATTCCGGACACTCCCATTTTAAACAAATCTGGGGAAAGCTCTTCCAAATTGAATAAAAGTCAGACAGCGAAGATATCCCTAGTGTTTGCTGCTTTTTAGGAAGTACTTTCCTTGTGCCCGAGCACTGTGCTGGCAGCTCTGCATACATGTCTTATTTAACCTTCACAACCTTGAGAAAAGAAATTGAACTTCACAGTTAGTAAATGGCAACCTCTAAGCCAGGCCTCTTTTTACTACTGAAAGCTGCTTTCCAAAGGTGATTCATGCTGCCTGAGAAGCCAGAAGATCCAAGATCCTCCAACACATGAATGACAGTTCCGTGAACTTTTTCCTCCCTCCTGTGGGCTGGTCAGGTTAGATACTTCATTAAGCCCTAGCCTTCAGAGAGCCCTGCACACACAAGGTCATCAAGGCCCAACACCCCCTGGCACAGCCAGCTAAATAGTATCAGTCCTCAAAAGCCTAATTTAACCAAGGTGGAGCATCTCCCTTTGCCCTCTCTATGACAGCCTCCACTTTCCACCTTGACATCCTGTCTGCCCCTAGCTGATCCTGCGACTTGTTGATCATCTGATCAGAACAAAAGTGTGGAGGGGCTGGTGGAGGAGAGGCAATGGAAGAGAGATCTTTCTCTCCCCAGTTATCAGCTTACCTTGTTACTTAGGCTCAGCAACCCCCACCCTCAGGCATTGTGATGGGGGCTTCAGGATATATTCAGAGGATTCATTCTGTTCTGTTCTGATTTTATGTCTTTGAAGTCCAGGGCGGGTGGGGGTTTCCCCTTAAGGGAAGGCATCAAGGCCTTCTGCTCTTTCCACATAGTGCGCCGCAGAGCTCTACACCCAGAGCGTGCAATGGACAACCACAGTGACAGCGAAGAGGAGCTTGCTGCTTTCTGTCCTCAGGTATCTTGGGTGTGGAAGGTGCACCACTGGCCAGTTAGCCCCCTTTAACTGTATGGCAGCTCATGTTTAGGCAGTGACTAGGTTTTCAAATTCATTATGGGTGCTTCAAGGCCCCACCCTCCCCTTGCCCCAAAGAACAGTGAGGAGAGAAGCTAGTGTTCTATTGGGACTGTGTGCATAGATCCTAGTTTGAGCCTGGTGACCAGCACACCCTCTTCCGTGTCTCCTTTTAACCCCTACCATCATGGCAGAACTTCTGGAACTGGCGTGATCATCTTTTAAACAGCCCAGCCCACCTTGTGTTGGGCAATGTATCTTCCTGGCCACCTGTGAAAAGTTATCTCTGGATCAGTTATTTGCTTAAGAGTAAGTGGCTGGTTGACTCCCCACACCACTTTCCTTCTTATGCTCAAGATTGATAAATAAGGGTGTTTTCGTTGGGGGAGCAGCCTAAAAGGGGTAAAGATATTGCCTGAAGTCCCTATTGTGCCTGATTGCACTGCTGGCTTTAGGGTAGCCTTTAGGGCTGGCTAATTAGTAGAGCTATAACTGGGGAACTGCACCTTTTCCTAATGGCATTCTCTCTTCAGGCTTGTTGGTCTTTTCTTTCCTAAGCTGGATGATTCTACTGTTGCCAGGGAATTGGCCATCACAGACTCCGAGCACTCGGATGCTGAGGTCTCCTGTACAGACAATGGCACATTCAATCTTTCACGGGGCCAGACACCTCTAACAGAAGGCTCTGAAGGTGAGGGGAACCTTGGACCCAAGTTGATAATGACTCTGACTGTTGCCACTTAGCTTCCCTGGGCAGAAGGGGATACTGCCCCCTCCTCTCTGAGGTGTGGATCAGGTGGCAGAACAGCTTTGGCATATGGCTACAGCCAGAATGGTACTGCTGCTCTCCTTGAAATCCTCCCTTAGTAGCCTCAGGTTTCTAGGCTCATATGGAGCGTACTGGAGGAAGGGGAGGGAGTTCTTTGGTCAGTAGAGATCATAGCAGTCTGTAAGTGGAGGGGAGAGGCCAACCAGTGCTATAGGTTTTGCTTCACCCTGAGAAATACAGGGTAGAAAAATCGGGTTACATGGGGCTGACTTTGTGGGGCTGGGGCACAGGAGTGCCAGGTTGTTGCCATGTCTCAGACACCCCTCTGTTCTCCCAGACCTAGATGGTCACAGTGATCCAGAAGAATCCTTTGCCAGAGACCTTCCAGACTTCCCTTCCATTAATGTGGATCCTGCTGGCCTGGATGATGAGGACGATACCAGCATTGGGATGCCCAGCTTGATGTACCGTTCCCCACCAGGAGCCGAGGAGCTCCAGAACCCTCCTGCCAGCCAGGACGAGGCTGTACTGCCGGAGCTCCTGCTTGGTGCCCTGCCTGCAGGATCCAACCTCACCAGCAACCTTGCCAGCCTGGTCTCCCAGGGCATGATTCACCTGGCCCTGTCAGGGGCCTCCCAGCCAGGCCCTTCTGGCCCACCTCCCCGGAGAGCAACAAGAGGCTTCCTTCGGGCCCCTAGTTCAGACCTGGACACTGATGCTGAGGGGGATGACTTTGAACTTCTGGACCAGTCAGAGCTGAATCAGCTGGACCCTGCCAGTTCCAGGAGCCACTGAGGCAGAGACTCCTTTTGGGGGTCACTGTGGTTTAGGTTTTTTTTCTCCCTATCCCACTTAAGGTGAAGGGGCAAGGGAAGAACCCAGGTCCCATCCACTGAATTCTATATGTATGCTTGGTGGCCTGGCTGAAGCTCAGGCCTGCTGAGAGAGGATACTCGCTCCCCGGCTACCAGCTGGACGCCCATTTCTGAGCTCAATCACTGCAGTGAGAGTGCTCCCCCAGGGGAGGCTTCTCCATCAGAATGGTACTTTTGGGGAACAAAGTAATCAGGGGTATTGGTTCCCCTTTGAGGGGGTGCTGCTGTTTGCTTCTAGGTATGGGTGCTCGGGGGCCCTCAGTGATAGAAGCCACCCTTTCCTTCCTTCCTCCCTCCATCTCCTCCCTGGAGCTCCAAGTCAGGCAGCAGCTGGAAGAGTTACATTGCCATCCTCTTTTGCTAAGCCATGATTTGATTTGTCTTTTTCTAAGCAAATTTTTTGGTTCTGCAGAGCAGGCCTGCTCCCTCTGCCCCAGCCCATCCTCATTTCTTGAGGCTTAACCTCCAGTGCTCCAAAGTAGTGCTTGTGAAATTTAGGAAATGTGAACATGATGTGAGGGTCGGCCTCTTCAACATTACCTTGGGCTGTGGGGTCAGCTGGCTGAGAGGGCGGGTGCCTCTATATCTCATGGTCTCATGGAATCTTCTGAAGCTGCCTGGTTATTTTTGGTGCTGCTAACCCCTGGCTCCATTTGACCATCAGCCTGAGCAACGAGCAAAGCAATACCATACCATATCCATTTCCATGTTCCCGTTCCTTCCCCTGCTCCTCCTTTGGAGAAGCAATAATTGCATGGGGGGTGTCAAAGTAGCACTTTACAAATGGCTCATTGGCATTCACCCCAGGAGCCACCAGCTCTTCTTGCACCAGCTCTTCTTACTCCTGATTCAGTTCCTTTAATAGTTTTATTTTCAGTTGCTTCCCACTTGGCAGGGCCTCTTTTAAGGATGAGCCCAGTTAGCAAGAATGTGTCTGTAGTCAGAAACCCCTCTAAGGGGTATCTGTTCTACTGTCATGCTAGAGAAAGACTAAAAATGGCAATTCTAGACCTGTGCCAGACTACAGCCTCTCTCTGCTTCCCCAATCAGAGCTCAGGCCAAACTCTTCTGTCCTCTTGCCCTCTGCATTAACCCTTTGCTGATCCTCAGGGACCACTCCCCCAACACTCCCATACCTGGGCAAGGGATGTTGGACAGAGCCCATTTTCATGTGCTGCAGGTGGGAGTGTGCTAACATGTTTGCTCTTGGTTGATGGACAAGGTAGAGGCCGGGAGTGAAAATTAAGAGTGAGAAGGGAGAAGAGCTAGGTGCCTGTTTCATAGTCACTTGTGTGTGAAGATTTGGGGTAATGGCATCTCCCCACTTTAGGGTTCTCAGGCTTTGGACACCTCCTCTCTTCTCAGAGCCCAGATGTCTCACAGGTGAACTCTGATAGGGAAAAACACAGGAGTGTGGGAGAGGAGCGGGTTTTGGTGTGTTTGCATGAGTGTGTGTAGCTTCAGGCCTTGGAAGTTGGCAAGAGGGAGGGAGGAAGGAGAGCAAAATCTTCAGAGGGTGTTTCTTGTACCTGGGGGATCCTGCTCTGAATCTCCTTAGTCCTCCACTGTGAACTGGGGTGGGGATGGACGGGAGGGGGGAGGGAGGGAGTGGTGCTGGGGAATAAATCTTATATGAGAACAATCTTTAAGAGACTGATGTTGAATGGTGTTTTACCCTTGATAGTGTTCTCAGGTGACAACCTTAGAATAGTAAGCCCAGCTGTGAGCGACCCACCTGCCCTGTTTTTCCTTTGTGATGGTCAGAATAATCACCATGGTATGAAGCCACTTCCCCTCCCCTGGAGAGCCTAGACAGTATAACTGGCACTCTTGGTTGGCATCTAGCCAGCAGTTCCATCATTTTTTTTTTTAATGTTTATTTATTTGAGAGAGAGAGAGAGAGAGAGAGAGAAAGCAAGCGGGGGAGGGGCAGAGAGAGAGGGAGCCAGAATCCCAAGCAAGCTCTGCACTGTCAGTATGCAGCCACACCTGCGGCTCAAACCCACGAACCTCAAGATCATGACCTGAGCCGAAATCAAGAGTCGGATGCCCAACCTACTGTGCCACCCAGGCGCCCCTCATTTTTAATTCTTAATATTGTTCCTTAGACATGTGAAGACAACTACGTGTTTCAAAGGCTAATGAGAATTTAGGTAACAGAAGGCTGTAAAGATTAACACCATGCTCTTCCTCTGGAGTGTTTGAGCTGCAGGGACAGCTGCTCTTTGGCCTTCAGCTGACCTCAGAAACTAGAAACACTTATTTCAGGCTTTGTCCCATTGGCCACTGTGGGCAGAAGTGGAAAACACCTGCCAGGTGTTGCCATAAGATTGACTCGGCCAACAGGAAACTTTTCTAACAAGCTTTGTGGCTTAACCGTAGCCCCGTCCCAACCCTGCCTTGCCTTGGCGTTCACACCACAGCACGTGTTGAGCGCCCCCTGTGTGCGAGGCCCAGTAACGGGCAGTGAAGGATATCGGTATTGTCCTTCCAGAGTTTCTACGCATTTTTGTCTTCCAACCACCCTCCTGTTAACAGGTATCTCTTCTCCCTATTTTACAAATGAGACCGACGAAAAGAGCATCGGGCCGTGGGACAGGGCACGTCCCTGTGAGTAACTGGCTCTGTGATCTTGAGCAAGTCGCTAGCCCAGCGGGAGTTGATCCAAGTTTTCTCCCCCTTGGAACACCGGCCCAGCTCACGGTGACGAGAGCTCAGCCGCTGCCGCTGGAAGCGGGTCTCGGAACGTGAAGGCGTGATTTACTACGGCCTGCGTCCCGAGGAGCAGGGAGGGAGAAGTCCAGGGCAAGCGCCCCACCTCCGCTGCATGGACCCAGAAGTGCGAGGGACCACGCTCGTACCCGGCTCCCGACAGCACTGACCTACGGCGCCCGGGAAGGGTCGCTTCGTTCCTCGCCAAGACTTCCCCTTCCGCCAATCACCGCTTGCGGCCCGCCCTTCCCGTCGCCGGAAGCAGCCGTTGCCCCGAGCGACTGCAACGTCCGGCTTTCCAAGTTGGCGGCGGGAAAGGCCATGAGTAAAGGCCGGGCCGAGGCTGCGGCGGGAGGTAAACGGACCGCGGGCACGGGGGAGACCCGGGCGGGGGGCGGGCGAGGGGTCGGTTGAGTGACCTCCCCCCATGCCCCGTCTCCTCGTAGCCCCCGGGATTCTCCTGAGATACCTGCAGGAGCAGAACCGGCCCTACAGCGCCCAGGACGTGTTCGGGAACCTGCAGCGGGAACATGGACTGGGCAAGGCGGTGAGGACCCTCTCCTGGGACCGCCCCCCTACCCTTGGGGCCCCTCGAATCAGCCTGAAGTGCTGCCCTCTCGAGGCAGCCATTCTAGCCTTGAGCTTCCTAAGGCTGGCCGGCCCTAATTCCCGCTGCCTGGGCCCTAAATCATCCCTCTGATTGGTTCTGCCTCTCCCCTCTGCCAGGCGGTGGTGAAGGCGCTGGAGCAGCTGGCCCAACAAGGCAAAATCAAAGAGAAGATGTACGGCAAGCAGAAGATCTATTTTGCGGACCAGGTGAGGGAAATCTGTGCAGATTATCACCCGTGTGAGACCCGACATTAGGTGAATCAGTCTCTAGAATGAACTCTGACTTGAGGCATCCCGTGAAACTCAGCTAGCCCACGCCATTAAAAGGGCCCCACACACCCTTTAAATCAAAGTGGGTACTCCCCTTGCTGTGATCCAGACTCAACGAGACTTCCAGATCTGAGATGTACATGATAGATGACAGAAGATCCTGAATTGTTCCTACCAAGGTCCCTTGCCGCTTGGAGGTTTCTTTTCCCCAGTCATCTAGATCAGAACCATCATCTGCCAAATGATTTGCCTTCTGTCCCCACCCCTCCCAACACAGATGACACTAATTTTGTATCTCTAGGCCAGACCACCGCCCGGATGCCTTCCAGACCTTGCAGAATCAATATTGCTGAAGTAGAATGCACATCTCCCCTAAATGGGCTCCTTTTACAGGCTTCTCCCTCAGTTAGAGCCACTCCTCACCCAACTCAGAGACTGGGGAGTCACTCTTACCTCACAGCTTAGGCAGCCAGCAAATCCAGTTGGCTTTCCCCCTTCCTGAATCCACCCTCCCCTTTCTGTCTGCCATTGCTGATTGAGTTCAGGTGCTCCTCATCTATCACCATAGCCTCCTCACATCTCCTGACCTCCTCACACATCTTAAACGCTGCAGCCAGAATGGTCTGCGTCAGTACTATCTGGGGCCATTTCCCTACTTGAAACTCCAGCACTCCCTACAACAGGGAGAAATCTACATAGAGACTTGGCTCCAGGCTGCTGCTAGCCTCACCTGTCCCTTCACCAGTACTAGACCATTTAGGTGTATTTTACTCCTGTGTCCTTCCTCTGCCTGGAGTTTTAAAATCCCTTCTTCCTCTTCTGCCTCTTTGCTCAGCGAACTCTTACTCCAAGGTTCTCTCTCAGGCATCGCCTCCAGAAACCTTCCCCGGATTCTCTCCTCGCCTCTTCTTCAGGCACTCACCTCCCTGAGGGATGCTATATTGTGGTGGTCTTTTTACCCATCTCCTCACTAGACTGCAGCCCTTCCAGGGCTGAGCCCACTTCTCACTCTTCCTCCTTTGCTCAGCACAACCCCCCCCACCCCAGTATCTAATGTCCAGTAGACCCCGAATACTAGTTTAACTGAACCACACCACCATCAAGACTAACTTTTCTGAAATAGGTTTCATTACATTACTACTCTAATGAAGAGTCCCTAAGGGAGAATTTGGCAGCATTTTTTCTGTAAAGACAACTTTGTGCTTTGCCGGCCAGATGGCCTCTTGTCATAGCTACACAACTGTCACAGCCACTGAGGGCCGTCATTATAGAGCAGTATGTAAATGATCACATGTAAACGAGTAAACATGTAAACGAGTGGGTGTAACTGTGTTTCCAGAAATTTTTGTTTTCACAACCCCGAATGTGGCAGGATTTGGCATGCAGGCTGTAGTTTGCTGCCTTCTGCTATAAAGGTTTACTTTGCTTTAATGAAGAGTCCAAACTGCCCAGGCTGGCATTCCTATTCTTTCTAACCTGCTCCCTGACATCACTGACAAGACCACCCCACCCCCCATCCCGAGCCCCACCAAAGTCCTTTGCGGCAGCTGGTCTCTCTCAGGGGAGGGGCCCCTCAGACGTTTACTGGACTCCCTTCAATACCACCCACCACGACTCTTGACCTGCCCAGGTTCTTCCTACTGTGGAAATGTGTAATTTAGGTATCACTACCTTGGGAAGAATGTTCCTTTACTCTTTTAGCCCAGTGAGTGGTTTTACCACTAAACTAAGATTTCTGCCCTGTTCAGTATCCTGAAGCCCCTTGAGGACAGGCATCAGGTTTTAACTTTTTTATACCTTTTTGTTTGTTGGGACCAGTACCGAACTGAATGGTGTCTCACAGGGACCCTCCCGCTGTTCTCCCAGGCCCCCTGGAGGGCTGGGGAGCCCCAGGTTCTTGAGCGGATGTGATGTGGCCTGCCCAGATGTGGCTTCACATCACACCCACCCACTTCTGTTTGTCGTCTCACCTCTGGCAGGACCAGTTCGACATGGTGAGTGACGCTGACCTCCAAGGCCTGGATACCAAAATCGTGGCCCTCACTGCCAAGGTGCAGAGCCTCCAGCAGAGCTGCCGCCACATGGAGGCCGGTAGGACTGGGCGGATGCCGGAAGGGGCCCCTGGCGCGAGGGTCAGTCCAGAGGGCAGGAATCCCTAAGTGAATGGTTTGCTGACCGCAATGTTGTCTCGCTGCAGTGGAGAGCTGGGCTGGGCCGCCACTGGCATTATGTTACAAGAGACATAAACAGCTAATGGCTTTTGAATATAAATGGGCAAGACGCATTTGCTTTCCCTGACATTATCAGTGTACTGTGCCCACACTCCCTCTGTGCCTGTTTCTTTAACTGGCTACAGGGAACAGTCTGTTCAACCTCACACTTTACCACTGCTTGTGGATGGAAGAGGAAAGAAAAGCAGACTAAACTGGTAATTCTATAAGCCTTAATCTCTGCTGAGTGCAATTTCCAGAATATGGAACTCATTCTGGACCCTGGGTGTAGAACCTAGAGCAAGGTAGGGGCCCGGTCTCCTACCTCAGGGAGCACCCTCTGGGAAAGACAAAACCCCATCATCAGGGTAAGAAGCGACCTCAGGGAGATGTGGTTTCAGAGCTGAAGGAGTTAACTAGTGCCCTGACCACACCGGAGATGCAGAAAGAGATCCAGGAGTTGAAGAAGGAATGTGCTGGCTACAGAGAGAGACTGAAGAACATCAAAGCAGCCACCAACCATGTGACTCCAGAAGAGAAAGAGCAGGTGACTCAGGAGGAAGGGTGGTAGCGGGGAGGTCTGCCTGTGCAGGTCTGGAGTGAGGCCGAGGTTGCCCCCCAGCAGCCCCTGAGGGGCTAGAGCAAGCTGTTTCCCTGTGCAGGTGTACAGAGAGAGGCAGAAGTACTGCAAGGAATGGAGGAAGCGGAAGAGGATGGTAAGTGCGTGAGCTCCGCAGCAGGCCCTGGAAAACGGCAGCCACCGGAGAAACTGCTGCCTGAGGTCATGGGTCCGCCAGGCAGTGCCGCCCGTCTGAAAAGGGGTGGTTTTATTTCTTGTCAGGCAACAGAACTGTCTGATGCGATCCTTGAAGGATACCCCAAGAGCAAGAAGCAGTTCTTTGTAAGTGGTTCTCTCTGTCTCTCCCCTCCTTGCCACCCTGGGGTCTTCGTCCAGGGAGGTCTCGTTTACTGGTCTCCCTGCCCCAGGAGGAAGTTGGGATAGAGACCGATGAAGATTACAACGTGAAGCTCCCAGACCCTTGAGGAGTCCTCTGCAGGATGGGGGAATGGAAGCAACGTCCCGGACTGGCTGCCTCCTTCAGGTTGGCTTCTTTGTTCCTGCTGCTTTCCACCTTTGAGCAGAGCAGCTGGGAGAGGGGCATGAACCAGAATACAGGGCTCAGGGAGTGAGCAAGCCCAGAGTGGATGGTTGTCATGCTCGTTTCATCATCTAGATTCCAATTGCTTGCACTTAAACTTGGAACAACGCTAAAGGAAAGCATTTGGCAATATTTATTGTACTATAATTTGATATAAAAATACTTAATTTCCTCTGGATAACCAAACCTCCCAGATGTCAACCCTGAGGAAGGCTACCGGGTAGAGAGAAGCTAGTATACACAGCATTCGAGGAGCCCAAGGCTTTACCCAGGACTTTTCTGGGCTCTGTACCCCAGGAGGCCTTTAAAGTATCTTCTCTACCCCTTCACGCCACTCCCAAGTCCTGGGAGAAACACAAGCAGCACGGAGATGGTGGAGACCCAGATATGCTCGACAGGATGGCTGGGAGTGATTTTGAGGCCCAGTTCACTTTCAAAAATTGTAACTTTAGCAAAATTGCAATGTTGGTGTTTAGAATATTAAAAAAAAATTTAATATGTAGTGCTGTGTCACATGTAACTTCTCTGTGCTATGCTCCTGCCTGTGGGGACAGAGGGGGCAGGAGTATGTGGGGGAGGAAGGAGAGGGGATGCAGTAGCAAGTGAGGGCAGGAACCCAGTAGCCCTGCCCTGAGCTGGCCAGAAGAGGCCTGATCTCACCTTGGGCTGACCAGGCAGCCCTAGCCGAGGCACAAGGAGGCCTTTCACCCCTCTTGGCTGTGGGAGTATTTCCTCATGTTCCTCCCTTCCCATCCAACTACTGCCAAAATGGCCAAACTTGGGCCAAATGTTGCCCAAGAGACCAAACCAAATGCAAACAGTAGCTTCCCAATATGTGTAATCAGGAGCAAAAATCTGAGGATTAGAAGGGGAGAGACCAGGAGCTCTTATGGGGGGAGGGGGGTGTCCCCAGAACAGGGTCCCCCCTCCCGAAGACTTCTACGGAGAAGGGGAAAGACAGTAAGCTCAAGTTCTGTGGTCAGTATAATAAATTAAAGCTTTCACAAAACAAATACCCCAGCCCCAGTGAGGATGAAGGGGTGCTGGGGAACCAAACACCGAGAACCAGCTGACTGGTGTGCAGTGTCGCAGTCCAATCTCATAAGCCCAGTGGCTCCGTGGCCAAGTAGGAGACTCTGGCCTCTTGTTGGCTCTTCTGCAGCTTCCAAAACCCAGTCAGTACAGCTGGTTCTTCAATTGGTGCAAGACGCCAATCACAATCTCCCGTAGGGTCTGGCGGGGGCAGCAGAGGAAGACACGAGTGATGCTCACGTGAGGACAGAGGCTCAGATACCTGCCTGGACCAGTCATGCTCTTGAGTACAACAGAAAAAGCCCCTGAGAAACACCGTTTACAGTCGACTCTGAAATGTTCCCGAGACAGGACAGAGAAAGGGATGGAGACATGGACAGCTATGTGGTAAAGCAAATACAAGAAATGGGAATGGTAGCATTTAGGTGGTGGGCACAGGAGTGTCCACTCTGTGTCACAGGACACTTAAAGTGGTTCCAGAAAATGTCAGGAAACAAAAAAGTGAGATGCAAGTCAAGCCTCAGAAACTCCATGCAATACCATTAACACACGGCTCCATTACAAATAATCACAAACCCCAGGGAAAACTAGTGGGCCTGGGGGTGGGAGCCAGGAATCTTTCTAGAAATTCCACGTGATTCTGCTATGAGTGATGAGGGCTTACATACTAGGCAGCCATAACGCGAGCTAACAAAGGCCAGAGCGAGGCCTTGCCTGAGTTAAGTGCCCACATCATTCTTGCCAAATGAAACCTTAACAGGAAAATGTGGGCCAGGAAGCAAAGAAGAGACCCTCCAGAAACCTAAAAGTTGCCACCTTCCCTCTCCGAACAAATTAGGACTTGGGTCACTTGGCCTGAAGGAAGACAGAAAATCTGCACCCCTTGACCACTGCTGCCCCATACCTGAGGCTTACAGTGCTCCTCAATCCAGCTGAAGACACAGGCTGACAGCTCCTGGAAACTGGCCACGGAGATAGAGGCATTGAAGGACTGGAACAGTGAGTCCATGATGCCTTGAAACACATTGAACTTGACTTGGTCAGAGACCTGGTCTTCTCCCTCATGGGGGTTGTCCTGGTGTGCCTTCACAATCTGCTCATAGTTCCTGAAAGCGAGTAGGACAGGGCTAAGGTGCTATAGCAGCTCAGGTCACCCTATGTACTCCCCCGGCCCCGGGAAGGGGTTCCCGGAGAGCTGCTGGGACAGAAATGGGTGACCCCTCTCTCTACCCCTCGCTAATCCCACAGGCACTTTGAGTATCTGCTAGGTATCAGGGACTGTTGGGGTGCAGAGTCCTACCCCTAAGTGGCCACCTACAGGAATGAGAAGATTATCTGTTCTGTATTATCTGATGTGGCCTTTGAACAAGAGAAAGGTATGAACTGAAGTCAGCTTCAAAGTCCCCTCAGAAGCCCTGGCTCCCCGAGCTCAGCATCCCCCCCCCCCCTTACACTTTCATGATCTTTAGGGCCGTGACATCCTTGCGTAGCATGGACACCTCCTCCTCCTGCTTTTTCTTCTCCTTGTGCAAAAACTGGATGTAGTCAATAGCTGCAGTGAGGGTGGGCACAGAGGATGTCTCAGCCAGAAGGACAAGGTTTACTTTGTTTCCCCTTCCTCCCTTTCCCCAACTCTCCCATTATAATCACCCCACTGGGGCCAGGCTGAAAGTGAGTGTAAGGCTCTGGCCTCCTCACAGCACCACTGGCCCCAACCACTCCCAGTGCTCTCCCTGGCCATACTCTTCTGTAGAACGATGGCTTTGCTGAGCTTTTGGGAGCCAATGGAGAAGTCCTGCTGCTGGCAGGTGGGGACGATGGTCTGGAGGTCATCATAGCCTCTCTGTGGAGACAGGAGGGAAAACAAGGGTTCCTTAACTCCAAGGGATTCAGGCAAACTGGCACAAAACTTTCTGTGAACCCAAGTTCCATGCTCACAAACTCAAAGGGGTAGGGGACTAGAAAAAAGGAGGTGTTCATATCCGGGGACTAGAGCAGCTGCCACCAAGGATGCTGGGGACTGATGAGGGCAGGGTAGATCTGAAATACACAGGGCCCTCCTGCATTGGCTGAGGTACAGGCCTCCCCAGTCACCTTGATGGCGTCTCTCCTCTTCTGCTCAGCCTGAGTATGTGCTCGCCGCCGCCGGTCCTTGTAGGACTCCTTGTAGGACTCCTGGTGGTAATCACTGTCCTCATCATCTACGCTCAAAGTTGGGGGCAGGAAGAGGTCATTTTGAAGCCCAGTGGGCCCAGCTAACCCACCTTGCCCCAGTGGGGAAGAAAAAACTGGTGCTCAGAGACAGCAAACGGACAGAACCGTCTAATATTCTAGAGGAGGTGAAAGATGGTGAGACCCTGTGTCTAACGCTAGGCCTCCAGCACCCCCGTGTGGATGACTGGAGCTTCCTGTCTAGGAAATATACTAAAATGATGGTATATCTGAGCCCCCCCAGGTGGGGGCATGTTGCTGCCTACCTGTATTGGGGACAGAAGAGGCACTGGTGGAACCGATGCTATTAGCTCTGGACACTACACTCCCCTTTCGGGTACTTTCTACAAAAAGCCCTGTAAAAGAGAGGTCCCAATCACTAAGGGGTAGGACAGGAGGACACTGTTAGACCTTCAGACACCTGTGTGTACAATGGCTTCCTGATCCTTAAATGCTGACCTCTCCCTTTCAACCCAAAAGCTACCCATATTGGGTCATCCACTTCCTGCTGTGCCCCACCACAGTGCTCCTGTCTCTGGTGTCTCCACTGCTCCAGGGGCCTGCAATGATACCACCGGTTCACAAAGTGGCATCTAGGCACAACGAGGGTGACAGAATGGCTAGCTCCCACTATTTTCATCATTTCCTTGTTTCAGAGCAGCAGGAATTATACCCTTATGCTTCCTGCCCCTTATGCAGCTCCTCCCTCATTGTCTCAGGGCAGGAACTCCGCTCAGGGACAGTGGACTGTGCTCAGGTGTGGCTGGCAAGACCACGGGAATCCACAGGACTGTGGCAGGAGTGTCACCAGGGAGCTAGAGACCGTGGGAGAGGTACTCACCGGGGTCCAGGCTGTTGTCACTGTAGGCATACTCCACCTGTGACACCAAGCAAAGGAGCTCATCAGACCTCCGCCCGGGACTGGGCACCTCCTCTCACTCTGAGCGCGTGCGCACTCGTACACACACCATACACCCCTACCACACACACCTCTACCCGCCCCAACACCCCACCCCCACCCCGAGAGCGCAGGCAATTGCAGGATGCACGCGTGTACGTTCACTTAGACTTACACATACACACATACACACGCACGCGCGCGCGCGCCTGGGGTGCGCAGGGGTTTGCAGGATTGCCCCGATAGCAGTAAGCAGATAGGCCATAGGAGCACCGCCCCTCCGCCCCCACCCCCTCCCTCCTCCACCGTCCCCCCCCCCCCCCCCGCAAGCCCGGTCCCCTCACATTCGTGCACACACGCCTCACTTGTCTCCCCACCTTGGCACGCGCAGGGTGAGGGCTGTCTTCTCTGCAGCCCCGGGTCCCGGAGGGCGGGGGGACCTTTGGGGACTGCAGGGAATCCCCTAGTCTTCGGGACCCCCCACGTGCATGAGCCCGACCCGCCCTCCCCTCGCCGGCGTGCGCGCCCGCGGGGCTTGCCTTGACCCAGGGGTCGTCCGGAGAGGCGACCGGCTCCGTCATCTCCGACCCACCGAACCGGAAACCAGCCAGCGGGCGGGCCCCCTGCCGCGAGGAAGAGGCGAGGCACTTCCACGTGACCCAAACCCACCAACCCACGAACGAGAGGCGGAGGGCGGGGCACGGCCCGCGCATGCGCACCCGGAAAACTCTGAAACCGAGGGTCAGGAGCTGCGGAGACTGGCGTCGGGGCTGACACAGACGTTGTCCTTCCCCTCACTTGCCCACACCGCGACATGACGCACATTCTGTAAAATGGAGTCCCCGCAAAAGGCTCGTTCAAGTAGTATTTCCGAGAGTTGTGTGCACGCGCTGTGCTGGACCCGCGGCTTCCAGGCACTTGTGTCCAACCCCACCCTG